>NC_057846.1:45647500-45947500 GCF_910594005.1 Cervus elaphus
TAGGAATGTAAGATTGGTTATGAAAATCAATCTAATCTCCTTATTAATGGGATAAAAGAGAAAAGCCATGATTATCTCAGTAAACACATAAGCATTGCCAAAATCCAACACCATTTTATAACTAAAAGGAAAGTATCTAATATACCCGGAATAAAAAGGAATTTTGTTAATTCCTGAAAATGAGCATTTATGAAAAACTCGTAGCTAACATCATATTTTCTGGAAAAGTGGGAAGACTTTTTGTGCCCCTTATCAGAAACAAGGCAAAGGTGTCTACCCTTGCCACTTTGTTACATATTGAAGATTTATCCAGTGTGAGTAGGCAAGGAAAAAAAATAAAACATGTCACGATTAGAAAGAAATAAGTAAAATTTTCTCTGTTTGCAGAAGACTTGATCTTTTATATAGAAAATCCTAAGGAATCTACAAAAGGAAAAAAAAATGATTAGAATCTAAAAAATGGTTCAGTAAGGCTGTAGAATAAAAGTTGAATATACAAAGATCATTTGCATTGTTGATACTAGCAATGAACAATATGAAAATAAAATGTTTCATTTATAGTATCAACAGAAATACTAAGATACTTAAGAATAAACTTAACAAAATAAGATGAATGCATTGACTTTCAAAACTACAAAACATTGTTGAAAGAAACCAAGTAGGTGGAAAGTGATTTCATGGTATTGGATTGGAGCCCTTAGTGTTAAAGTGCCATGCCCTCCAAAGTGATCTTCAGATTCAACACAGTCATCCTCAGAATGCCAGCTGACCTTTTTTTTCCCCCACAGAAATTTGATAAGCTGCTACTGAAATTCAATTACAATTTCTATCCAAGTCCCAATGGCATTTTTTGCAGAAAAGAAAAATTCATCCTAAAATTCACATGGAATCTCAAGGGACTGTGAAGAGCCTAAACAGATGTGAAAAACAGCAAAACTGGAGAACTCACACCTCCTGATTTCAAAACATATTACACATCTTCAGTAATCTAAAGAGTGTGATACTGGTGTAAAGACAGGCCAATACACAAATGGAATAGAATACAGAGCCCCAAACAAGCTCTTGTATATATACTTTTTAATGATCTTCAGCGAGGGTGCCAAGACTACTCAATGGGGAAAGGACAGTCTCTTCAACAAATGGTGCTGGGAATAAAGGACATCCAAAGCAGAAAGTGAAGTTGTACCCTTATACCAAATAAAAGATTAACTCAACGTAGATTAAAAGCCTAAAATGACAAAACTATGAGAATAAAGCATAGAAAAAAGCTTCATAATGTTGGACTTGGCAGTGATTTCTTGGATCTGACTCCCAAACCACAGGTAGCAAAACTAAAAATAGACAAATGGGCTTACATCAAAGTTGTAAACTTTTGTATACAAAAAGATACTACAAAGTGAAATGACAACCTACAGAAAGGGAGAAAATATTTGCAAATCATATATCTGATGAGTCATTAATATCCAGAATATGCAACGAACTCCTACAACTCTACAATAGTAAAATTAATTATCCCAATTAAAAAGAGGGGAAAGGATTTGAATTAGACATTTATCTGAAGATATTATACAAATAACAAAGAAGCATATGAAAAAATTCTCAACTTTCACTAATTGTCAGAGAAATGCCAATCAAAACTACCTCATACCTATGAGGATGGCTACTATTTTTTTAAAAAAGCAAAATAACAAAAGGTGGCAAGTATAGGGAGAAATTGGAATCCTTGTATGCTGTTGGTGGGATTGTAAAATGGTGCACCCCTATGGAAAGTAACATGACAGTTCCTTAAAAAATTAGAAATAGCACATGATACCTCTATCCTGTTTCTCACTATATATCTAAAAGATTTGCAAGCAAGATCTCAAGGAGATATTTGCATACCCGTGTTCATAGCAGTACTTCACAAAGCCCAGAAGTGGAACACCCCAAATGTCCATCAATGGATAAACTGTTGAACAGAATTGTGGTACACATCTAATGAAATCCTCAGCCTTAAAAAGGAGGAACCTCTGACATATGCTGCAAGATGGACAAACTTTGAGAACACCATGATTTCACTTTCATGAGTTACCTAAATATTCAGAGTCATTAGAACAGAAGGTCGAATGATAATTTCCAGAAGGTGGAGGGGAGGTGGATAGGAAGTTATATAGTTTAAGATTTGCAAGATGAAGTAGTTGTGGAAATCTGTTTCTCCACAATGTGAAAATACATAACCCTACTGAACTGTGCACATAAAAATCATTAAGATAGTAAATTGTATGTATTTTTTAACCATAACAAAAAGAATGCAGAGGTGGAAACAACTTTCTACAAAGCTATGAAAGTCAAGAGAGTGTTACACTGGCATCAAACCAAACATCTAGATCTGTTCAATAGAGTTTAAGAGTTAAGGAGTAAACCCTTACATTCCAGTCTGTTGATTTTTGACAAGGATGCCAAGGCCACTCATTGCAGAAAGAATGCATATAGTTCTGGGACAGCTGGATAGCCATATGCAAAAGAATGAAGTTAGATTTTTCTTTGCTACTCTGTACAAAAATTAATGCAAAATGGATCAAATATCTAAATCTAAGAGCTAACAGTATAAAATCTCTTAGAAAACATAGGAGTAAATCTTTGCGACTTTGGATTTGATTTGACATGAATTTGTTATGTATGACACCAAAAGCACAAACAACAAAAGAAAAAATAAGTAAATTAAAATACCATCTAGCTTAAAAACTTTCTCTGCTTCAAAGAACACCATTAAATGAGAAAACTCACGTAATAGGAGACAGTATCTGCAAAGTACATATATGATAAGGAGCTTGTATCAAGAATATATAAAGAACACAACTCAAGAATAAAAGACAATCATAAGAGGACAAAAATTCGAATCGGCCTTTCTCCAGAGAACATGTACATGTGGCCAGTAAGGCATGAATGTATGCTGAACATCACCAGTCAGTAGGGAAATCCAAATCAGAAGCACAGGACACCAGTGTACACGCACTAGTTTGGCTTAGATAAAAAGGACAGATAAGTGTTGGGGAGGAGGCAGAGAAAGAAACTCTCACACGCTTCTAGTGGGTGTGTGAGCTGGGGCCAGCAGTTCCTCAAATGATTCAACACGGAGTTACCCTATGACCCAGCAATCCCTCTCCAGGGTTTACACACAGGAGGAATGAAGACAAGTCCGCACGAAAACTTGTACACGAATATTTTTAGCTACATTGCAGTAACCACAATGTGGAAGCAGTCCAAGTAGCCACCAATTTCTGAATGGATAAACAGAATTTAGTATGTTCATATAATGGAATGTGGTTTGGCAATCAAAAGAAGTTAGATACTGGTTAATGCTACAATACGGGTGAACCTTGAAAACGCTCTGCTAAATGAAAGAAGCCAGTCATAATAGACCGTATTTGTATGATTCCATTTATGTGAAATGTCCTGCATAGGCAGCTCCACAGGGCTTAGTAAATAAGTTTCTCATTGGTGTTCAAGAGAATGGGTAATGAGGATGGAAGAGAGGCCTAAGAGTGACGGCCAATGGATATGGAGCGGCTTTTTGGGGTGATAAAAATGTTCTTAGTTTAGACTGGTGATGGCCATACTGCTTTAACAATATACTAAGAATTATTGAACTGTAAAGTTCACAAGAGTGAATGTTATATGAATTATATTTCGATAAAGCTGGTGTTTTTTAAAAAGTTATAGTAATTGACACTCCATCATATTTTAAAAAATCTTTTTTTGCTCCTGGTATTTGTAATTTGTCTGCTTTTCCATAGTTTTATTTTTGTTTGTATAACATGTTTTTATATTTGGGAGTCTTGATATTGTTTTGATACTTATTTTAACACAAATTATGTAAATTGAGATGAAAGTTTCAGTTTCTTATTACCGAAAGACTCAGGTGTTTCAGTATAAATCATTCTAAGACAAGTTTTATTATTATTAACATTGCAAGCATTAAAAACAGATAATCAAGTGAAAGTGAAGTTGCTCAGTCGTGTCTGACTCTTCGCAGCCCCATGGACTGTAGCCTACCAGGCTCCTCCGTCTGTGGGATTTTCCAGGCAAGAGTACTGGAGTGGGGTGCCCTTTCCTTCTGCAGGAGATCTTCCCTACCCAGGGATTGAACCCGGGTCTCCCACATTGTAGGCAGACGCTTTACCATCTGAGCCTCCAGGGAAGTCCACTGACAGGTTGGTATGACCCCCCGACAGGTTTCTGCCGTGAGCCGTGTGAGGTCACCGCGGAACTGCAGAGCAGGGCTCCTCGCTTGCTCCACACAGGGCGTGTCATTCATTCACACAGCACACCGTAGAGTTAGCAGAGGACAGCAGAAAATGTGCTCGCTGGGAGAAGAAGGAACTAGAGCTCCAAGCGTCCTTACCTTGTCCTGAAGAATCCCGGACGAGCCCCCCAGATGAAAGGTTGCTGCTGAACCACAAAAGACGCCGGGATTCTTGGCCTCCAGAGGAGAAGAATTCAATCCGGGGCCTGTGACGAGGCTTGATCGCTCACAGCTTTTGTGTAATAAAGTTCTATTAAAGTGTAAAAGAGATAGAGAAAGCTTCTGACACAGACATCAGAAGGGGGCAGAAAGAGTGCCCCAGTGTTATCAAATCACATATTAAAAAAACATTTTTGTTCTTAAGTGATGATTAAATTATGTCCTCTTTTAATTTTGTTAAAAGCAAAGAATTGGAACCACCTAACTTGGAAAAGAAATTTTTACCTAGTCATTATTCATTCATTTTCTCAAATCCTTGAAGCATATCCCAGAAAAGCCTTGCCAAGTCATATCAAAATGACTATTGATCATACCTGCTAGTTTTTAGCCTGGGTGGCACCCTGTTTGATCTGATATACTTGATAAGAGAAAATTGAGCTATTGTCTTTTTCAATATAATATTAGGAAACAGTATTTTCCATTAAGGTTCCTTTCTGTGCTTTAAATACACCAAAACTTGAGACTGCAGCTGCAATTTATTCAAGTTATAGGAAATATCTACCAAATACATTAATTGGCAAAGCCAGTTCTCATTGTTAAAACATGTATGCAGTCTTTCCTCTAAGTGTGACTATCTATGCTGTCTTTCCTGATGGAAGAGGCAAGGTTTTTAACAAAAGTTGTAATTAATTAGCAAGCACTGGACGGATTGTTTCATGTTTTAAGGCAGAAAGGCAGTTGTGGAAAAGGAAATGGGAAGCGGTGACTCTGAAGACACACAGGTGAATCTATTCTCAGGCAGATGTATATTTTTTAAGTTCTGTATAAATACTCCCTTGAAACTGTCTATGGTTTTGCATTCCTTTTAAAGTCTTTGTCTCCAGAACATTCTGCACCAACTTGCAGACTACTGTTCTACCCTACTCTTAGTCTTCTCTGAATGAAATAGCCTTGTAGAGCATGCATTGTATTTGCCCACATATTGTGTGCAGGGCTGCACTGTGTTGGTACACTTCGTGTTCACTTGGTCCACATTTGCCAGAGAGCCCCAACCTCTGCACTTTTGTTCTGCATCCCCTGCTCACCGGATGGGTTTCTGTGGGAGTCCAGTCTCAACCTCAGAATCCTTCACAACTGGCAACTTTTATTAGCCAGTTGGAGCTGCCATTGGAGTCAATTCTGTGTCATAGCAATTTTATTAGTTTTCTTAGCATATTTGCATTTATTCTCTTTTTTGCAGTTCACATTTTCTGTGTGTTTAGTCACTCAGTCGTGTCCAACTCTTTGCGACCCCATGGACTGCAGCCCGCCAGGCTCCTGTGTCCATGGGGATTCTCCAGGCAAGGACACTGGAGTGGGTCGCCATGCCCTCCTCCAGGGTGATCTTCCTCATGCAGAGATTGAGCCCAGGTCTCCTGCATTGCAGATGGATTCTTTACCGTCTGAGCCACAAGGGAAGCTCTCACATTTTCTGATTTTTGTTTATTAATGAGGTCTTCTTTGGTTAAGCTTATTATCCTTAAGTCAAGTTGGAAATGAGTTTGGAAACAGTTCTCCAAAGATCTCTTGCTTTTCTTCCATTTTGTGAACTGAAGTTTGGTTGTCTTTGTTCTGGTCTGTCTCTTCAATATTATTTCTATAGTGAGCAGCATTGGAAAATTGACTTAGTGATTCCCAGAGCAGTGGTTAGATTTGTGTATGGCCTTGAAAAACACAAGCTGGTTTCTCTCTTTACAGCCAAGGGGTAGATACGCTTAACTGTCCCGTTGCGAAGATTCAGGTCCCTAAACCTCAGAGCTCCTCCTGTGTGTGCAGGTGTCAGCTGGCCCCATTCAAGGTGCTCTGAGTATTGGGACTCAGGGAAGTGAAGCAAGAAAGCGCTGGGGTTCCGGCCCCTTCTGTTGTGATAAATTCCTGCGGTCCTGCTTCTGACTGCATTTAGCCGCCTGTGATAGGCTAAGTTCTTAGCTTGAAGTAGCAGCCTGAAATCTCAGGTCCTTCATCATTCTTGGCAATAGGTAGGAAATACAAATAAAGAAGCAAATAAATAGCCATCAGAGTTCAGCTAAGAAATGTCATTTTATACATGTTTTTCCTGTAAAAGCTACATTATATATTCTTTTCATAAATGTAGCAAAGGTTTTTCAGATTTTTTCTTAGGCTAAAATAAAACTTTGACATAATTTTGCTATTCATATTTAATGACAGTTTTCAAAGCATAATAAGCCATCTGTTTTTTTCATATGCATATAAACTTGTATATATATACACACATATATTGGGGTGTTTGTGTTTGGTTTTGAAAAACCAAATCAATCTTATTTTGTTTAATCACAGTTTCAAGAAATAATCTTAATTCCACCTATGTCATTGTGATGTATTATTTGCCTCTGTTCCAGAATATTGGAAAGAAGATGACTTGCCAAGAGTTCATCGCAAACCTCCAAGGGGTAGATAAAGGTGGTGATTTCTCCAAGGATCTACTGAAAGTAAGCATTGAAATACCGGTATTTATGTATTTACTTACTGAAGTAGAGTTGATTTAAAATATTATGTTAGTTTCAGGTATATAACATAATAATTCAGTATTTTTATAGATTATACTTCATTTGAAGTTATTATAAAATATTGACTATATTCTCTTTGCTGTACAATATATTCTTGTAACTTATTTTTTTATACTTAGTAGTTTGTACCTCTTAATGGCCCACCCTGAAATACTGGTATTTAAAATATGTTTATATTTTCTACTTACCTTTTAATGTAAAATAAGCTAAGATCACTAAGTCTTTTGTTGTTTTTTTTTTAGTTTTTCTGGTGAGGTTTCTGTTGGACCTTGTCCTTGACATGTTAGACTGCAAAGTACCCTTCAATTAATAATTTCTAGAAGTCCACATTATAACTTATAATACTGAGATAATCAGTAAATTTTGAATAATTCATGATACAAATAGTGGGCAGTTTTTTTTAATGGTATATTCACTATGGAAACAAATGTGCATTTATTAGACAATAAAGGAAGCAGTTCTGACTATTCAGTCCTCAGAAATCCACTCAGGTCATCTCTGCAAAGAGATTAAATTAAAATCTGAGTAATTGTGGAATGCCTGAATTACTTGCGCTGAGCTTTATTATTGACAACAATTAGCATGTTTTCCCTCTAATCAACTTTGGGACTCATAACATCCTGCAGCAGCATACATGAGATGTGCATTTGATTCAAATACAAAATAGAGATTGATAATGGATGTGGATATTTTTGAAGTTCAGGATAAGATGTGTGTGTTAAGAATATGATCTTTACAGATTTCTGTTTGATTCTAACTTTCTTTTTAAAAACTTGGTACACATGTATATTTCTTTTGACATCAGTTCCTTTGACTGAATTTGCTAAGAAGGGCAGCGCATTTGAATTGTGGTATAATATGAAAATGTATGAGTAGAAAGATAAGTCCTTATGTTTTCTATGACTTTTAAACTACATAATATATAGAATTGAGTTCTGCCAGATTTGGAAAGACATATATACTCTGAAAAATGAAAAAAGGTGTAAAAATGGTATTACGAGATTCTGAGTCTTACTGGCTTTAATTGCAGCTCATTAAAAAATTATATTATGAAAAAAGCAAGAGGAAATGTATCTTCAGCTTACTATATAAGGAAGGTGTTTTTTAAGTCCTTTCTCTATGGAACAAATGCTGCCATTTCTGATGCTACAGTTCCAAATGGAAATGGAAAGTAAAAGATGGTGGATTGGGACTTGATATATTCTGTGCATCCATGGAAGTTAGACAGTAAAGTGAAGTTGCTCAGTCGTGTCTGACTCTTTGCGACCCCATGGACTATAGCCTACTGGGCTCCCCCGTCCATGGGATTTTCCGGGCAAGGGTACTGGAGTGGGTTGCCATGTCCTTCTCCAAGTTAAGCAGTAGACACATGTAAACAGGCCTTTTCTCATTCTAGTGGTGTTAGCATGGAATGTTAACAGTCTTTCTAGGAGAGGATTTGTGAGGTTTTTATCAACTTATGCCAGAAATGAAAGTTGACAGGTAGAATTTTTATAGTAAGCTTTTAGACTTTTGTGGCAGGCTGTGGTAACATGCATGACTGTGGGTTCATTAGTGGGCAGATTTAGAGCCTGTTTGAGGGAGCTTTCCGAACCAAACGCAATTAATGTACAGTCCAGTGGCTGCCGTCCACCTTGGGTAAGCATGTGTTCTTTGATTTGCTCTGCCAAGAATTTGCTGGATGATTGGTTGCAGTCGTACAATTGAGATCATGCTTAAAAATCTCAGGGGGGAAAATATGTGTTACACTGTTTTTTATTTACTGTGGGAAGTTGACAATGAAATGATACCGAAAATGACGGTGGCATTTACATGGAAATTGTCAAGTAAAATATTGATTTCCTTTTATGACAAACCTCAGCCACTCACCCACTCCAGAGGAGGGTTTTCTGTTTCAGCAGGAATCTGGATTTTACTGCAGATTCCAGCAAGGAGAGATTTTCTTCAAACCGTTCATTTCATTCACTCCTCTCTGTGGCCAGCCCTCTTAACTGCTTCTCCTCCTTCCTCTCTCCCTCTGCCTCCCTTTCTCTGCCTCAGTTTCTCTTTAATTCTGCCTCTGACTTTTTCTTTTGCTTTCTTAGTCTCATCTCTTTCTTATCTTTCTTTCTCTCCTCCCCTCCCACCAAAACACACACTCTCTCTCTTTCTCTCTCTCTCTCTCTCGATAGTTATCTCTTCATTCCCTGTTGAGATAAATTATTGGGTGGGATATGAATTGGCCTTTAAGGGGGCAGTGTTACACACATGCCACTCAGACAGATACATATATCCGGATAAACACACACACATTTGGTATCATCTTACAGGTTCTAGATAAATCCTTTCTCCCTTCTGCCACCCCTTTCCCAAGTTAAAAATTACAGGCATATACTCCATTCAGTTTAATTTATGAGGTGAGCCATTTATATGGACGGAACTGATAAACAGTTTTTGCTACACGTTGACCTTATTACTTTAAGATTTCTTTGGATCAGAGTAGCATTTGGTTTTTCTTTTTGGACCAGAAGTAACATTCTGACCTGCATCTGTTGTTCAGGGTAGTTGCATAGTCAGGAATATTTACTGAAGACCCACAGTATGTTCAGGTGTAGACCTGAAGAACATATCAGAACCAAATAGACCCCTGTTCTCAGAGACCGCAAACTATTAAAAAAGATGGAGGGTCCTTTCTCCCTTAAATAGACAGTTATTCCATATTAAAATAAAAATATAAAATGAATTCTGCTTGTTAGTAGAAATGCTAATAAAAAATAGGCCTTAACATACTTAAAGGTATACACCATGAGGGACTTGTTTTAAACCTTTAATTCAGACACTTGAGTTAATATTTAGCTGTAAATCTGCCTGAAAATTTACATTTTTTTACATGAAAAGGATAGATAGTGGTATATTTTTCACACCTTACAATTTATTGCTCTTTCCCTGCTGTTTACTCAAATGACCTAAACAGATACATGAGTGTATGAGTGCTTTGTGCAAATGAGAGTTTTCCCCAATAAGTTGCTTAAATGATTATAAGTAACAGATATCTAGGGTATAAAATGGAAGACGCTGGGTACCAAAAGACTACCAGTGATAGAATATTATTTAGGTTCTTTAAACTTGAAATCTGGCTGGGAGGACGTGATGTTTGAGATAAGCCTCCATTTGAAATATAGGTACAGTTTTAGTAGGAGACTGATTGTGACTTTGATTTAGGTTAATACCCCACTTCATCTCCCCTCCCCATTCTCCTCCGTAAACATTAATGCTCTTTCCGCCTTCCTTCTTCCCTCCCTCTCTCTCTCTTTCCTTCTCTCTTTCTCTCTTTCCTTGTTTCTTTCCTTCTCTCTCTCCCTCCTGCCCATTTTCTCACCAAATCAGGACCAAACTCTGCCAGAGCATCTGATGTGTCCATGGCTCCACTGGGCGTGCCAATCCCAGTGCTTGGATGTGGTTTGCCTTCAGGCGTCATTGGGGTGAGGTGGAAGAAAGGGGAAGAGGGAAGGTCTGCTTTTAGTTCTGATGATTTAATAGGACATCCCTAAGATTCTAATAAGTAATAAATCTCTCAGGACTTAAATAGAAGAAGATGAGAATGTGAAATGCAGGCCAGCTCTCAGTTGGAGGATGAAGTTCCTGAGAGACATGATACATGAGGATTATGACTGTGGTCTTGGGAACTCTACTGACTGTGTTCCAATCTCAACTCCCCTGTCTGACTAGCTGGGGTTATGAGCAAATTCACTTAAACATTGTCTCTTGGTTTCCTCATCTATGAAATGGGAGGCTTTATTAACACCTACCTCATCTAGTTGTTTTAATAAGTTAATATATCTAAAGACTTCAGAGTTCTAGTATGTGCTAGCTATTATAACTTTTTAAAGTTAAAGTGAAGTCGCTCAGTCATGTCCGACTTTTTGCGACCCCATGGACTATCTCCCACCAGGCTCCTCTGTCCATGGGATTTTCCAGGCAAGAGTACCAGAGTGGGTTGCCATTTCCTTCTTCCAGAGGATCTTCCCGACCCAGGGATTGAACCCGGATCTCCCACACTGTAGGCAGACGCTTTACCGTCTGAGCCACCGGGGAAGTCACTATAACTTTTTAGTATTATTTTATTCTTTACCTACCTCAGAGTGGACTGGACAAGGACTCCACCCCTTCCTGCGAGTATTTGGACCCAAGGCATCTTCCCCTTTCTGGGGCTGAGTGGGATTAGTGTCAGTAGACAGGACTTCTGTCTCCCTTTCCTTTTCAGCCTAAACACACCCATCATTTTGTTCTTAGAAGGAACCATCTGTGACTTTGACCTTGAGCATTTTCTCCTATTGTGGTAAGATTGTTAATCGTCATCATCTGTGGCTTCATTTCTTTCTAAAGACTTGCTGGTTCCAAAGAATGGCCGTGGAAATCCTTCACGGGAGGCATTTGTGCAGTGTTGCCTGTCTCGACAATTGTATAGGCACCTGACAGTGAGCCTTGGTTAATCCTGTGTTTCCTGCCTTTTTAACCTTGTTAGGCAACAGTGCCTCCTCTCCATCTTGCTGCAGTTTTATACCTTATCTTTGGTTTGGGTCTTTGATGCTGCAAAAGTGCAGGGACTAAGGATACTTTGGTCTTAAACTGGTCCTGAGATCATGAAGAACCTCTGAGGAAGCAACTTCATTCTGGTCCTCTTTAAAGATCCCAAGAAAATCCTGGAATATTAATGGAGATGTGAATTATTTGAAGTGACTACAAACTCTGGGAAAGAAGAAGTATTGCTGGGTGTCTCCCTACTCTATGTGTTCTCCAAATGGAGAGCTCTGGGTCAGAAGGCACATGGGTTTATCGGTCAGCTTTTGTAGATTCTAGACTGTTATGCTGGGAATGAATCTCTTCCACACAGAAGACTGGAGTAGGTTGCCACTTTCTTCTCCAGGGGATTGTTTCCGTAATTTCTGTTTCTGATATTTTGTTGTTAGTATGTAGAAATGCAGCAGATTTCTATGTATTATCCTGCAACTTTACTGATTTCATTGGTGAGCTCTGGTAGTTTTCTGATGTTGTCTTTAGGTGGTGGTGATGTCTTTTCTATGTATAGCATCATGTCATCTGCAAAGAGTGACAGTTTTACCTCTTCTTTTCCTATTTGAATTCCTTTTATTTATTTTTTTCTTGTCTAACTGCTATGTCTGGGACTTCCAAAACTGTTGAATAAAAGTGGTGAGAGTGTGCATCTTTTGTCTTTTTCCTGATCTTAGAGGAAATGCTTTCAGCTTTTCACTCGTGTGTATGATGTTAGCTGTGGATTTGTCATATGTGGTATGATCTTTATTATGTTGAGATATATTCCCACTATGCCCACTTTCTGAAGAGTTTTTATCAGAAACGGACATTGAATTTTATCAGAATCTTTTTCTGCATCTGTTGTGATGATCATATGGTATTTTATTCATTAGTGTGTTAATGTGGTATATCACATTGATTGATTTGTAAATAACTGAAAAATCCTTGTCCAGAAAACTGGACAGCTATGTGTAAAAGAATGAAATCAGAACATTCTCTAACACCATACACAAAAATAAAATGGATTAAAGGCTTAAATGTAAGACTGGATACTGTAAAACTCCTAGAGGAAAACCTGGACAGAACACTATTCGACGTAAATCATAGCAATATATATATTTTTTGGATCTATCTCCTAAAGGAAAGTAAAAATAAACAAATGAAACCTTTAAAAACTTTTGCATAGCAAAGAAAACCATTGAGAAAATGAAAAGATAGTCTACTAAATGGGAGAAAATATTTGCAAATGATATAACCAATAAGAGGTTGATACCCAACCTTTATAGACAGCTAATACAACTCAACATCAAAAAAACTAACAACTTGATTAGGAAATGGCTGGAAGACCTGAATAGACATTTTTCTAAAGAGGATATGCAGATGGCCAATAGGCACGTGAAAAGATGCTCAGTATCATAAATCATCAGGGAAGTGCAAATCAAAACCACAATGAGCTATCACCTCACACCTGTCAGAATGGCTGTCATCAAAAATAACAAATTTTGGCAATTATGTGGAGAAAAAGGAAATCTGTGCACTGTTGGTGGGAATGTAAATTGGTGCAGCCACTGTGGAAACCAGTACGGAGGTTTCTCAAAAAATAAAAATTAGAACCGTATGACCTAGTACATTCACTCCTGAATATACAATCCAAAAAACAAAAAACTGATTTGAAAAGATGTGTGCACTTCATTGTTCATAGAAGCAATATTTACAATGGCCAAGATAGGGAAGCAACTTAAGTGTCCATCAACAGATGACTGGATAAAGAATGCGATGGAATACTACTCAGCCATAGAAAGAATGAAATTTTGCCATTTGCAGCAACAGAAAGGGACTTTAAGTGAATAAAATCAGACAGAGGCAAATCCAAACACTGTGTGATGTCACTTACATGTAGAATCTAAAAATAAAATACAACAAAGTAGTGAAAAAGCAGGAAGGAAGGAGATTCACCGATTCAGACAACAAATGGTTGCTTGTTGGGGGCGGGGGGCCACAGTGTAGGTGGGGGAAAATGGGAGGCACAGATGGTTGGGTCTAAGAAAGACTCAAGGCTGTTTCATACAGCACAGGGGATATAGCCAGTATTTGGTGATAGCTGTAAATGGAAAGTGACCTCAAAAATTGGATAAAAATTTTTTTAGAAATGAAAAAAATGGTTACATAATCTATTAAGTCGAACCCCAATGAATGTTCTTATTCAGATGTGTGTGTTTTCCCTTGCTTTCCCCAAAACCAGAATTTAGATGTGAACCAGATTTTAGAATTTAAAGAAGTTACTGAAAATGCATATTACCTGCATCTATTACTTAACACATGTAGTTGGCTGAAAACATTGTATGTTTTATTTCAAACATAATTTTCTTATTTGGTATTCTTAGGCAACAGTAACCTGTGAAACTGATGGAGAAGTTAGCCAGGAGGGTAACGTTTAAGTAAACAAATCCAAAAGATTTACAACAGAAAAACACATTTTAAATAAAGATTAATGTAGCTTGTAAAAAGGAAGAAATGATAATTAGGAAATATATATATATATATTTCCTATATATTTTCCTATATATTTCCAGATGTATAACCATTAGGTTTTTAATCAATCACAGTTGTATATAGGGGTAAGCAAAAAAAAAAAAAAAAAAAAAACCAACAATAAAAAACCAAAAACAAAACACCACAACCCAGCCATTAAAGATTTAAGCAATTTGTTAAAAACTTGAACTCCAAAAAGTGCCTGTTTGCACAAAGTGACAACAAGAGTTGTAGGCTTTTTCTTAAAAAGAGAGCAAAGCCAGCTCAGCTTTCAGGGTTCCACTGACCTATCTAATTTGACCCTTTCAACCAGGGAGGAGATTAAAAATTTAACGCTGACAGTTGCTCTTCTTTTCTTTCTACCAAAAGGCTGACCTTAAAAAACATTTCTCCCCCATTTTGCTCTCTCTTCTTTCCTCCTTGCTTCCAGTATTATCAAATGAGGACAAGTATAAATGGAGAAATCTGGTGAGGGTTTTCAAAGTCAGTGTTGTGGTTGTAAAATACTATGATATATGGTAGTTTTGCAAATGTTACCATTGGAAGAACCTTGGTAAAATGTATTAAAAAAATCTCTTGTTTATTTTAACTGCATGTGTTAAGTGTTAGTCGCTCAGTCATGTCCAGCTCTTTGCTGGACTATAGCCCACCATGCTCCTCTGCGAATGAGATTCCCCAGGCAAGAATACTGCAGTGGGTTACCATTTCCTTCTTCAGGGTATCTTCCCAACACAGGGATCAAACCTGGGACTCCCCGCATTGTAGGAAGATCCTTTACTGTCTTAGCCACTGCATGTGAATCTACAATTATTTCACTAAAACTTCCAGTGAAAAGGAAGTTCCATTCTCTGCATTCAGCCAGAGATTTAAGCATCGTGTAGTAATGAGTTTAATGAAGTTTTCATACTCTTTCAAACGGCAGCGAATATCATGATTGTTAAGCTCAGCTGCAAACACATAGCAGCGGTGAAAACGGTGGTTTTAAGAAAAAGGCAATGGGAGTTATTTTAAAGAGCTGGAAAGCTAGAGAGTCACGTGAGTCCATTTAAAAAGGTTACTATTATTGCTCTGGGGTCTGTGGAGAAGTTTCTGGAAGGAAGTGCTAGTGGAGACGAGACGGTGGAGAAGTGGTGCAGCTGTGCGCCCAAGGAGGGAGGGCGGCTGGGGCGGCTGGGACAGGCAGTCCCGGGGTGGTTTCAGGCTGCTTTGAGATACTAGCTTTTCTGCTGCTAAATTATTTTCCAAATTGCCCCACTGTCCCTTCCTATATCACCTGGGTTCTGAACTGCATGAAATGGAAGAGTGCTAAAAAGTAGGAACACCCTGACGGCTTCTTCCAAGTTAAGGCTCGGTCTTGGTGTCTCTGCGCCGCGGTGCCGGCCACGTGTGAATCGTGGGTAGTAACACCTTCCTCCAAGTGACCATGAGGACTGGGGAGTGCATCCCAGTGTTGGCGGGCCCGGGTTCCACGCCCGTCCTCTCGCTGCTGATGACAAGGGACAGTGCCTCAGTTATGGTTTCTTGGTTTGTAAAATGAGATATGTGGACCATGCCCATAATCTTCAGGTTTTCAGTTCAGGCTCCTAAAGCTGACAGTATCTGGTCCCCCCTTGCCATGTCCTCACTCTCTACCAGGACCAGAGCTACTTCCTCTGTTTTTTCTATTGGGCTCAAACTAACTCATGTGCAATTTCTTTTGAGCAAAATATTTTGTGGCAAAGAATAAGCTGGATAAAAACTATACATGGTCTTTACGGATCCTTTCAGCCTAAGTATTAGGAGTGTTCTTAATATCATTTTTTTTTTCTTTGTAAACTCAAATTGCATCTCTCAAGTTTTAACTTTTCTGATGTATTTATTGGTTTAGACAAAGAAGTGTGTACTTAGTAGTGAAAGTTCAGATTTAAATCCAAGGAAAATTAGCCTCTGTTTTGTGGGTGTCCTCAAAGGATTACTCCTAAAGAATTATGTGAGAGGAAGAAACTGGCCACAGTCTGAAAAAAGTCGGCATTTTTTATAAATGAAAAGCCTGAAGTGAATTCTCAAAAATACTTGATTGGAGTTATATTTGGAGTCTGCAGTTGAAAATACGAACTGAGGGGTGGTATTTAAGTGTAGCTAAAAAAAGAGCATCAACTGTCGCCTGGAGTAGGTGAGCTCTCTTCAAGGGAAGGTCCTGGAGGCCTGGTAGCGACAGTCTCTATGGAGGAAACCGGCTCAAGTGCTTATCCTGGGAGAAGCAGGCGAGCCTTTCAAGAGAAAAGCTGCCTTAGCAAGCTTTTAAAGAGAGAAGCTTGAAAGGTTTTGGCTTAAAATATGGGATGCAGCTTTGTTCAGTAAAATGCACCAAGCTGAGTTGTGATACAAGGTTCGTGATGCGTTTCTGCTCCGCTTTCCCCGGGGAGGTCCGGGTGCAGGCTCTTGCTTCCGGTCAGGTGCTGGCCTGCACAAAGCTGCCGCTTTTGGTCTGGTTCCGACCTTGAGTGAAAATGGTGACGATGAGAAAGGGAATACTTGGAAATAGCTGAAGGTCTACATGTCATGTTCATGCTTTAGGGGAAAAAAAAAATATATCAGAAAGAAGTCTGTTAGAACATTTTGACAGAACAGATGCTGCTTAAAGAGTACAAACAGATTTTTAATCCAAAAAAAAAAAAAGAGAAGAGTTTGAGTAGGAGAGAGGGGAGGTAGTAATCATTATGGGTCCTATAATGGAATATTAATGATTCCCAGATAGAGTTCATTTTAATTTGATCATGAAGAAGTGCTACAGAATTTCATATTCAGATGCATCCACGGAGGTTAGAATGTCCATAGGTTTGGGAGGTTTTTAAATTTCATGATCTAGTCCACCAGGGTAGGTGCCTCTGTCACCTATGCGGGCATGGGCCTGCGGTACTGACATGACTGTCGGGGGTCACATTGTGAATTTAAACTATCCCCCTTTGCTTATGATGTACCAGTCAGGGATGGCAGTGATGGACTTCTTTTAACAAGCCTGCAGCTTAGTGGCTAATCAAGTATCACAGCGGATGGTCCATCCTTGACATAAGAGACATGGATTTTAATTTAAAGGCATTTGTAGCTGTACAATAAAAAGTAAATCATAAAGGAAAACAATTTGGCTTGTGGTTGTATTAATGCTTCACTTATGTAAATGTCTGTTGTCTGAAAAAAACCCAAAAGTTGAAAATGCAAAAAATTTAAAATAATTCTGAACAGCCAGAATAAATGGGTGTTATGGAGTCTGTGTAACAAGTATTGCAAATTTTACTGAGACCCTCATTTATGGTCTATTTTAACAATAACCAGAATTGTTACTTTAAAATTTTGGTCTCATCTTCCTCCCTGACTTTTCCAAGCCAATGGCCATGTGGATGCCTTTTTACAGATAGCTGCCTAAAACTAGGGGTCTGGACCTGGGCACCTCCCACTGTTCATCTCCAAACTAGCTCACCTTTCCTGAAACAAAGTTCATAAAACAGAAATATTCAGGTTGCTATTTAAATTTTAAATTGAACTTTTTTTTTTTTAACCTTATCTTTATTTTTTTTTTTTTTTTATTAGTTGGAGGCTAATTACTTCACAACATTTCAGTGGGTTTTGTCATACATTGATATGATTTTAAGAAACAGTTGTTTTCCCAGGTTAGCCAGGAGCTAGAAGGATGACTTGCAGAGTGCTATCAGTCAGGTAAATGGACCTTGCCAGGTAGTGACTTTATAATGAAGCAAAGAGAAAGAGGAAACCCCCAAAGCCCTGGGTCTCTGCCTGGAGTGGCTGGAGTTGTTTTGGTGAGGGGCAGGCCCAGGTGGGTAGTCACCAACTTCTCAGAGTGTACTGTAGCGTGGTGGAGTATAGGATGGGCTGAGTGAGTCATCTGAAACATTACATCATGTTTACTTAGTTTGATTAAGGAGACCAGGAGTGCGAAATGGATTTGGGAAGATTGCCAGCAACTTGTTTTATAAAGATTTTGCCATTTGAAGAAATTAACTTCAATCAGAAAATCCATTAATATAGAATAATTCATTTCTCTAGCAGAAGACATTCTTGAGCTCCATTCTCTGTCACTGTTGGGTTTTTATTGTTGCTGTTTTAAAGTTTTTATTTGCTTTAGCTGTTTTAACATTTACCCTTGTCTTCACACTTCCCACAGACAGCAGCGTCATTTTTGTGTCTCAGACACACTGCCATTTGAGGAAGCCGCCACAGATGGTAGTCCCGTCTCCCGGGGCAGGTCATTTCACCACGAGGTCCCTTAATGCTAGAAGCATTTATTCCTTGAGAATGCAGCATGGATAGATGGTTACTCTTCTTTCCCTGTTTTTCTTTCACTTCCAGAAATGCAATTCAAAGGTAAATCTCTTATCCCCAAAGTGTTACCTTGAAGGGTTATCTGTGTTTTGGTTTGTTGGTCATGTGTTGTAGACTTGGGCAAATAAGTCATCTTTAAAAAGAGTTGTCTGATTTTGGATTAGATGCTATTGCTGGTCACTGGTATGTGACCACCCCCCCACCCCCACCCCTATTCTTCAGCAGAAACTCTTGCCATTTTACATAGTGTTGTTCCAGGACAAATCGGATATTCAACAAACATTGGTGAAAGAACTGATTGCGGTTTTATATAAAACCCCGTGCTATGATCATGTGAGCACTATGTGACCAACTTGATATGTACAGAATTGTGAATGTGTGTGGATGTATACATATATCTATCTTTTTTGGTCTGTTTTTTTGTTTTTTGGAGGGGGGGAAATCCATAGTTTTAATCATTTTCAGAAGGATCTTTATTTCCCCCTGATATTGAGAGCTGTAGACCTAGGACTCTTCCAGAGTGGAAACTTGTAGCTTATTTTAATTAAAATAAAAAACTCAGAGGAAAGGGTTTTTTCTTTCCCCTGTGCACTTCATTCATTCATAGAGGCCCTGATACGCATCTCTGTGCTGGATTCATGTGTACAGCCCTTAATAAGACAGACACGGGCCATACCCTCTTGAAGCTCGAAATTTGATAGAGAAAACAAGTATTGGACCCATGATTATTCAGATAAGGAAATACTTTACTCAAAATCACACTACTTGTGTTTAGTTATGGGAGACTTAAAAATGTTGGCCTAAAACTCAACATTCAAAAAACTAAGATCATGGCATCCAGTCCCATCACTTCCTGGCAAATAGATGGGGGAACAATGGAACAGTGAACAGATTTTATTTTCTTGGGCTCCAAAATCACGGCAGATGGTGACTGCAGCCATGAATTTAAAAGACACTTGCTCCTTAGAAGAAAAGCTATGATCAACCTAGATAGCACATTAAAAAGCAGAGACATTACTTTGTCAACAAAGGTCCATTTAGTCAAAGCTATGGTTTTTGCAGTAGTGATGCATGGATGTAAGAGTTGGACGATAAAGAAAGCTGAGCACTGAAGAACTGATGCTTTTGAACTGCGGTATTGGAGAAGACTCTTGAGAGTCCCAGGGACTGCAAGGAGATCCAACCAGGCCATCCTAAAGGAAATCAGTCCTGAATATTCATTGGAAAGAGTGATGCTGAAGCTGAAACTCCAATACTTTGGCCACCTGATGCGAAGAGCTGACTCATTGGAAAAGACCCTTATGCTGGGAAAGATTGAAGGCAGGAGGAGAAGGGGATGACAGAGGATGAAATGGTTGGATGGCATCACTGACTTGATGGACATGAGTTTGAACAAGCTCTGGGAGTTGGTTTTGTACAGTGAAGTCTGGCGTGCTGCAGTCCATGGGGTCACAAAGAGTCAGACATGACTGAGTGCCTGAACTGAACTGAACTGATGGAAGACTTAATAAATTTGCCATATATGGCAAAAGTCAGAAGCTGGATCAAGATGAAATCTGATAGGATTCATGAGTTCCTGCTTTGCTAAAGACTATGCTAAATATATTGAGGAAAGCTAGGATGAGTAAGATGTGCATCCAGCTCTGGAGGAATTCTTAATCTAATCTAGTGGTTCTCAAATCCTGCCACACATTCAGATCATTTGAGACGGGAGAAAAAGTGGGCCGATATACTCTCAGTCATGTAGAAACCCTTAAAATGGCATAGACACTTCAGAGAATGATCTTTAATTACACATACATTTACCCTATGATCCAGCAGTTCAAGGGAAATGAAAGCACGTCACCAAAATATTCATAGCAGCTTTATTCATAATAGCCAAAACTGTGAACCACCCAAGTGTCCATCAACCGGGAATGGATAAGCTATAGTGTAGTGTTACAATGTGTGATTCTCAATAAAAGGAGTGGAGTGCCTGTATACCCAACAGCATGGAGAAGGAAAGCTTACACCAAAACATGCAATGCTTGGGTCTGTTATGGAGAGTCCTAGTTTAGGCAAAACTAACCTTCAGTGGAAAACCGAAATCAGGACTGTGGTTAGCTCTGGGGATGTGAGGATGGGAATTACCTGGAGAGGGGCTTGCAGGAACTTTATGAAGTGATGCTAGTATTAAAAAATGTTAGGGAAAATGTCAGAGAGTGACTAATTAAAAATTTGATGTTTTCTCCCTTTCCTGGCCTCATCTTCCTCAGAAATTTTATCTGGGAATAGATTATGTGCATTTTAAAAGCTTCTCAGATGATTCTGATCTGATGTCCACTGAAATTTCAACTGGCAAATTGGATAAAGTACAGAAGAAAGCATTTTAGTTTTCTATTTATGTTGTTAATACATTTCCACAAATGTAAACAACACAGCTTGAATATCTTAACCATTTTGTAGGTCAGAGGTTTGGGTTGGCCTGTATTCTGGGTTTCACAAGAACAAAATCAAGTGCAGGGAGGCCCGTGTTGCTTTCTGTAAACTCTGAGGGTGGATCTACTTATAAGTTTATTCAGGTTGTTGACAGAAATCAGTTCCTTATGGCTGTAGGACTGAGGTCCCAGTTTCCTTGCTGGCTGTTGACCAGAGGTCAGTCACTTCAGCCTCTGGAGGCCATGCACAGTCCTTGTCGTCCGTCTTCAGACCCAGCAACAACAGGTCACGTGCTTCTCACTCTTCGTGTCTCTCGCTGCCTCTTTGGCCCCATTTTTCCTGTTCTCTTCTTTTGACACATCTCCTAAGTGATGGTTCTGCCTTCCTCTTTGCTTTGAAGAGCTTGCTTAAAAACTGATGTATGAGCCCCTCCCCGCCCCAATGTAATCCAAAATAACCTTCCAGTATTAAGGTCAGCTAATCAGCAGCCTTAATTCTACCTGCAGAGTTCCATCCCAGTAGCACCTAATTGAGCTTTTAGCTAAGTATCCAAGGAATGAGAATCTTGGGGGCCGGCGTCTTCTTTCGAATTCTGCCCGTAGTAGAGAGTTACATGGAAAATGCTGTGGGTTTTCAGAACAAAGGAAAAAGACTTCCAACAGGAGAGCATCCAAGAAGCCTCTTTCGAGGAGGGAGCCCTTAGCTGTCATTCAAGGCAGTTCTAATGGATGCTGTGGAGCCAGAATAAAAGAGAAAACTGGAGAGGGGGTGGTGGGGGTAGTAATGGTTTAAGTGCTGGAGTGGAGGCAGGAAGCATGACCACCTGTCACGCCCTTGGTGCAGCCTTCATCCCAGAACCTCGCTCCATGTGTATTAGTTATTGTCTATGCTGAGTCATTCAGGCCACTGTCAGATTAACAGGAGATATTTTTAGATCAAAGTAGAGAAATAGGAGGAATGTCAAAAGGTTACACACTTAATGTATATAAATATTTTTAAAAGGCCTGGGGCAATTTTGTAGTGTGATTTTTGTATCACCTTCTGTCTGGCTATCATAAGTAGAATTACATGTGAAAGTCTAAAAAATTATTTTAAGTATTTCTAAATTTTTTTACAACTTCAAATCTAACTGATGAAAACCAGGGGGTGTGGCCTTCCTTTGTATGACACCGCAGTGGACCATTTTCAGTGGACTTTGTATTCTGCTTGGGTGGACAGTGACCTCAAATTGTTTTGCAATGTTGGATTGGCTTCTGCTGTACAAGGAAGTGAATCAGCTACATAGATCCCGGCCCTCCTGGGCCTCCCCGGCCAGCCCCATTCCAGGCCTTTAGGTCATCATGGAGCACCACACTGACTGAGCTGCTTGCGCTCTGAAGCAGCTCCCGGTTAGCATCTGTTTACACCTCGGAGTGTATACATGTCAGTGATTCTCTCCCAGTTCATCTCACCGTCCCCTTTCCGCGTTGGGTCCACAAGTTCATTCTCTACCTTCGAGTCTCTGTTCCTGCCCTGCAAACAGGCTGTTTTAGAAAGGATTGTGTTTTTATTGTGAAAGGAAGGCATAGCATCTCTACAGAACGTCTTAACAATACTTCCTGCCAGCCTTTTAAAAATACAAAGGTTATAACTGCCTGTGGTCATTTGTATTCACCCTTCGAAAGCATGTGTACATAAGGGCCCACATACCGAAACCAGCAAGCTAGCTGGTATTTTTTTTCCCCAAAACTGGATACGAGAAATAGAATGCAAAGGGGAAGCCCTGGTGACAAAAAACCAAGCGGTCATTTCATGGGGATCTACAAATTATGGCTTTCTCCGGTGATTCGCAGTTTGCTCTTTAAACTTCCGGGGCCACAGAGCCTTCCAGGGTCTTTTCAAACCTGTCTTCCTGTCCTTTGCCAGCACTGGCTTCTTTCCTTCTCTTCCGGTCTTAGACCCACACCCGAAGTGTTGGTCGTGATGATCAGAGGTTCGCTAGGGGAGGTCGGTCCTTTCTGGGAGTTGCTCCGTGTGTCCTGACTGTGCAGCGGGGAGGTGACCCCGCGGGGAGGTGACCCCACGGGGAGGTGACCCAGCGGGGACGTGACCCCGCGGGGAGGTGACCCAGCGGGGACGTGACCCAGCGGGGAGGTAACTCAGCGGCGGCTGAGGAACCGTCTGCGCCTGCGCACAAAGCCCTGCTTCCTGACCGCACTTCTATCCGCCGAGATCCTGACCCCGGTGCTCTGATTAAAGCTTTACACTTTAGTACTTAAAAGATTCCCCGGAACTGCTTCTGATTTCATCTTTTTACATTCATTTTCCGCTTTAATATGCTTAAGTATATTTTCTGATAGCTCTAAGAGATTGCCACTGCTTCACTGATTTCTTCCTCTTCATGTTTTCACAGTGCTACTGGCTTTGAGGATATATATATATATATATATATATATTTTTTTTTTCTTTTTCTTTTTTTTTCCTCCACATCAGTTTCATGTTTTTCTTTAGGAAAAACTCAATTAAAAACATGTCAAACCAAACCTTTGGAAACTCCTCTACACAGATTATTGAGGTTCTTTTATTTTCCTTGTTTGTAGTACTGAATTAAAAGCTTAATTTAAAGATCCTTCTATTAAGTGGTGTTAGTACTCCTAAGGGTACCCACCTATATTTTTATGAAATGGCCAAACTCAGATTTATGGTGTTTTTATGTTATTATTAAAAAGTAGAGAATTTTTTGGCAATATTTGCATTTGAGGAGAAATTCCCAATCTTAAAAAGTCAATAAAATTTTACATTATTTTCTGTGAGCAACGGAGGCTAAGAGCTGGCAATTGAGACTATAACTCTCAGCATATACTAAGATTAACACGTAAGCAAATAAAGTGCATGTGATAAGAGCCAGGTATCTATATATTCAGTCACCAAATTGTGTTCAACTCTTTGCAACCCCATAGACTGCAGCACACCAGGCTTCCCTGTCCTTCACTATCTCATGGAGTTTGCTCAAATTTATGTCCACCTCCTTCTCTTTTTGCTTTCAATCTTTCTCAGCATCAGGGTTTTTTCCAATGAGTTGGCTCTTTGCATCAAGTAGCCAAAGTATTGGAGCTTCAGCTTCAGTATCAGTGCTTCCAATGACTATTCAAGGTTGATTTCCTTTAGGATTGACTGCTTTGATCTCCTTGCAGTCCAAGGGACTCTCAAGAGTGTTCTCCAGCATTACAATTGAAAAGCATCAGTTCTTCAGCGCTCAGCCTTTATTATGGTCCAGCTCTCACATCTGTACCTGACTACTATAGTTTTTAATGTATAGACAGATGCAGAGAGGCAACTGGCATGTAGAAATGAGTTAGAGATTTTCTAGCTCTGCCTGCTAAGGGGTTCTAGAAGCGGTGACCCGCAGTAGCCATGACTACTCTTGCAGCTAAACCTTGGTTTTAAAATACCGTTTACCAATAAAAGGACCAGGTCTCTTTGGAGAAGTGTTTGACTCTCCATCTGGAGCAGGGAAAATACAAGAGTCACAGAACATCTTGTGGTGCCGGAAAGGGGGTGGCCTGTCAAAAGGGCACTCCAGCCGGCTAGAGGGGCTCTGAGTGGCCAGCCCTGGGCAGTCAGAGCAAGAAGTGGTAGTCTCAGATTATGCCCCATAGAGCAAAAGTAATGTCCACCTTTAAATGGTATTTAAATGGTGCAGAAGAGGCAGCTTTTGCTTACAGAAAAATTTCAGTTAATGCCTATAACAGCAAAGAGGGAAACTGAATATCATCATTAGGCAAATACCACCATGATTGTTGCACATGAGGATCATTGATGGATGCTCAAGTTTGTGGGTGAAAGTTTGAGGAGAAACAGGATCTTGACATAGTCTCAAATTGTCTCTCCCAGGTATTAACTACAAAGGGCAAAATAGGAACTTTGCAGTATAGACACCAGCATGTAGCACTTTGACCGAGTGACCAGGGTTAACCGTGCCAGTGGTAAGACGTGGACCACAAGGCCTGTGATGTGCCGTACTGAGAAGGTTACAGCGTCACATCTGTGCTGTCCTTCCCCAAGGCCCGAGCTCAGTGAGCACGCAGGAAACACTGACCGAACTCCTACTGAGGAATATTAGCCGACCAGCCCTCCTTGGAGTGTCATGGCCATAAAAGACTGGCCAGCTATCACAGCCTGGAGGAGGCCAAGAAAACACAGCTGCTAAATAGAGCATAGGATCTTGGAATAGAAGAGGGCAGTTATGAAAAAACAGTGAAATTCAAATAGGATCTGTAGTTTAGTTAATAATACAGTACCAATGTTAATTTCCTGGTTTTGATAATTATAGTACAGTTATATAAGATGTTAACATTAAGGGAAGGCTGGGTGAAGGGTATACAGGAGCTCTGTACCATTTGTACAACTTTTTTGTAGGTCTAAAATATTTCAAAATAAAAAGGATGCTGGATACTTAAATGTATAGAGATATATATGCAAGGACACTAATTGCAGCATTGTTTGCAAAAGCAAGAAATTAAAAATAACACAGATGTCCATCCCTCAGAGATTAGTTATCTTATATTCATATAATTAAGAGTTATTAAAAAGAACTGCATAACATGACATGTATGTACTTGATACAGTTTTCACAGTGATGAAAGGGGTGCACAGTGTGACCCCACTTGGGCTGCCTGGACTCTCATCCCATCTCCAACATTTCATGTGAATTCTGTGACCCTGGGAAAGAATTATTCCTCCTTTCTCTGTTCATCAGTTTCCTCATTTGTAAGTTGGGAATAATAATAGTGTCAACTTATGGACTGGCTATGAAGATTAAATGCGAAAGCCCATATAAAGCACTTGGGATAATACTTAGCATATAATATTGATAAAATATTAATACTTTATTATCTTCTAGGAACGAATGGGGAAAACTCCCAATATAGCATGAAATAACAAATGATGCCATTTCTGTTAAATTTTGTATGTATGTATGAATCTTAGAGATTAGATAATAATGTGTTTAATGATGGTACTGTTGGGGGGCAGCAGATTAGAGAACTTCACTTTCTGAGTTAAATATTTAAAGATTTATTTTCCATAGAATACACAGAGAAGTATATATGGCTTCTTTTTAGAAGAGGCCTGCTATTCGATAGAAATTATTGAGAAATAAAATGGTATCTCTAAGGCTGACAGAATTGGATGGTTATCCTAAAAGAGTGTCCAAGATCATATGACTTAGGGGAAAGTACAGGGCCTGGCTCTGCTCTTGGAAGCATCTTTAATCCCCTGGAACATATTTGGAGAATGACGAACTTAATGACTCTAGCTTATAATTCTAGGCTGTGAAAGGTTGTTGTGAGAATGGGTATAACAAGCTCTTTGTCTTCATGGGAGATAAACCAAAAGGCCTAAATTGTAGATTAGTCAGAAGCAATTAAGTCTGACAATTTTCATTAGAAGAATTAAACCCTGGAGCAGGGTACCAACTTGATGTGCTCTTCAGGCTTGTAGTCATAAATAGGAGAGAGATCAAATGCTTCTTGACCCCTGGGTAATGGTGGCCCACCTTAGATATGATGGGAGCCAGAATTCACTAATACCTTAACAAAAGCCATCTATATTTAGGTATAGCATAATATAGAATACGTAGAAATGTATATGTACATGACTGCATATTTTCAGAGATATGCCTATATTCTTAATTTGGTTATGACATCAGTTACTTGATGATTATAAAGGCTTGTTCTGTTTTTCTCATGCTTGCACAGTCCCTGTGGTTCTTTGTAGTGCTGGAACTCTAAGCCTGACCATCCTGATTTAAGTGTGTTGAGGTGGTGGCTCAGACAATAAAAAATCCACCTGCAATGCAGAGGACCTGGGTTCGATCCCTGGGTTGGGAAGATCCCCTGGAGGAGGGCATGGAAACCCACTCCAGTATTCTTGCCTGGAGAATCCCCATGGATGGAGGAGCCTCTCAGGCTACAGTCCATGGGGTCTCAAAGAGTCGGATGTGGCTAAGCACAGCACACACAGCTCCCTGCCGTGGATTTCAGGCCCATCTGTCCGTGTGATTTTGAGCAGTACGGGGTTTCTAATAGGGATGCAATGTCAAAAGTAAGTATGTGCTTGTGATATAGGAAGACCATTCCAAGAATGAGGATAAGAGGTGAAAAACTCTTCTGTTGTCTTGCATTTGTAATTCTCTTTCATATCTTCCCTATTAATAGGCTGCTCAAAGTTGAATCACCAAAGCTTTCCAAGGAAAAAAGTGATAATGTTGAAAGCACATTTTCCTCACTTGACTCTTGATAATGTTTTTACACATTATTTATCCTTTTTTCCCATAACACTTTTGTTTAAATATATAATCCTGGTTGACCTATTTTTTTAAAATCATTTAGATTTCATTTAAATTTCACATTTTCCTTTGGGACTCCACCTGCTCTTTTCTTCTGTTTGCAATCTTCACTGTTTCATCGTTGGTAACTGGAGGTCAGAACATTTGCCTTTTATGATTAAGTTAGATGCAAGGCATTGAAGCCCATATTGTTATACTGTAATCTCCGGAGAACTTAAAGTAGATGAGAGGGGGCATTCCAACATTTATTGTGCTACTAATGCTGCTAGATAATTTTAGCACAAGACTGAATTTTAGGATATTTTATTTTAAAGGTACCGCTATATATAGCAAGTGCCAACATGTAAGTGTAGAGTCTGTACATTGAGCAGCACAGTTCCAGGATTTGTGGAGTTTTTCCGGATATCTTAGTTTCTCAAATTCAAGGATTTTAATATCAGATAAAATTGGCAAGCTGCAGTGAGCACTGTTCTGAAGGTGGATCACGACAGTAACTAGCCCTGGGGAAAGAGCAGTAGACTCTGACCCTGCCACTTGTTGGACAGGTTAATGAAGCATAATCTGAGGCTCCTATCGCCAGCTGCAGTATGGAGATGACATTACCTCCTTTGAACAGTTGTTACAAGGATTAAGTTAGATTGCATATGTCAAAGTGTTTAGCACATCCTCTGGCTTATCACTAGTACCTGTAAGTCTTTCCCCTTTCCTGACTTGTTCTAATTTACTTTTTGCCAGTGTCTTCTAAGATTTAACAGACAGCAGAACACATTCTCTCATGTGTTTGAGTCTGAACCTTTTTATGAGCTTTTACTCTTCCTTTCATTCCTGTGTTCGTTCACTGTGCAGAACATCCTTCTAGAGGGTGGAGTCAGGCCTCTGCTCTGAGGACACACCTCAGCTTTCGTTCACATTCAGGAGACACTGTGGGGGGGGGGGGAGCTGGCAAGCAGGAGAGCTGGACCCCACGGGCGCCCAAAGCTGTGAGTGCGTTTATGACCAGCTTCACAGGGGAGGTGGAAGTGACGACTGAGCAGAATCAGGAGGAGTCAGAGGCAGAATAGCAAGGATGGAGGAGAGTAATTTGTTCATTGGTTTTGGGGCTACATGAGTGAGAGGGTTTCTGGGTGACTCCTGGGACTTAGGTGTCTGGTGGGGCCATTTCTCTGAAGTCAGTAATTGTTGTTATTGCTTAGTTGCTCAATCATGCCTGGCTCTTTGCAACCCCATGGGCTGTAGCCTGCCAGGCTCCTCTGTCCTTGGGATTTCCCAGACAAAAATACTGGAGTGGGTTGCCATTTCCTTCTCCAGGAAATCTTCCTGGACCAGGGATTGAACCCACATCTTTTGCATTGGCAGACAGATTCTTTACCACTGAGCCACTGGGAATACAGAGCCCTTGTATTAGAGCTGGAGGTAATGTTAAAAAGAAACTTCCCTGTGGCTCAGATGGTAGAGTCTGCCTGCAGCGTGGGAGACCTGAGTTCAAGCCCTGGGTCAGGAAGATCAGCTGGAGAAGGAAATGGCAATCCACTCCAGTATTCTTGCCTGGAGAATCCTGGTGGGCTACAGTGCATGGGGTTGCAAAGAGTTGGACATGACTGAGTGACTTGACTTTCTAATGTTAAAAGGTGGTCTAGTCTCATATTCCTGCATTTTTAGATGAGAAAGCTGAAGAACTCTTAAGGATTGGCTCAAAAAAGAATTGAAGCTTGTTCAGGGTCACTCTGTTGGATTCTCCCTGCTTTAATAGGAGTTCAGTGATTTGATTGCTAAAAGAGACCCTGAAAAATAGGAGTCAAGGTGTGCTGCACTCTACTTGAGAATTTCACAGGTGAAACGGCAAGGCATCTCTGTCTCGGTAGCAGGAGAAGGTCACTGCAAGCTGTCAGAATTGAGGGGAATAGTGAAGTGGAAGAAAAGGCTACAGCTGAGGTCAGATTCTGAGGAGATAGTGAGTGGGTGCCAGAACCCGGTCCTCGTAGCAGCCGTGTAGGGGACCCAGGCCAAGTTAACACAGCAGGAGCCGTCAGAGATCAGAGGTGGGAGCAAAAGACAGGCCAGCAGGGGCCCGCTGTGCAGATGAGTCAGGAGTCGGTCCAGAGAACGGCCTGGACCACAGCTGGGCGTGGCCTGAGGACCTCGAGCTGGCCGCCTTCCTGACACTTCCTTCTTTGACTCATAGCTTACACCTTGCCCTTTAGTTTCTCTGAGTTTTTTCATGAAGAAGAAAGTTACCAAGCAGTCTATTACCCCAGATTTGATGTTATATCCTGAGTGGTGTCTTGAAATTTCTTTTGGAAGGAACCTGTGTTCTAAAATTAACTGATAGCATTGACTTCATCTCATCTCTTAATGTTGTTTAAAAGTACTTCGTTTATATTTTTACTAATAAAAATGGAATAACTTAAGAGTTCTGTGACCATGTTTATTAATAGTGCAAGATACTGTATTTGTAAAATGGACCTTTTATCTGTAGGTCATTAGATATATGAAAAATGAAAGTTTAAAAAATGAATTTCAGAGTCTTCCCTGGCAATCCAGTGGTTAAGAATCCACCTTCCAACGTAGGAGACATGGGTTCAATCCCTGGTCAGGGAACTAAGATCCCACATGCCCTAGCTACAGAGATCACAACGTGCTTGAGAACCCACGCCCTGCAACTAGGGAGAAGCCCATGCACTGCAGCTAAGATCCAGCACAGCCAAAAATAAAGAAATATTTTTTAAAAATAAATAAATTTCAAAGTATATAATCCTCTTCTTCATTTCCAACCCTATAATAAAGCACAGATGTTTTTATGTGTTCCATAGAGTTCAAACTTTATGGTTCCATAGAGTTCAAACAAATGCACTATATTTACATTTGATGTTTTCCAGGTTAGCCCAACCCTTTGTTTCTTTAAATACTCATGGTATTTCAACAGTGAGCCTATAACTAATAATTAAGCATAGGAACACCCATTTTTTCCTTTTATATCTTTGTCTTCTTTCTTCTACACAGATTTGTTTATTGCCTAAAGCTTTTATTTCTGCTGGAGAATCATGTGCCTCTTTGTTACTGTTTATAACTGAACATAGTTTTCAATTTAAATGAATTTTTCAATTGCTTAATATTTTCTTAAAGATATTTATCACTAAATTTTCATCTGTTTGAATTTTTCTTAGTTTTCCATATATGCCTTGCAAAATGATTTTTGAAAATTGAATTTATTAATTAAACCACCAGATAAAACCAGCATTTAGATTGAGCTGTTCTCAATAATCTATGATATCTATGTATCTAAGGACCTTCTTAAAAGGAAAAAAAATATTCATTCTCAGGGTAGTTTTCACCTTGTGTGCATGCTTAGTTGCTCAGTCGTGTCTGACTATTTGTGACACCATGGACCGTAGCCCACCAGGTTCCTCTGTCCATGGGATTTCCCAGGCAAAATTACTGGAGTGGGTTGCCATTTTCTTCTCCAAGGGAACTTCCCCACCCACGATCAAACCTGCATCTCCTCCGTTGGCAGGTGATTCTTTACCATTGAGCCACCTGGGAACCTCAGCTTTCATCTTTCAAATACATGAAAAGACACAATTTTAGAAAAAAATGACTAGCATTTCTCATAGAACACTTTTTTTGTTTTTGGCAGGGGTAAGGGGATGGTCAGAGTTCTTGTTTTGAGTAGAGCTTAATATTGTCTGCTTTTTAGCAATCCAAGAAAACCATTTCCGGGAAATGACTAGATCACCAAAGGCTAACCCTAACCGTGTCACATTCATATCTCTCATGGAGCCCTCCTCCTAGCGTCTAACGTAAGTCTTCATTTGGGAGCTGTGAGAAAAGGTGCCATTTTATCATCCACACCTATTCATGTTACTGTTTAATCTGTGACGGAATTCAAGTTTTCAAAATTTAATTTGCAGTATATGTGGCAGATACCCTTTATAGTACAGAACACTATACGGATTCAGATATATCACCTGGTGGCTTGTGTCCCCAGAAGCAGCAGCTGTAGGCAGTAAAACGTGCCAGACCAGCCCTGTTGATCTCGATAATGAGGGCTCCATCATTTTCTAACAGTGAGCCCTAATTTTCTCATTTGGGAGCTAATACAGTGTTTCTCGACTGTGGCTGCATGGTTGCATCTGGGGGAATTATAAACAGAACGCAAAGCAAACTAGCGAAGTAGTGCCAGCTCACTGCAGAAAGACCTGCTTCTACGCGGTCTGGGTTGGCATTGGGGTTGTTCTTAAAACTCCCCAGATTATTCTGATGGGCTGTGAGCCACTAGGCCAGATAACTTTGAAGTCCCTTTAAAGATCTAATATTCTGCAATGTTGAGAAGTTTTAATGTCATTTGGCCCAATAGCTCACTCAGCATAACCATCTCTGGTTATTTGAAAGGCAGCCTCTTTTTTTATGTCAACATTCATGTTGAAAGACTACTCATTGTTTTCAGAAATCTTATATTCTCTAAAAGTTTATTCTCCAGCCAAATTTGTCCTTGGAGAAACAGATAATAAATCTGGTCCCTTATATATTTGATGACCTTTCTGATATTTGAAGAATTATTTTATGATTCAGCCAAGTTTTTTAAGGCAAAATACCCCCAACTTCTGATTTCTGTTTATGTGACATTATTTCCATATTCCAGCAGCCCGCTTATCTTGCTCTGGGGATAAACTGGGTTGCCATCGTCTCTATGAAGTGTGTTCCCAGAAGTGAACGCAGTCCCTTGATAATCAGAGTTGCGGAGCCCAGGGGGCTTTGGTGATTGTCCTGTGGTCAGTCTAGCTCTGACTGAGCCCTTAGTTTTGGTAAACAGCTACTTATGTCCTGCAGTCACTGGTCTGTAGCTGCATCCACTGATAAATACACTAGATGAATAGTTCTTAGCATTTTTGAATTCTTATTATGTACCAAGCATGGTTCTAGTGTTTAAATGTATAACACACTTGATTCTTACAGTAATCCCATGATCTAGATACCATTACTGTCTTTATTTTAGGGCAAAAAGAAGAAACATGCCAAGGAGCAGGGCAGGTGGGTCTCTTGCCTCTGGTTTCCCAGTGAGTGGAGGGCTAGCGTGTGAATGACGTGAAGTGTCCTACTGCAGAAGACGCCTCCTCATCTGCGGTGTAACAACGTTCGTTTTTACGTTCCTTGCCTCCTCCAGGTCCTTGTGAGCCTGTATAAATATTCCAGTAATAGTGTGTTTATACCAGTCACTTTAATGCACTATATCCACATAAAACAGCGTTCAGCCTCTTAGGCCTGTTTCTGAAGTAACAAAGCCAGGAGCTTCTCATGTATTTTATTCTAAATCACAAAGACTACTGAGTGAATTTTCACAGGAAAATAGTCTTTTTATTTCATAGTGTTACATACATGCGTACAGACGTAAAATAACAGGATTTAGGTTCTGTTCATTCATCTGTCATTTCAAAGTCTGAGAGTCTGGTTTGAATATTGATATATTTCATAGAATTCTAGAACTCCAGCGTTTAAGCCTTGTGACTTGTGAAGTCAGTCACCGTTGGTGCATATGAGTGGAAGTTGGGGGTTGGAGAGATTATTTGGAGGAATAAGGTTTATTATGCTTATGCTTAAATAGGTAAACTAGATTGTAGGAGATGTGCTCAAATTTGTTATAATTACATGCTGTTTTAAGAAACCTAAGAGTATTATAGAGGCTACTTTCTATAAAAACAATTTATATGCTAATTTTGTTATTGTTATTTATTCTTTAAAATAGATTTTTTTAATGAATTCTGCTAGACAATTTTATTTAATTTGCCAAATAAATTTCCTAAAGCATAATTTTATTATTCAGATGGGTGTTTCTTAAATTGACTCAAACAGAAAGTGTCTGACTATATCATTGAAAAATCATTTGAAGAACCCTTGTTGATATCCAATAATCCTTTGTGTTCTCACAGTTTGACCAGCCTGAAAAAATACGTATTGATTCTAACTCTTTATGAATATTATTTCTTAGTCCTTGTCTGGTTCTTTCTGAAAGGTCAGTCTTTCTGTGTAAGACTTCTACACTCAAGGTTGCCAGTGAAAACCATGCTGTAGGGAACATTTCAGAGAAGAATTGACCTGGTAGACCCTACTTTCCATCCGATTGCTTTTAGCTTCAGATATATTTGTATGACTGATAACAGAATGTAAAGTATACAGGCTGCAAATGAACCATGTCTGCCCTCTGTGAATCTTAGCCTGGAGGGTGGTGTGTCTGCCCAGGCTCGTCCATGGTCTGTTTGCCAGCTCGGCTCTGAGCCCATGTTGTGAGCAGCTCAGCCATCAGCTGTGATTGTGTACGCTGAGGCTTGGTGGTCAGTATTACTCTCTAAATTACTGGTTTTATGAGTTTAAAGAATAGCAGAGTCTTTAATATGAAGATCAGATTTTCCCTTTAACAACAATAAGTTTTCCCTTTAACAGCAGAATTTTAGGTTTTTATCTCGAATGAGGACTGTTGTTTTCGTAGTACAAACAGACTTTGTAATGACACTGCTCTTCTTTGGAAGTCTTTGATTTTTAGTTTTAGGAAGAATGATTTAACATCTTACAAAACTTCAGAATGAGACATTATAACCATCGTTTCTTTCGGTTGACTTTGACCGTTACAGTCATAGACTTCATACACTTGGGAGGAGGGTTTGAGGATATCTACCCCAGCCCCCTCATTCTGTAGGTGTCACTGCCCAGCACTGTGTTTGTCTCTTTTACATCCCCCCAGGATTGGGAAAGCTCTGTGAGGGCAGGGACTTGCTCTACCTTGGTTGCTGCTGTGTTCCCAGCAGGTACCCAGTCAGGATCACCAAGCTCTGAAGAGCCTAGGACTTGGGGAAGATAAAGGCTAATCCAGGATCGTCCAGCCAGCAAAATCTGACCCCAAAACTTTATCTGCTGACTACAAACTTCGTGCCTTTCTCGTGATTTAAAAAAAAAAAAGAAAAAGAAAAGATGTTTACTTGGGAATTTTAATTATTTGGGGGCTTTAATCTGTAAAAGATGACCACATATACAATTTATATTTATTAGGTACTGTTTTCAGTCATATAAAGTATTTACTGAACCCACATAGTCCACAACTTAGTGACTAAAGATATTTTTAATCCATGTTTTTTATAGATGAAGGAACTTGGGCTTTGAAAGAATTATTTACCAGGAGTTACTCAGAGTCAAAACCAGGATTTAAATCTGTTTTTTTCTGCCTCCAACTTCAATGATCTTTCTACTTTTGCCTTTTATGTGGGGATTGATGTTTGTCAATATAAGGAATTATCCAGGCCCATAGTTTAACACTGGTTTAGCTTAATGCCTTACATGTTGCAGACTTTGATGCCTGGAGGATTTAAGTGAGTGCTGGCTTAGCGTGGAGGTCTGCATTTGAATGGCAACAGAGGAAGCATCACTTCCCACTTTCTTTCGCTGTGGTGATCAGCCTTGGCCCCTGTGTGGTCTTGTTTGAGGGGTGTTTCTGCTCCCTTATCTTTCTCTTATTTTCCCAAAATTGGACTATGATTTGCTCATTGTGGTCCTAAATGATTTGCAGACTCCAAAGTTTTCCTGCTAAATTTTTAGTGGATAGCCCTGAAATGGAATGATATGAAAACTTAGTTGACAATCTCGAAGACCTAGTATGTCATACAGAGTGAAGTAATTCAGAAAGAGGAAAACAAGTATCCTGTGCTAATTCACATATGTGGACTCTAGAAAAATGGTACTGATGAACATGTTTGGAAATAGAGAAATAGAGACACTGAAGTCAAGAACAAACATATGGACACCAAGATGGGAACAGAGCGGAATGGATTGAGAGATTAAGGTCTTCCTTTCTCCAGTGTGTATTCTTTGCTTCTTTGTTTTAAACTAATTGTCCATGTGTGTGGGTTTATTTCTAAATTCCTAATTCTGTTCCACTGACCTGTGTGTCTGTTTCTGTGCCTGTACCATACTGTCCTGATCATGATAACTTTGTAGTTTAGTTCAAAATCAGGGCATGTGATACCTCCAGCTTTGTTCTTATTTCATTTTTCAACTGTGGGTATTCCAGTGTTTATTATTTTTCTGGAAAGATATGTTAGAAACTTTGACCTTTAAAAATTATGACACCTAAGAAATGGAACTTTCCATTTTTAACAGGGACTTTTCTTTTTCCTAGCTATATATGTGTGTGTGTGTGTGTGTGTGTGTATAGATGTACATATAAATATATATATATATTCTTTACCTGATACCGAATTCTTTTATCATTCTCTGTAAAGTATACATGTAGCTAAAGGTACTAAGAGATTCAGTTCATGAAGAGATTACTTCATCCTTTTGTTCTCTCTCTATATATTAAAAAAAAAATCCTAATGAGATGTTGTGATGCAGGCTGCTCTCTAAGAAGGCACAGGCGTCACTGCATCTTCCATTTTGTTCTTTCTTTTCTATTTTTCGTTGGTTGAAGAGTCAAGGTCAGGAGAATGGAGTGTACTGGCAAGTAAAGGCACTTAATCCTGATCACCTTTTCTTTTCTTTCTCTTGACTTCTTCTGTGTTGTTGTGGTTTCCAGGCCTGGGGTTTGTGGGAGACTGTCTGCAGAGATAGTCACCTGTAGTTCTACCATCCCTGTGTGTACATGCTGTCACACCCATCAAGAAGATGGGATTATCCCCGCCCCACCCCACGAAGGCAGGGCTGGCCTCTGTGACAGAATGAGGCCAAGGTGACGTCGTAACAATTACAGACCTTAAGAAGGGACAGTTCTGAGCCTCCATGTTAGGAAGGAAGTGCAGGCTCTTCTGCTGTAGGGTGAAGCCTGTTGTGGGAGCACCGAGGTTCTGTAGCCAGCACCATTCCCCGATGGGGGAGCAAGGCCCGGGAGCCTCCAGCCCCACCGGAGTCCCACCAGCACTGTGGCGGTGTCTCTTGAGCATGCCCCCCAGAGTCGTAGGCAGACACGGTAGTACTCAGTGTAAGCCACTGACTTTCGGGCAGCTTGTTGCAGAGCAGTAGGTGAGGGAGACCAGACTTTCATATCTTCCAAGTCTTCCTCCTTTCCTTATGTCTGGTGTCTGTCCAGGTAGACCAGAGACCTTGTCTGGGACCTCCTAGCTGATTGGGATTTTTTGTTATGGTAAAAATTTGTTAAACGCTCTTCATCAGCCATTTCTCATTTTGTTTTCACCAGCTTTGTATTTGTCCTTACTTGGAGCAGATTCTTTGTCTCCTGAAAAGCCTCTGGAGGTCACTTCTCTGGGGCACGCAGTGACAATGCTTTCTAGTAGGTGTTTACAGGAGACAAAAAATTACTCCTCTCTTGCAAAAGAGAAACAATGAAAAATAATCTGACTCTTGTTCTCTGAAGAGTAAATTTCCTGCTGCCAGAATAGAGCGTTCTCAATTCTCAGACTCTACGTGTAGCTGGTGGACAAGCAGCAAAACAGAAGGATCTGAGGTTAAAAAACTAGAGCAAAGGCCAAGATCCAGTGTATGTTTTCTGATCAAATTCTATTATTCAGTTTTATTTTAAATTTCTGGTAGGATCTGAAACCATTATTTTTAAACGTACAACTTTTAATTTCCTGGTAGGATGAATGCTTGTTCTGAGGCCCTGTATCAACCTCTATACGCAGTTTCCTTTGAAAGCTCAAGGTAGTATCTTTCTCATTTTGTTGTTAGTTTTTTATACTTTAATTAAAGGTTTATAATCTTTCCTGTTTGTCTTTCTACCTAACAATTCCTTTCCTCAAACTCAGTTGAATAAAGAAGTCCTTAGGATGATGTTTGATGTGAAGTTTAAGTATCGGACGGGTAGAAGACGCTGGCTTTAGAGGATCTAGTTGCTTTTCTTCACAGGACCACATGAAGCCCATCTTAAAGTCCTGTTTACTGTTTCCAAGCTTTTATCATTATTAGTGGCACTGATTCCTGAAGTCAGTAGTCAGTCCTTAGAACACATGTTTTGCTGTGTAATGAAGACGGTTTTTGAGGGGTTGAGGGGAAGAGAGCATTTTCTAGGTAGGACAGAGGGGAGTGGTTTTTAGGAGCAAATTATCTTCCCTTCAGTTCAGTTCAGTTCAGTCGCTCAGTTGTGTCTGACACTTTGCAACCCCATGAATCGCAGCATGCCAGGCCTCCCTGTCCATCACCAACTCCTGGAGTTTACTCAGACTCATGTCCATCGAGTCAGTGATGCCATCCAGCCATCTCATCCTTTGTTGTCCCCTTCTCCTCCTGCCCCCAATCCCTCCCAGCATCAGGGTCTTTTCTAATGAGTCAACTCTTCGCATGAGGTGGCCAAAGTATTGGAGTTTCAGCTTCAGCATCAGTCCTTCCAATGAACACCCAGGACTGATCTCCTTTAGTTTCACTTAAAAACAAATATTATCTTCAACCATAACTAGGTATGTGTTGGGGGTCACGTGCTGCTCAGCCTTCGGTACCGTGTAATGTCCAACCCCACACAGGGGGTGATCAGTACATGTCTGTGAATGGGTGGAGAGAGGCCAGTGAATCTGACCGTGAATATGGGGTGTTTCTTTCTCTTCCTTCTGTGAACTGAGAGTGGGCTTTGTTAAGCATCAAAATGCTAGTTCAGATATGAACTACGGCAGTCTTGTTAACATGCATGCATACAAGGTCTTTGCGTTTCTTCCAAACAATGACAGAGATCAAAGCTGGATGCGTTTTTAGTTGTGTTGTGGAGTGTCGTGTTTATGTTGGAGAATACTTGCCCCTTATGAGCCTGAGAGAGAGACTCACTAACAGACAAGGAGTACGGTGAGGTTGGTGATCACGCCACCCCAAAATGTCAGGGCCTTGTTTTGTGGTCCTGTGGTTGTGGAATTAATGTGGTTTTCAAAGAGTTGTTACAGAGTAACATCCCATATTAAGAACATCTCAAAAGAAGTGGTACATTTGGGGAAAAAAACACAGTGTACTACTTGTAATTAGAAAAAAACCAGCCCTTTATTGTATTTCTTACTTTTCCAAAGTCAAGAGCTGAGATTCCAGATGAGGCCCCTAATTTAGGAAAAGGGGAGCTTCTGTGCTTTATGATGCTTTCTTTTCTAGTCCCCATGGAATTCAGGTTTTGCTATTTTATGAAAGAGGAAATGAGTAATAAGTGAGATTAATAATGAGAGTTGTTTTCACTGGGGGGGGGAGGGGAAACATCATTTAATGCAAGGTAGTAACATTACTCAGAAAAACTGCATTAGCACCATCCTCACAAGGAGAGGTTAGCAGGGTTTCATTTCCCTCTCCTGTGTAGCAGGCTGGAGACAGGGTATGAAGAATTTCTCCCCAGAATGGCATTTGTGGTTTTTCTTAGTGCTCTCTTCTTGTTCATGGCCCAGAGTGAATGCTGATTGTTTGAAGGAAGGGCAGTGTTTAAAGGTAATGTATGAGACCACGCTGGGTGGCTCTTCTTAATGCACTTTACTAAAAAATCACCTGAATATTCATTGGAAGGACTGATGCTGAAGCTGAAGGTCCGATACTTTGGCCACCTGACGTGAAGAGCTGACTCACTGGAAAAAGACCTTGATGCTGGGAAAGAATGAAGGCAGGAGGAGAAGGGGACGACAGAGGATGAGATGGTTGGATGGCATCACCAATTCGGTGGACATGAGTTTGAAAGATAGTGGTGGACGGAGAAGGCTGGCATGCTGCAGTCCATGGAGTTGCAAAGTTGGACACAACTTAATGACTGAACAACAGCAAAAAAGCGTCTGGTTAAAATCCATGCCTTTTCTAAGCCATACTTAGAAACTAATTAATTTGAAGCAAAAAAGGAAGGGAAATCAAAACCAGTTTGAACTATTTCTTTAGTTCATTCCTTAAACTTTACAAATTGCCTTGTAATTTTAAGAACTTACAGGATCATGGATTCCTAGGGGAGTCCAGTTCAGAAATCTTGGCAGTTTAGCAAAGGAAGTTAAGAGTCTGAAACGGAAAAATAAATCTTAAGGTTCGTGTGGTTGACTAAATCCGCACTTAAAATTGTTTATGATCTCTGTTTAATGGCTACATTTTAAAATTACTGTTTTCCTTTCCTTTGGGATGGGAGGGGGGGGAGAATCAAGAGTTTTCAGTCAACTTTTTGAACACTGCGTCTTTTCAGCAAAGAGACGTAAGGAGTGTATCCTCTGCCTTTCTAATAAGGAGTTTAGTCTCTACATGAGAGACAGAATGGACACATAGGCCCTTTCCTGCATCCCTTCCCAGCTTCCTTTTCCTATCTGTTTTGATGGCTTCTGCTTTTCTTCTTCGCCTGGGAAAGGGTCACCCAGAGGTGATGGCTGGCCCCATCACACTCTGGTCCGCAGAACGTACCACTTTCCTCAGGCCCTTCACCTGCCCGTTCCCTCTGCTTCCGGCCCTTCACCCGCCTGTTCCCTCTGCTTCCGGCCCTTCACCCGCCTGTTCCCTCTCCTTCCGGCCCTTCACCCGCCTGTTCCCTCTGCTTCCAAACTCCTCCCTGCTGTTACCCGACTCACACTTGCCCTGCACACCCTCCCTGAGCTGGCCCCTCCTCTGAGAAGCCTTCCCTGTTGCTGAAGATCGGCTTAGGCAGAGGCCCTGTCTGATGGGGTCACCAACCACCAGTGCCTGGCACACACCTGGCCCCGGCTCCTCACTGGGCCCTTGGAATGAGTGTTGAGTTGTGCTGAACTGTGTGACCATGGAAACCAGTGAGGGGAGAAATGACCCAGGAAAGTGGGGACTGACCTAAGTGGTGAACATCTTCACGGGGGGATTTCAATAGGCACGTTACCTCTTCCCTTCTGTTTCTCTTTTCTTACAATAACTAATTCATTCATCCAGCAAATACTTTCTGATACGTTTCAGCCTTATTCTCAGTGCTAAAGATAAAGCAGTGACAAGTCCCTGCCCTTGTGGAATCTACATTGTAAGTGGACTAGATGGATAAAAGTGGGTTAAAGGTGAATACAGACATTAGCTGGTAGGGCAGTGAGGAGGCCAGCTTGGTGGGTAAGGTAGGTTGCAAAGTCAGACTTTGAATGGTTCCCCATAAGAGCATAATTTTACTTTGGAAAGTAGGTGGGTAATGAAAAAGTATATATAGCTTTGAGCAAAGGAGACTTTTAGTCTCTAATTAGTATGCAAAAACTGAAAGCACGAAGACCAGCTTACACAAGATTGCCAAAACAGGGGAAATGATATCCAGCTTGGAACAGGGCAGTGGCACAGGTGAAGAGGACTTGGGGGTGTGTGTGTGTGTATTTCTTTTAAATTCAACAATATAGTTTCTAAAGAAAACTTCCTAGATGCTGGATTGACTGGATAGAGGTGATGAAGGAGACATAAACACAGATTCTTTAGAGCCCAGAGGAGCAGCAGCAACACCAAGAAAGACAGGGGCAGTAGTTTGGGATGGAATTAAGATATTTTGTGTAAGTTGCATCTGAGATTTCATCGGAGTACATTCATTCAGTTGATGCTTACTAAGCTCCTGGGAGCTCTGTCTTAAGCTCTGGAATCGGAAAGACACTAGACAGACGAAGTCCCTACTGTCACAAAGTTTATGTTCTAATGGGCACCCAGACGAGGAGATGGGCTAGCAGGTCAGAGTTGGGAAATCTTCTGTGAGAGCAAAATTTGAAGTCATGGGAATGATTGGGGTGGGGGGTGGTTGGGACTATGTAGCAGTTAATCCTGTATGTGTCAGTTGTTGTATCTAGAGTTTGGTATAATCCTGCGGTCACTGTCATCCATTATATAGCAGTTGATAGCAAAATAAAGAGGTAAGAGAAGATCAGGGAGGTGCTGTGGGTCTTTTAACCAGCTATATTCCTTTTCTGCCTGTGGTAGAAAAAGCTGATTTCTTTGTCTTTAAATTCTAAGCTGTCATTTTATTAAAGTTCAGTAACTTAATGTTTCTGCCTGCTTATTACTTGGCAACATCTCACTAACTCATCGATGTCAGTTTAGGCTGGTCTCCAACAAATGCATGAAGGGAACAGAGGCCAGCAATTGAGATGCTTTTTTAAGCAGGTTTAGCCTGGAAGAGCCTCTGTGGGTTCAGGGAGGTGGTGCTGGAGTCAGGGGAGACTGAGTCGAAGCTTCTCCGATGGTCCCGGTCTCAGCAGCAGTTGTGAACTGCGAGGTTAGCGTCTTGGCTCAGAGGTAAGGATGATTTGGCATCAGCTCCTCTGTTGCCATCTCAAGCTGTTTTTTTTTCGTCCCCAAGAACAGCACTTTCAGTGGGTGTGGAAGTGGGTGGGCCGTGAAGCAATGGTTTGCATCGCATTGCCTGGCTACCGCTTGGCATTTCTTCCTTGTTTCTTCCTCTCTGCGTCATCGCCACTGGTGGCACTAATTTTACTTTCCCCTCCACCGTCGTTTCACCAGGAGTAGCCCAGAGTCTCAGCATGATATTTTCTTTGGAATTGTGGCAGTGGCAGTGTTCTCAAGCTATAACCTGTCCCATCTTATAGGCTGAATGCTAGAGAAATTCATTTAAAAAAAGAAGCCCCTCTCACTGGACCCTACTTTTGAACATATCCTAAATGAATATGCACCAGGTGCCCCAGTCGCCAAGAGGAGTGGTATTGGAACCTAAGGTAGGAGGGTGGAGAAAAGAATGCCCACCCCATTGCCTCCAGTGATTCCAGAAATCAAAAGCCAGCCTCCTTGAAGGAAGTATAAAGCCTTTTACCCCCTTAGGGCAGCCTGTGATTGAGAGACCTGGTTTTCATCTTTCTTCAGATCACAACCAAGGAAATCTGTACTGTTAGTTTCTTCCAAGCTCTGAACCTCCTTCCATCTTCTCCTTCATCTATTTCTGTCCCTTGTCTGTTTGTAGTGTGTCTTTTCAAAGCTGACTGTTTTCTGGGTTTCCTAAAGAAGAAAGAGTTACTGGGGCTTGTGTTGAGTTAGGCCTTAAAGGACAGATAGAATTGGGGTAGGGCGGAGGCTTCTGCCAGACATGGTTACAGAAGAAATAACATGATTGGGAGCCAATAAGTAGAGCATGTTTTGTATCTTGAAAGCTTAATGAAAGGTTATTTGGCAGAAAAGAAGTAGGAAATTAGGTTTTGCTTGATGATATCCTGCATGGAAGAATTCCGTTCACTTTGTGTCTCCTATGATTTTTTAATATGTTTCCTCCACCCCAAGCTGGTACCTTTGCCCAAGCCCACCTGCCCCCTCCGGGTACTACACTGTTCCTGTCTGCTGATCAGGGTGGCAGTCTTCTATTTACTCCCCTTTTTCTCAGGAGCTCATACTAGCCAGTTGTCCCCTCACTTCTCATTTTATCCATGTATTCATTCATTCCTGTCTCCATTCATCCCTAAGTTCATTTGTTCTAGAGACGCTTGTCAAGCAGTATTTATCTTTCTCACATTATCCTTTTTATGCCTATTATTATTTAGCTTTCATACCAAACTTTTACATGTCAAAAGGATGATTTTCTGTGTAACTTTCTTTACATGTATGTTTACAGTCCTTTACCTGTGTTAATGTGGTTGTGGGAACCACGAGCATCCAGAGGTGTTCTGGTATGTAGACACAGAAGTTGCCTTTCAGATTAATTCCTGCTTTAGGGAACATGAGAGGAGATTTTAAAAACCAATAAATGGTTTTCCAGTGACAGTGTGTGGGAGAATCAACTCTTCTCCAGAAATTAAGTCAGAAGAAAAAAACTTGTTCTTAAAATATATTAATTTATTTTTATGTACTTGGCTTTCATATGATTGTTTGTTTATAAAGGGCTCCTGTGCTTGCAGTGTTTATGCCTAGAAATTTCATTATTTCGTAAACAAAACAGTGCCCCTAAAACACTGTGAGCTATTACTGTACCTGCGGTACCAGAGGGAATGGTGTTGGACGTGCAGAAGGAAGGGACTTTGTTCCTTTCCTCGAGAACTCTGTGTGTGAGTGTGTGTGTGTGTGCACACGCGTGTGTTTAGGTGCATGTGTTTGTGCTTCTCTGCTGTGTGTCGTGTATACCTTTCAGGATGTGGCTTGGTTGGACACTGAATAGATCTTCAATACAGAAATGCCTGTGGAGCTAACTTGTATTACACTGAAACAGCTGACCAAAGGATCCTCTTAACAACCTGTAAAATGAGAAAGTGCCCTGGATGATGAAATCCAGGAAAGAAAGAAACATTACCTCCAGATACGCACAAAGGCATCTGAGGAATGTGCCTGACGGCTCATGCCTAAGTGTTCCCGTTGGCACTCAGCTTTCTCTGAAGATGAACAACAGCCACAGTCATGTTGATGACTACATCTCGTCTTCCCCAAGGGGCTGGAGCACAGAAGTCATTTATAGTCGTATACCTTCCACTCACACCTGAGATCGTGCACAAAGGAAGCGATCTTGTGGGTCAGTTCTGAGACGCAGGGCTCTGTGTGGATTAGACGCAGCAGGACTTTTTTCCCCCGAGGGCCTATTTGTCGGAAAACATTTTGAAAGTATGAGTTCTGGTGTATGCCCTTAATCTTACAGTTTGAGTGGGAAAACAAAACTGCTAACATATATACAGCAACTAGCAAAGGACACAAGACATTCTGTAACTGGTGGGAATTATGGGATTTGCATAGCAGTGCCTAAGAGCTCAGGAAAGGAGAGCGTGGTGGGTGTGCCCCACTCCGGGGGGCTCCATGAAGGGCGTTCGTCTGGACCGGGCCCTGTGGGTAGCCGGGTTTAGACAGAGGGAAAGGCTGCCTGTGGCCAGGACGGAAGAGAATAGCGGGGTGGGGAGCTGGGAGCTCCCTGCGGCCACCCAGGGGATATGGTGGGGAGCCTGGGGACCCTGGGGCGAGGAGACTGATGTGGTCCTGCCCTGGGTACCGCTGCTGCTGCTTCCTCCTTGGTGAGTGAGACTGAGCACTGTCTCATGATTTTTAGATACATTTATTCACATCTGTACGCCCTCTGGGGGCGGGCCGTAAGGAAGTTGGAGGGGGAGGGGAGGGAGGGAAAGAGTTAACATTTGTCCATTTCTTAAAGATCAGGTTTATTCTTAGTGTAGCTCCATTCTTAGCCAACTGAGGGGAAGCCTTTTAAAGGCCATCTAGAGGAGAGAAATCTCAGGTTATCAGCTGTGACTAGTGTTTTTACTGTGCTGGAAAGAGAACATATGAGAACGTGTACATTTTAAAATTCAGATTAACTTTTTAATTGTACTTGCCAGCTCTATAAAGTCGACCAAGCAAAAGAGGAGTGAGCGGGGCTTCTTTAAAAGAGGGAACAGCCCGCTCCTTGTCGAGTTAGAGCATCTCTAAGACACTGCCACATACATCTAAGTCCCCCTGACATATTACTCCCACATCCTTGTGGGTAGTAAAGTTAAATTTTTAAAAATGTTCTTTGATCTTCCACCCACTGATCTAGTAGACATTTAAGTTCAATACTGCAGCTTGGAGAAAGGGAGGTTGAAATATAATTTCTACTGTAAAAAAAAAAAAAGCCTCAAAAATCACAGTCTGTATGTCTGCACTGGTTTAGAAATTATAACAATAAAGTGGCTTCCGTTTTAGAAGGTGTTGTTAGTCATCATGCTTTAAATTACATGGCGTTACTATTTGTGACCTACTTAAAATGGTTGTCCCTGCAGTGGGAACAATAAGTGTGCAGCCCTGGGTTGACTTGTAGGCCTTTTTTTGAAGCTGTCTTTTAATTGCAACCAAGAGGCTAAATGCACATTGCTATAATTTTCTATGGGCTGGATGTTATTGGGTGAGGACATGGAGTAAGTCTTAGTCCAAGGGAACCACTTAGTAAATAGTTACCATAGTAATTAAGTAGCTCCTCCCTAGGATCTGTCCTTAAGCTAGGCCCCATTGTCCAGAGGGATCATCTGTTTATGCAGAATGATTCCTGGGGCAGGAGTCAAGAAACCCAGGCCCTGTGTTGACCATGCTGATGCAGTGTTCCGTGGCCTCCTGCAAGTCACACACAGCTTCACTTTCCTGGTATAAAATGAGACATTGCATTATCATCTTACTAAATTCATATTTTTTTAACTTCTAAGGTTTTTATGGTCCTAGCTATGCTACAGAACTTGGAGGAATATAAAAGGATAAATACAGTGGTCCTTGTTCTCCTGGTTACCTAGGGCACTGTTGATTCATCCAGGTAGACTTTTGTAGGCATATCTCAAAATGAATCTTGTATCAAATAGCACTGTTGCTTCCCCCAACCCCTTCGGAGCCCCTGTAGAACTTTGGCAGATTTGATTCATAAATAATTGATCCTGAAAAGAAACACATTAAGTTTACTTGAAAAGCATATCAGAAATTGTGTCTACCTTGTTTTACCAGAGTGAGTGTTCTGAGAGGGCGCTTGCTGGCGGGTGGCAGCAATATGATTTGCTGGGACTCTTGGGCCGGGAGGGCTTTGCTCTCAGAGGGTCATGGGGAGTGAGCAAGGGCTTCCTTCACCAGAAGAACTTGTGTAGGTAGTAATCATGTGTGTGAGAGTTCACTACATGCATGTGTCTGCACCCCTGCAAGGGGTTGTAAGCCATCTGCAGAGAACTCCAATACTCTGGCCACCTGATGAGAAGAACCAACTCTTTGGAAAAGACCCTGAAGCTGGGAAAGATTGAAGGCAAGAAGAGAAGGGGATGACAGAGGATGGGATGGTTGGATGGCATCACCGACGTGATGGACATGAGTTTGAGTAAGCTCCAGGAGTTGGTGATGGACAGGGAGGCCTGGCCTGCCGCAGTCCATGAGGTCGCTCCGTCACGACTGAGCGACTGACCTGAGAGCACTGGGTGGGTGGTCAGGTGGAAGGGGGGTTCTGTACTCGAGGCTGGATTCTTCCGTCAGTTTTCCTAACAGGTTTAATTTGTACTTCCTCCAGAGTCTTTCACTGTTCATTTCTTCTTTTGATCAGGTTGCATAGGATGTTTTATATTTCTATCCCAATCAAGAGCTGCTGAGTCTGGCTACTTTTTGTCAGTCGTAAATAGCTGTAAACATGCATAGTTCTAGGTAGTTTGAGGACGTGGATATAGTTTTTTTTTTTCTTTTTCTTTTTAAGATTTGCTTCCAGCATCGCTTGTCCTTTGCTCAGTAAAACTGTTTTTCCCCCCAGAAATTTTATTAAACACCTGGAAATTCAGAGTCCTCTTAGGAGGTCGTAGAATGCCTTTGTGCCCAATTGTGTGATTCAGTAAACACCTGGTATCTCAGGTAGGAAGGAGTGTGTGCCTGGGTGTTCGATGCCTGGTCCAATGAAGCATGGTTTTGTTTTTATCCCACACCCAGAACTTGGAGCTCCCTGGGGTTCTCAGGCACACAGGCCCATCTCTGCAGGTTTTTTCTGCTCTGTGGGCATAGCAGTAGTCCTTAATGGACATGTAACAGTGTACAGTCATAATCATTGGTAGGTTTCTATTTTACACTTTCGGGCATTGAGGACAAGAAAACTTATATAGCTTTGCTCTTCTATATTTCAGTGAGACTAATGTACTACGTATATCATTATGAAGTAAAGAAATATGATTTGTACTTTTAAATCCTGTGAGTATACAGTTTATGGTATATAAAATACTTTCTTAGCTATTACCTTAAAAGTCTTTGGCAAAACAAATATAAAATATGGAGTTTTGCTGTACACATGTGCTAGATGCCTAAAAGGCTATTTGGTTAAAATGGAACTACTTGACCACAAAATTGTGGATGTAGGCAGTTTTAGGAATGAACATAAAACATCTTGGAATAAGAAAGTCAGTCTTTCTAGAGCTGGAGGTGTCCGTAGATGAGACGTGATTCCTTGGCCTGCAGGTGTTCAAGCAGTAACTGGGCAGTTAGTCTGGATATTGAACAAGGGGTTCAGCTAAAAGAATATTTGGACTAAATGACTTTTATAGTCTTGTTCAGGCGAGCTTCTGTGATATGTATTTTGTTATGGTTTAGCACAGATAAGAATGTTGTTTTAAAGCAGGATGACCAGTAGCATGTAATAAAGGCAATGCCTTTGAAGATGTCTTCTGCTTCTGCCCATGTTGCTTATGTGGCTTGAGAAAGTGCTTTATCTTTGTCATTGTTGTTTAGTCACTAAGTCATGTTTGACTCTTTGCAACCCCTTGTACTGTAGCCTGCCAGGCTCCTCTGCCCACGGGATTTTCTAGGGAAGAATACCGGAGTGGGTTGCCATTTCCTTCTCCAGGGAAATGCATCTCCTGCCTTGGCAGACAGATTCTTTACCACTGTGCCACTAGGGACTCTTAAAAACGAATAACATAAAGGCCTGCATTTGGTCATTTCTTCAGGCCAGACACTTGATTTCATATTTTTAAATTTTTCATAATTTGTCTTTCAAAGAAATTGTCTTTCAGACTTTGTCTGATACCCAATATGGTCTGGTTCAGAGGAACTTTAGAAGTGCTACCCCTCGAACTTATCACTTTGACAGTCTCCTTGGAGCCCACTCGTATTCCTCACCGAGTCCTTCCGGAAGCTGGTTGACCAGGGAGAACAGGGCGGCGGGTGTGAAGCAGGCTGTTAACTTGCAGTCTCTGTCTTCATTCTTCCTTCGTCGCCTGCTCCTCCTGACCTAGAATAACTCTGTTATCACTCACACTCCTTCATCCTTTATGCTCAAGGATCTTCACGTCAGCTGCCTGACAGTTTTACAGATGTCTGTGGCAGTTGGGTGGATTCTGAAGTTCTGTGATATCTGTTTTTGCACATTGTCTGAGGATTTGTGCTAAACTCTGCTCTCCTCACTTGGCCTTTTTTCTTTAACTGCTTTTCCCATTTTAGGTTTTTTTTTTTTTTTCATCAAACCCCTTTACTTTAAAGCTCATTATATCTCTAAATGAGAAAATTTCTCTGACTTGGTATTTTCTTGTCCTGTCATTTCCTGTTTTCCTCTCACCATCATGTTTTATCTCCTCAGGGCTTTTAGGGATTTTTATTCAGATGGAATAATGTTTCAAGTCCTGGAAGAACTTGCACCCAAGGCCAAGGCTAAGATGTCAATGCATGCCATAGCCATACTGTCTTTCTGTTAATATTTTTTCTGATTATGAAATTTATTAAATGTTCGATAAAGAAATTCTTTAAAGTTTTAAGAATGGTTTCAGGATTCCTGTATCCCGGAGGTAATTAATATTTTTGAATATTTTCTTCTAGTCCTTTTTATCTGTCCATGAAGCTAAATGATCTGACCTCTGTAATCCCTGTCCCTGCCTGCTTCCTACAAAAGCAGAAACAAAGCGCACGTAAACAGTATGCTGAAACTAAAGATCTTCTGTAATTCCTGGTGGGGAGCAGGGGACTGTGAGTGTGGAGCAGACGACAGGGGACCCAAGTAAACACTGCTCTGTGATTCTGGAGAAGTGGACACGCGTGAACGGAGGAGCCGATGAAATAGAGTGAGGGGGGAAGGGTGTTACCTGCACAATACCCTGGGAGGTGCTCTGTTAGGAGACAGAGGTGGCGGTGTGGGCCCCTGCAGGTAACAGGAAATGGCCCAGACCAGCCCACAGCGGAAGACAAGTCAGAACCGCTGGAAAAGATGTGAAGCAGATCTCCCTTCTGCCAGATCCACTTACACAGAGTCTGTCTGTTAAACCTGCTGCAGCAGCGGGGAGGGACGTTCAAGGATGGAGTCCCCATGGCAGGCTTCCGGGGTGCCTCTTGGAAGCTGACTGCCACTCACCCCTCTGAGCCATCTCTGGCGTTTAATCCACCCCTGTGGAATATTACTTGGTGTTCTTTTATTTACTGGATCTGAAACAGGTAAAAGTTTGTGAAATGGAAAGAGAAGAATTTGTTCTGCTTTTATTTATGTGTAAAAAAATCGTCAAGGCAATCCATATGAAAAGAAAGCAAAAGAATTAATTTTAAAAAATCTTTTAAATTCAGTCACAATGGTTGTTGTTGTTTAGTCACTGTTGTGTCCAACTCTTTTGCGACCCCATGGACTGTAGCCCACCAGGCTCCTCTGTCCATGGGATTCTCCAGGCAAGAATACTGGAATGGGTTGCCATTTCCTTCTCCAGGGGATCTTTCCAACCCAGGGATCGAGCCCATGTCTCCTGCATTTCAGGGAGATTCTTTACCACTGAACCACCAGGAAAGCCTAGTCCTAACGGTAAGAATTCATTAAATCCAGTTTGTGGCTGCTTCAGAGAAAAAGGTAAAAGAAAGTATATAAATAACTAATATACAAAGACTTAAAGTAGATAATAGATCAAGTATATTTAATGCTGGCTTCCTTTCTGTAATTCTGCTTTGTTTTTTTTTTTAAATTGGAGTAAAATATGTTTGGCTCAAAAGCGCAAAACATCATTACTGTGAAAATAAAAGCACAGTCAGAATGTTGAGGCCACAGTTGTGATGTGCGACCCTCAGTCTGGCAGTTGCTAAACTAGGTTCTATGTTCTTATCACAAGTTCCCCTTACTCCTGTTCTGGAGTGTTTTTAAAGATTTTTTTTTTTTTTTAATGTCTCCTTATAAAAGGTAAGTCTGTTGTAAATGGACAACATGGGGTGAAATGCTTACTCTCTGAAGAATAGTAGGGAGAAAATGTTTCCTTTGGTGACTTGTAGCTCAGTTGGTAAAGAATCTGTCTGCAATACAGGAGACCCTGGTTCGATTCCTGGGTTGGGAAGATCCCCTGGAGAAGGGAAAGGTTACCCACTCCAGTATTCCAGCCTGGAGAATTCCATGGACTGTATAGTCCTTGGGGTCGCAAAGAGTCGGATATGACTGAGCGGCTTTCACTTTCTATTGTTATGGTTTTAAATTCATTATTGGAGATGAATTAAGAAAAAAAAATCCTAGATCTTAGGACTCCTTTTTAAAAATGCCTGATTTCAGTGCTATTGGCTAACTTTCATTTTCTTTTCTAACTAACAGCATTTTTGTTCACATTTGAAGACCCTCAGATTTTCTAGGTCCAGAGGTCTGAATTTATTTACTTAAAATTTTTTTAAATTTATTTTTTGGCCATACCTCACAGCATGTGAGATCAGTTCTTGGATCAGGGATCAGACCCGTGCCCCCTGCAGTAGAAGCACAGTCTTAACCACTGGACCACCATGGAAGTCTCTGAATTTTGTTGTTAGCAGAAGGTGCATCTTTGTTTGGCCTCATCGGTTTGGAGTCTGGAGGGAGATGTGTGCCTGGGGCTGGCCCCCCAGCCGCGTCCTGGGGAAGGTGAAGATGGTTGTGTTTACACACTGTCTGCACCCAACTCAGAAGCAAGAGATGTTACCTGAGGGCCTTTCTTTTGATTTCTACAGTTCTCATTCTGTACAAGATCACAGTAGCTGTTTTAAAACTGTGTGTTTTTAAGCCATTGACTCAAATCGGATGAAGAATAGTTGCTATAACTAGAATGGTTTGTTAGAAAGGTTCATCTGATCATGCCACTCCTCTGGTTAAACCCATCAGCCTATGACTTGCCTCAACACATAGACAGTAAGTGTAAACTCTTCATCAAGGCCTACGAGGCTCCCAAGGTCTGGCCCCCGCGTCCTGCCCTGCTTGTCCCCTGCCAGCTTTTCCCTCGGTGCCCAGGCAGGGTCCCAGCCCTGTCATTGGTGGTGAACACCCCAGCTCCGGCTCTTGCTGCCCCTTGGTGCCACGCCTGGGCCGTTCTCCTTTCGCTCTCCTCCTCTGTAGTCCAGGGCTGCCCCCGTCGTGCCCGGCATCTGTGCCACAGCAGTGCCTGGAAAGTTGAAAGCCACTTCCCGCACCCCTTCCGCCACGCCGTCAGACACACAGTTGAAAGCTACCACGTGTCCTTGGGCCACATAGAGGCCGCGTCCATTTGGGCCGACTGTTGTCTCTGCTGGGGTCCCATTTCTCTGTGGCTTCCGTGACAGACGTCCGTGTGCATTTCCGAGGCAGGGTGCGGGCGTGCAGGTTGTGTTAGAGGCCAGGTGCTTCTGGAGGCCTCCGCATCCTGGCCGTGGGCTCCCCATCCTAGTCGTGGGGGGCCGGTGGCTCCTGCAGCCATCCACTTCTGCACTACAGCCTTGGGAGACTTTTCCAGCAGCCTTTGGCAATCTGTAAACTATTTAACTGTCTGATAAATCAGTTTTGAACTGGTTAAGCAGGTCGGGTTCTCCCTGCTGATACTCTGACCAGCATTGGTGCCCTGTCTCCCCTCCTAGCCAGCCCTTCCCCACCCCCTCACCCCACCCCCTGCCGTCTCCCTGCTGTAGTTCTTCATAACACATCAAACGACCCAAACAACATAACAACCCAAAGTGGTGAATGTTCTTGCTCATTCTCTTGTGGGCTGTTTGCTTCACTAAAGTTGAGGTTCTCTGGGAGTAGATGCTTTGTATTTTTACGGCCGTGCCCTGTCAGACCTAGAACAGTGCCTGTACCTAGTAGGGTCTTAGTACATATTCATAGAATGAGCTTATGCCCTGCTCAAGCTTAAGGGTAGCTGCCTAGAGAAATGAGATGGACGCTGAAGACTGACTGCCTGGGGTCCAGTGGAAGAACGGGGCCATCAGGAAGCGGTACTTGTCACGTGCTGTGGAGAGCAGCCAGGCCAACTGTAAGCACTGAGGCAGGGCATTGACGCCTGTGTCCAGAAACACTTCCGAGTGGTTTTCCTTTTAAACATTTTGTTATATTTAACATCTAAGACTAAGGCTAAATAGTCTCTAGAAATAAGTGGCATTTTAAAATTACTGTCATTTTACAAGTTAGGTAATTGAGAATTTATAGCATGCTTAAAAAGCGTCTGCCTGCAATGCAGGAGAACTGGGTTTGATCCCTGGGTCAGGAAGATCCCATGGAAAAGGAAATGGCAACCCACTCCAGTATTCTTGCCTGGAAAATTCCATGGACGGAGGAGCCTGGTGGGCTTCAGTCCATGGGGTCGCAAAGAGTTGGACATGACTGAGCGACTTCACTTTCACTTTCACTTTACCTTTCTTGAACAATATGAATTAGAGTGATTCAAAGAATAACAAATTATTATTTTTCCTTAAAGTGTTAGAATTTGTAGATGGACAGTAAACACATATATGAATACATTAATAAAATAAATGTCTTAAATTGAGTTTTTTAGATCTGATTAAACCAGTGCTTTCCAAGTGACAGGTCAATATCCATTATTAATAATTCATTAAATTGATCTAGTGCTTTGTGGCTAGCATTTATTTTATTAAAGTAAAATAGAAAAAGCTGTACTCTACATAGGACAGGTAGGTAGTATTTCCTGAAACTTTCATTTTTAGATACATGGAAAGTGAAGTAAAAGTCGCTCAGTCATGTCTGATTCTTTGTGACCCCATGGACTATATAGTACATGGAATTCTCCAGGCCAGACTGGAGTGGGTAGCCTTTCCCTTCTCCAGGGGGTCTTCCCAATCCAGGGATTGAACCCCGGTCTCCGACATTGCAGGCAGATTATTTACCAGCTGAGTCACAAGGGAAACCCTTTAGATACTTGTGTGTATCTTAAATGTACTGGATCTTGGTGAAAATGTTATTTCTTGCTGAAGATTGGAGTAAAAACTTGAAAAACATAGAGACACAACTGGATGATCTGCAACTCACTAGTCATGTCTCTACCCAGTAGTGCTGCTAAGGCTGAAAGTTAGAATTTTGTCTGTGGCGAGACCTAATGTATTGTTTTTTATAACCCTGGGCCTAGAGCCAATGCCTGAAACCATGTCAGGCACCCCTGTAGTCCACTCTAAGAGAAAATATTTACTTAATGAAAAACACTGCTGCTGCTACTGCTAAGTCGCTTTAGTTGTGTCCGACTCGTCCATAGACGGCAGTCCACCAGGCTTCCCCGTCCCTGGGATTCTCCAGGCAAGAACACTGGAGTGGGTTGCCATGTCCTTCTCCAATGCATGAGAGTGAAAAGTGAAAGTGAAGTCACTCAGTTGTGTCCAACTCTTCGAGACCCCATGGACTGCAGCCTACCAGGCTCCTCCATCCATGGGATTTTCCAGGCAAGAGTACTGGAGTGGGTTGCCACTCCATTGCTTTCTCCAGTGAAAAACACTAAACATTACAAATAAACCCACTGCATTTGAAGAAAATGCACCTTGACAAACTGATGTGTATATACTTTTAAATGCCTCAGAATTTATTGTGCTCTATTTGGAAGACTTTTTTTTTTTGGCATCTTTCTACAACAAAGGACTTCACTCTCATGGTGATGACATTAGTGCACATATATTCGATTAACTGGACAGCAATATCAGTGATCAGCTGTACTCTACTGATAATCATTATGATTCTCTTTTGTCCTGTGTAGAGGTTCTTTGCGATATGCTAGGTTTTCACTGTGGTCCTCACATCGGGGCTTACTAAAATAGATTACTGTACGTGGATTTAAAATTTATAGGAAGCTGAAGGAACCTTGTTGTGTTATTGAAATTATTTATGCCAACTCAAGATCTATGCCATGTCCTCTGACCTAAATCTCTTTTTAGTTCAGTGTTTAAGGTGAAATGTATTGAATGATTTTATGAAATCGTAGAACTTGAATCACAGTGGAGGATCGTTGCCGCACGACGCTCTGGTCGTTTCTGCTGTACGACAGAGGGAATGCTTTACGGATAATATATCCCCTCTTTCCTTGGATTTCCTTCCCGTTTACGTCACCGCAGAGCTGAGCCCAGTCCCCTGTGCTGTGCAGCAGGTTCTCGCTGGTCTCCTGTTGTGGACATGGTGGTGTGTATACTGTATCCACAGTGGTGTCGATCCCAACTGCCCAATCCACCCCCCCAACCTCCTGTCTCCCTTGGTGTCCATACATTTGTCCTCTGTATCTGTGACTTTCTTTCTGCTCTGAAAATACATTCATCTGTACCATTTTTCTGGACTCCGCATATAAGCAATATTACCTTTTTCTCTTTCTGACTGACTTCACTTTTGTGACAGTCTCTAGGTCTGCCCACATCTTTGCAAATGCCACAAGTTTGTTCCTTTTTATGGCTGAGTAATAGTCCATCATATATATGTGCCATAACTTCTTTACCTGTCCCTCTGGTGATGGACACTCAGGTCCTGGCTGTTGTGAACAGCGCTGCTGTGAGCATTGAGAGCATGTGTCTTTTTTGAGTTATGTTTTTCTCCAGGCAGCTGCCCAGGAGTGGAATTTTCTGGGTCATATGGTAAATCTTCACATGTCAATATATATTTCAATCGGATGTTAAAGCTTGCACTGTACTTCATTATATATGCTATAAGTCATTTAACTTATAAGTTGGGATTTTTACCTTTCTTTCTAATTAATGTCTAAAATTTGTACTTTAAGGATAGTTTTATTCTTGTCTGTCATATATACTGCTTGTATTTTTCTAGCTTGCCTTTTAACTTTATATGTATTATTTTTAAAAAAATTTCAGCTGTTAAATATTAAGCCAGACAGAGATATGATGAATGATATACTGTACAAAAGTAGAATAGGGTACAGAGGAAATAATGGAAGCAGCAGAATGGAGGTGGAACCTCAGAGAGAGCAGGGAAGCATGATGAGATGCTCTGATTTTCCTTTACACTTCATATTAAGGTTTCCCACTGCTGAAGTTCATCTTCCTGTAACTGATCCTCTCATAAAGAGTAATTCTGCATTTACAGCCTAGGAAGAGAAAAAAAAATGATCAGAATAAAGCAAACATCAGGACTTCCCTGACGGTCCAGTGGCTAAAACTCTGAGTTCCCAGGGCAGGGTGTGTGGGTTCAATTTCTGGTCAGGAAACAAGATCCCACATGCCATAACTAAGACCCAGTGCAGTAAAAGAAATAATTTTTTTTTTTTTAAATAAAGCAAGCAATCTTTGTTTCAGTGGCAGTAAAGTCAGTGTTTGAAGAGAAGACAGGAATGTATCTGTTTTCAGCTGGGAAGCAGCATTTTGGTACATGATGCTTTGCTTTTTGCTTTTTCACCGTTTTGGCATCTTTATTTTAGATCTTATCTGCCAGGAAGTTCCTTTTTGGTGAATCAGCTGCTTTTTGAAGTCATTGCCACAGTTTTAAGAACAGACCAGTGATGTTGCAGTGTTTTCAGGGTTAAAAGCACTTTAATTAATATGAAATTCATTGTCAATATCCTTCAGGCCAAATTCTGAAAATGATTGCTTTGATTCAGTTGAATTCTTTTCCATTCATGTAGTTTTCAAATGCGCAAGGTTCACTTACTAATTTTTAGGCTTAGTGTTATATATTCTTATTAGAAACACACTCTGTTGGTTTACTTTTTATATTTAAAAGACCCCTGAAGATTAGCAACTGACCTTTTAGAAGCAGCAGCCATTGTACTGTAGTCACCTGACCTTCTCTGGAAGTCACTGCATGTTGTTTATTTTAACCAAGAATTCTGCTTCCAAGGGAATTCTCTACGTGGGAGTCTAATTTCTGTGGGTGACTATTTCCACCAACAAAAATGGCACATAAATTGTATTATTAGAGGTTTGCTTTAAACTTTTCCTTGAAGTGTATGTGTTTGATCCCCTCTGAGTTCAGATATTCTAGTGATAATGAAGAATTGCAGGAAAACAGTTTTGATTTCAGTCTCTTGAAAGTCTGATGAAGCACCTTCCCCGCCAGTGGTCTGTGTAACCGCAGGGTCCTTCACATGCTGGTCAGGGAGCATCGCTCTCTCTGCCAGGCCGCAGAATGTGCACAGAGCAATCTCTGCCTTGGTCCATTCTTCAAGGGAGAGACCCTGTAACCAGGGGAACCGTGAGGGTGCTCAAGCCCTGTGGTGGCATTGTCTTCTGATTGGTGCCGTCCTAGCAGCAGAGAATTAAAGGACACTTCACCCAGCTCTTGACACTGGCAAATGCTAGAGTTTCTCCAGCTAGGATTTCTCCTACTTCCTATCCTCAGAAAAACACCAAAATCAAGACAATCTCAGAAAAGAAAGACATTTTCCGAGAACATGAAGATTGCCCTGGCAAGCAGTGCATGAAACACTAAAGGGCCTCTTGTAAAGAGTCCCGCCTAAGGTGTAGGTGTACACCTTAACATTTTACGTGATTTCCATCTTGTAAGTCTGAGAACAACCCATACGTAGGTTGCATGCATATCCATACATGTGCACATAAAATTTCTCTATTTTGTAGAATTGAAAACTGAAGCTTAGATGGTCTAAGTAGCCGGAGGTTCCCCCAGACAGTAGGTGGCACGACCCCTCTCCATCTTTCATCACTGCTGTACTCTGGCCTCAGGATAGTTTATTGAACTCTCTAGGTCACGTTTGGAAATTACTGGGGAGAATATGGATCAGAGAAGGAGACTTACTAGCAGTTCCATCTTTTTCCGGATGATTGTCACCAGGTAGAAAAAGCGATTGGTTACAGGCTGGTTGTCTCAGCATCCCCTGCAGATGGATGAGTGACAGATAGCGCGGTGCCTGGTAGAGGTGCGCGCCGCGAAGGGTACTGAAGGTCAGCCTCAGAACTCCGGGAAACCCCCTGCCTCGGGGAATAAAATGCTAAACCTAACGGGATCTTAAAGAGTTTGTTTGTTTTTGCTTTTATTTTCAGCTCTTTCATATAATTTTCATACAACTTGTAGGCAAAAAAGTCTCACACACCATAAACGGTCCTATGAACATTGTATTTCACATCAAAGACGTTTTCGTGGTGGTTTTTTGGCCAGATAAAAAAAGATTGAGGTGAAATATCATTTATAAGTTTCTACTTTGTAAGTAGATTTTTTTACACCCTTGGGAAAGCTGTTGGCTATGCTATTATAAAAGGTCTTACAGTTGGTGAATAATTCCCTTGTTGTAGAAAAACACAAAAAAATGGCTTGCAAATAGAATTTACAGCAAGTAAATTCCAATATGTTTAAAATGATATACACATCAATCTGTCAAGGTGCATTTTCTTCAAATGCCCTGGGCTTATTTGGTAGTGTATAGTGTGCTTGGCTTCTTTCCTGTTTATGTCCTTGTTTTGGTGTTGTGATATAATTATTTAACTTTTGGCCTGTTTTCCTCTTAAATAAAAATGAAACTGCTGCTTCTGCATCGTATTATGTATCTAGTCTGTTTTTGTGTTTGTTTTTTGGTGAGGAAATGAGACTTCAACCATTCTTGTTTTATGAAATGAAGCTTCTTTAAGTCTTTATGCTCCAGTGTTCAAGTAATTTGTGAACAGGTAACTATGGCTGATGATAAAATTACAGGCCTGGAGGCTCTTATTCCGTCCGGCAGGACTCAGGGGACTGAGTGACCACGCTGTACTTCTGCTGCTGGTTGGCTCCCAGAGCACATTGCTGATTTTCTCAAGTGTTGCAGAAAGGTTTAAGATGACGCATGTGGCATATAGCCTCTAGGCAGTGTTCACACTGTTTATGTGGTGTTTTCTATCTTTAAAGTCTTGATGCGAAATAAAACACCATCCTCTAGAAACTACTCCATGTTTCCTATTATTAATATAAATGTATACTCTTTTGATGCCTCATTCATGAGAATATAAAATAGGCATACTTCTAACAGCGTATAATGAATTCTTGGATTTTAGGTGCCTTTTATATCTAATTAAATGCTTAAATTAAGAAAACGGTTTCCAAAGGGAAAGACGGATAGTTGCTGCATTGTATCTTTTTTTTTAAGAAGCTATATTATGTTTAATGTTAATAGGAAGCCCAGAAAGATGGTGGTTGATTTCAGGTCCCATTTCTCTAATTCTTGGCCTAGGAAAATGAGGCAAATTTAACTCAAGCAAGATTCCATCAAGAAGCTTCACAATATTACAAGTTTCCAGAAATTTGGTTGTTAATTAACTGCCTGCAGGGAAAATTTTATTCTTGGGAAGAAGTCTGAAAAGTTAACCATTTGCCAGTGGACTTAGCAAAGAAAGGAAAGAATTAAAGCAAAATCTATAGCTTGATTTTTAAGGTCTTATAATTTTGTTCAATCTGTAGTACTGGGAAGAACTTTGATTTAAATAATGGAAATAATATAAAGTTACACATATTGCTTTTTCCCCGTCTTACTATACACCCACTCTGTATCTCAGTATGCTTACCCAAAAATTTATAATTAATTTACCTTTTACACCATTTGAATTCCTTTCATTTTTCTCCTATCATCATATGTTGAGCAGTAGTCTTGACACTACCTGAAATCTTTACCAGGAATTACAAACATCTCAACATTTTCTGAGGAAACTCTGATTCATATAGAGTAATTGACCCAGTAAGTAGAAGATTTAGTCAGTTTACTACCTACAAAGCTACGATTTTTACCACATACTGTGAATTGTCACCAGGGAAGTAAGCTCAAGAACCAAGTGTTGGGTCGTCTTTCTTGATGGTAAATACGCTTGTCAGTCTGAGCGGGCTGCAGTTGCTGTAGTAAATGATCCCACGTTGTATCGTGGCTCAAACACGGGTGAGGTGGATTTCTTGCCTGTCCAGTTGTGGAGGCAGACATGCCCGGTGAGCAGGTTGCTTCCTTCTCTGCAGGAAGGCTGTCCATTCCAGCCTTCCTCATCTCCAGAGACATCTTCGTTGTTGTGTGTCTTGCTTGTGAAAGGAGGGCAGGGGTTCTGAAGGACCCGCAGGTGGCACGGGTTCCGCCACTCACACTTTGATGCCAGGTGGGGCTGGGAACAGTCTTTGCAAGATGTCTTCCCAACAGCAACCCTGTCCCTGGGGAAGAAGAGGGGCTTGGGTTGATGAAAGGATGTCTTTGCTGTTCCCGATAATCTTTTTATCCATTTCCTGATGAGCCTGTTTGAGTGAGGTTTTTGGCGGGGAAGGGTGGTGGGCATGGGGATCTTCAGAAGCTCGCAGATGCCTTGGCTTTAATATAGACTTGCTGTCTTCATTAATGGTAATTTAAAATTTCAGTATTTCTGCATATTTTCCAGAAAGAGAAAGTGCTATTTTTTTTTATTAAAACTTATATACTGTTCTTGTTCTCACATATAAGAATCTATATAAAACCTTTCAACTCTAATGAAACAGGAAGGTGAGTTAGAAATCAGTACATCCACTTCTGATAAAGAAGGCACATGGTATGCCATCTGGGATGATGCTTTTATGGTATATAGAGGTATTAGTCTCGTGCTGTGTTGTAACAAATTATCCTAATTCCAGTGTCTTAAGACAACACAGATGTAAACTCCGCTTCTGTCGTTACGTGTCCTCTGACTCTGACCTCCTACATCTCTCATGTAAGAACGCTTGTCTGTGCCTACCAGGATAATCCAGGCCAGTCTCCCCACCTCAAGATCCTTAATGTAATCACACGTTCAAAGTCCCTTTTGCTGTGTAAGCTAATGTATTTACAGCGTAAATGAACATCTTCTAATCCAGGGATTAGGATGGGAACTTTGGAGACCAATATTTAGTTTAACACTAATAGATAAATAACGTGCAACTTTTTCTCAGGAAGAAGCAGGACAACAAAGAAATGAATTTTGGGTTGCTTTTCAGAAGACAGCTTACTCATCAGACTCTGGCAGCTAGTCACAAAATGTTGATTCTGGAAGGAACAGTAGAGATTTCTCACTTAACACCCATCCCTCATAGGTGAGGATTGCAGGTCCCTAAAGAATGAAGACTTGCTGAAGATTATTCAGATCTCAGAAGCAGAGCTTTGGGATATTCTGAGTATTTTAATATAAAGGAAGAGAGAAGGGACCTTGTTTCTATCTTGAAACTTGAAATGCCATTTAAGAAGTTTTTTTTTTTTTTTTTTAAATAATACTAATACTCAGATGACAAAGCATTCCCAAGTCTACTGATGGCAAAGACATGATGTCTTAGTTTATCACGGACGCCACACCTCAATAATGTAAATAAAAGAAATATCTCCCTTGTTTAAATAGATCAACAAGGAGACAGGCTGCAGGCTTCATATTCGAGAGAAGAGTTTTCATGATGAGTCTTCCCATCAGGCACTTTTATTGCGGCCTGGAAAGGAGTGGATGGTGTTACAGAAACACTGGACGCGCTCGCCTCTCGTCGTCAGCCCTGTGTTCCCTGCCCTTCCCCCTTTGTTTGTGCTGAGCGCTCAGTATGTGGCGAGGCTGAGTGCTCCCACATAATCGGAATGCTGAAATGCTGCCAGATTTCAGAGACTTGGTACACAAAGAGGATTTTAATTTATTACAAATTTTGTCATCGATTATATGTTAAAATGATGATATTTTAGATAATGTCACGTTAAGTAAAATATATTATTAAAGTTAATTTCACCTGTTTTCTTTTTATGCATTTTAATAATGTTACTAGAAAATGGTAAATTATATTATGTGCCTTTCATTGTATTTCTATTGAACAGGACGGCCCTGAACTTTCCCATGTAACTAATGATGGTGTGACTTTAGACTGAACAGCTCCCCTTTATCCCGATCAGAATGAGTAAAAGTGGCACAGCCAGATTTTTCAGAACTCGCTCAACAAAAATAAAATATTTCTTATTTAATCTTACACTCAAAACCAGTAGACTCACTATGACTTGGTGAGTGAGTGTGATCTGTGTTACTGTAATATAGTAAAACCTTGGTGATTCTGGGGGGGGGATTACGGTTAGGACTTGACTCAAAGAATGCTTCAAAAGAAACGCACATCTCTTTGCTTCTAGGAATGTATAAAAATACAAGCTAAGCTCAGGACACACAGAGTAATGATAAAAACATAATTTCTAGGAAACTCAGTAGATTCAGCCGTGACTTCAATTCCTGATTTCAGCTGAATGACTTTAGGCAATTCAGCTAACCTCTCTGAAACCCATCTCTACAGTGAGATAGACAGTATCTATCTAATAGGACTTATCCTAAGGATTATACACGATGGTAGAAGTGAAGTGAGGGCCCAGGTCAGGATCCCTGGGCAGCAAACTCTGAGTCAAATATTAACTCGTGGGAGGTTTAGTGGGGAGTAACCTGCAGATCATGCCAGGGAGGGGTAGGCAGCACTGTGGAAGAGAGAGGGAAAGAAGCTGGGCTCTGATGCAATCGCTGTGGAGGCCTCTCTTGACCTTCGCGGAGGCCTGAAGTGGAGAAGTGGCCCTGCGGACAGCAGGCGGCTCTCCTCAGCTCTGGGCAGCTCTCAGAGGGGCCGACCGCCAAGGCCGACATGTCCTTCCTTCCTGAGGGGCCAGCGGGACGGTCCAGCACAGCGTCCACCTGGGCTGTTTGCCCTTTCCCTCACAATAGGAAGATATGCTGTTGTGCTATACAATGTTATCATAATTAATTTAGCCATTTGAGTGGTTTCCCGTGCTCTCCTGTTACAAGCAATGGCAGATTTCGAACTCATCTCCTGGAGCATATATATATACATACAAGAGAACTGCCAGGTCACACGGTGACAAATTCTACCCTGCAAGATAATGTCAGATTGTCTTTCAGGGCATTTAGATGGAGGGAGAGCAGAGCAGGGGAAATGGGACCCCAGGAAGTTTTAATGGCCCTGTTACATTCTGTTTTATGTATCAGGGATGGCGATTTGAAAGATGTTTAGTTTTTCTTATTATTAGTTTAATATTATGCATAAACATTGCTTTTGTATTATTTTGTACATCAATTAGTACTTAGTAAAAATACCCCTTAGGAGAGAATAGACAGAAGTTGCCCACTAGGTCTGAGAAATCCCTCAGGGTTTTTTCCTAAAGTATGTGAAAGAGGACTAAGAATGTGTTTTTAAGTTACTTGGCGTCTTACCCAGTTGTGTTTCTAAGCTATTAGGACGGGAGTCATGAAAGATGCTGTTCACCTCTTTCTTTGTCACCTCAGACCTGCACTTTCCTGGGGCTGTCAGATACCAACACTGTGTGTCTGCACTTCCTCTGAGAGACATTAGCTTTACTTTAGATTCTCAGCCCAGGTTGGGATCTCTGTCCCACTGTCACACTGACTCTCTTCAGCCTCTAGTTGCTGCTCTTCTTTGTAAGGAGGTGTCTTCCTTCTGCTAGAGATTTTTAGTCTTCTTGGGGTGGTTTTGTCCTTGGAGAATTTGAGAATTGCACAGCCTAGCTCTGATCCCTTTTGAATGCTGTTTGTCTTAAGATTCTGTTACATTTCCATTTATTGGTTCCTCTGACATAAAAATGTGTACTGGACTGTTTTTAACATCCCAGAGTTAGTAGCATTTTTATGGGGGATGCTATAAATTTCTAGCACGTACTTGACCAGCACTGAAGATCCCCTGAATGAGCATGGCTACATTGAAAACCATTTCATTTATCAGAATAATTTTAATTTATTATCTAAGAAATAAAAGATTTCATCTAGAGGAGGGACCTCACTGTTTAGAGTTCTGTAGAATGTTTCCTCCAGAGACTTGGGGGGCAGTATGGTGGTGGGGACAGAGCAGATGTGGGAAGTGGAGGTGGCTTGGGAACAGCAGAGAGATGTTTAAGGCACAGGAAACATGAATGTTTTATTGGTGACCATTTACTATTTGGTGACTCTGGCTTAAATAGGAACCAGGATCTTCTTAATCTTTGTTACTGAAGCGAAGCTCCAGTTGAGCTATTTTATTGTTCATTTGGTGAAACTTGGGCAGGAGTATTTCAGATCTCAAAATTACCAAGTGTCTTAGCACTCTGGATCTAGCTTTACTCCCCAGTTATCACAAATATGCCACTGATAGGTCAGATGCCGCGCTGAGTGCTCCATCTGTGTTTCTTCTCCACCATCACCGATGATGTCATTCCTTACAGCCGGGATTCTTAGCTACAGAATAAATGGAAACTGACACTGGCTAGCTGAACGCTAAGAGGAGTGTCCTGGGAAGTCATCAGGTAGCTCACAAACTGGACGGGGGGGAGGCTATTTGAGAGCATAGCGGGACGGCAGGGTCCCACCCAGGAAGGCTGCGTGCAGAGGAAATGCCAGGTGGCTTCCGTGGGAAAGGGGAGGGCAGCCGCCACTTCCGCAGCATGGATGCCCTGACCCTGTGTCTGTCACTGAGCATCAAGTGGCCGAGCTCAGGTCCCACGGCCCCTGATGCAAACTTACAGGGACCGGGACGATTGGTCCCCTCTCGGGCACACGTTGGGATTTCCCCCTTAAATAGGAAGTTGTTTTTGGTAAGTAACCTGAAATCAACAGATGGCCATTGAGTCATGTTTTCCCCATTTTTCCTTGAGATCTGGAAAATTTAAATAACTTACCCAGAGGCGCGTGTTCAGTCAGGGACAAAGCCAAGATGTGAACACAGTCTGCTCGGCCCAGAACCGCTGCTCTTTGCTGCCACTTTAGCGCTGTTAACCTCGGAGAAGCCACCACTGTGGTCTCGGCCACCCTGCAATTTGGAGGAGGCAGGGAGTGTTAAGTAGGAATCTACTGGGTTGGTTTGTTTAGTTTGTTTGTTTGTTTGTTTTTAAAGGTTGTACATTTCCAGCTGATCTGGTTCCATAGAAACCGTGCAGATGTTACTAAGGACTCTTTTGGGGGTGTGGCAATAATATAACCAGCAGTTTGGGGGAAACATGTTTGAAACAGCCCTGTATCTTCCCAACATCAAAAAGTCTGACTCTGCAAATCACTTGATACACTGTGGTGTGGATAGTCCAGCCTGTTCCTATTTTAGAATGGACCAGATTCCTAAATGTGCTCCAAGATTTTTCTAAATCCTTCAGGAGTTCACTTGAGGGTAAGCTGCGGTCACTCCAAACTCCTCCCCAGACCTTCTGTCCCTGGAAATGACCTTCTGAAGCCTTGGAGCACAGCTCTGGTCTTACAGGGATTTACATGATTCCTTTCTGTGTTACTTTTTTTCCCCTTTGATTGTAATTCCAGAAAGACCTTGCTGATTGAGAAGTTTAAAATAATATTCATGTGGTATGGGCAGTTTGGTGTACTGTTCTCTTGAGAATGAAAGGCAGCGGTGAGTTTGGAAACACCAGTAAAGACGCCTCCGAAGGAGCCCGCCCCGCCTGTGCCCCGCACCCCCTCCGCGGCCGCCCCGGGGCTGCGTGTGCTGGTGCGCCGGCCCCTCCCGAGCACCCTGCAGGCTGCATCCCTCTGTGCTGCCCGCAGTGCTCGGGGAAGCCTCCCTCCGCTCCTGACCACCAGGTCTGAACCTGTGGAGACGCAGAGTTCGTCATGGCGGCACATTACTGTTTTACATTTGCTCGTGTGATTATCTGATTATTTTTGATGACTGATTCTTTGGTTGATGTCTATCTCGGTGTAAGCCCAGTGGGAGAAGGGATCTTTCTGGTTTGGTTTAACATTGTATTGCTAGTGCCTGACATCAGAAATGAGGGAAATCATAGTGGTGAATGGACTTAAACTGGTGTTTTGTCTTTTGCGCTATAGAGCTTATAGTTACTCCTGTGTAACACCAAGCGGTGACGATTTTTGGTGAAATTAAATGTGATTTGAAATTATTAAAGACTGATAGACACTGATAAGTGACTCAGACTACTAAGTGAACTAATCAAAGAAATGGAAAATGAAAATCTGTGGGTTTGCAGGACTTGCTGATAAATGAGAGTGGGGCAGCAAAAACTGATGCTCTCTCTGCCCCCAATCATTTTGGGTTTTTTTTGGAAAAAATGCAAGTAGAGTTATGTACTATGATTGGCTTTGTTTCTTACTTAGAGAACAATTTGCCATGGTGTGAAGCTCCACAAGGGCAACGATGTCTGACCTTTTATTTCCTTCTGGACACTGTGCCTGGCCTGCCTTAGGCACTTAGGGGATATTTGTTGAATTGACACTAAATGTTATTAAGAGATTATTACGGGCAGGTTTATTGGATTGGCTTCTGGAACAGCATATTTTCTCAGCACTGACCATCGCATCGATTGGTTTACCCTCTAGTGTTGGTTCGCAGACTGGCCCCATGTGAGGAGAACGAGGAGAGACTGAAGGAAGAGGCGGCCGGGCAGGCTGGTAGCGGCCGCTTTAATATGCAAGGGGACTTACCAGGCTTGTCTTGAGTGGCCGAGAGACAAGCCGATCTCTGCACCTGCCTCCAGGATCTTCAAGTTTATAAGGAGACTTACCTGAGTTCATCAGGCAGGCCGTCCAGATGGTCCCAACACCACCTGTCTCACGGCCGCGTCCTGGGGCAGCTCCTAGCATGGGAAAGGCAAGTGGAAGGCTCATTCCAAGGACCGGGGCTGGGTGAGGAGCCGCTGATCGCCCGGGTCCAGCCCCAGGGTCAGCCAGTGGACGTGTGCTTTTGATGACCTCCTCCAGCAACTAGAAGAACAGCTCTGGGGGCTCTGAACTGATACCACTTCTGTACCTGCATTTCATATGTACTTTGAGTTGGAATAAAGACCTCCATTCCAAAGATTTAGTGTGTTAGTTACACACAATAGATTTCTGCCCTCCGCCCCCCCCCCCCCCCCCCCCGCCAAAGGTCTAGTGGCTTTAAGACAAAGTGCTGTATTTCTTTTCCCTGTGATAGTTTGAAAAGGTCTGAGCTGAATGTGGCAGCTTCAGCTACACAGAATTAAGTCTTATGGACACAAGGATGCAGCTTTCCATCTTTGTTTTCCTGGGCTTCTAAATAGAAAGTGTAATAGATGACTCTTGTCTAAATGTCTTACGTGACTGGCTTTGGTTTATGAGGGATAAATAATTTTTTTTTTTCAAGGTTGGAACTATTTAATGCTTACAGGGTGTTTTCTTTCCCCCCTGGCAAGAATGCTATTTAATTTTAAATGTAAGAAGTTTCTATTTAGAGACTTTTCCCCTTCCAGTTGCTTTATATGTTCACAGAACGGATGAAACTAAAGCCTGTGAATATACAGGCCAGGCTGAGGGCCGCTGGAAGGAGGCAGCTGTCCTTGAGGGTCAACAAGTCAGAGGTACCTCTGGCTGCCCATCCCCAAAGACAGCAATTGTTCATTAAGTTCGGGCGTAGTTTACATTCCAGAAAATGACTTCTGAATGAAGGAAATCTCTAGCCCCACTGCTGGACAGAACTTTTCATTTCTGTGTCCACCTGAAATGGGGAAAGGTAAGCAGCCAGCACATCTCTATGACAAGAGTTGGTGGACAAAAGGAAGGGGCTGTGAAGCCAGCTCCTCGGGCTGGGATTGCAGGACGGAGGGCCCGAGGGCAGGTCCGCCGTGTGTTCGGAGGGACGTGGTCTGTTCTGTCCGGGGGCCAGTCCGTGAGGTGTGTCTGATCTGCTGAGGTGGAGACTGGTGACTCGTGGCAGCGGGGCCCGGGCTCAGGCTCAGCCCGGTGGGGGACAGGGAGCCTGCCCGAGGCCGCCTGTGGCCAGACCGTGGGCTTCAGCCTCCGATCCTGCCTCGGAGCGCTAGAAGGCTGCCTCCTCTGCTGGGTTCAGAATTGGTCCTCAGACTGGAGGAGGATCAGCTGGAAAGCCTGGAAGAAGACGGGAGAAGTAAAGCAGGGAGTAAAGTTTTATCTAATCTATTTCTGTTTACTGTTGGAAACCATTTGTTGTGGGCAGGTACTCTCAGTGGCTAGGGTGAAATAGATACTGTTCTCCGCAGGGTTCCCTAGCTTGGTGGTCGTGTTGCTGAATGGGAAGCAATAGGACCCGAGGATGGGAGGATGCCTCGCTCCTGCCACGTAAGGGGCAGGAAGCTTCCACATGTATTCCAGAGCCAGGGCGGCCTCCTGAGCTCTGGGAGAGTTGGTTTTTCAAGCCTCCTCTGTACTTTTTCCACGAGTGGGCTGACCTCCACTCACTTCTAGAGTCAGTCTCCTCATACTGGATTTCCCATTTCAAGGTGACCGTTTTAAGCCTTATGGCAGTGTGAAAAGATGTGTGGTTGTGGAATGTTTAGTATCAAGAAGCAGATGGCACAGGAAAAAAGCAGCTCGTATTGGACAGAAGTCTCAGTTCTGTTAGTTATGACACCCCAGACAGCCAACTTGATGTTTCCTGGGTCTCAGGAATCTCCATCTATAAAATGTAGAGACTGAAGGGGATCATTTCTAAGGTTCCTTCCAGCTCTCCCAGGGACATGAAGTGCACATGAATGGCCCAGAAAAGAAATCATTTATCGGCACCTTCGTGACGGTAGCACCAGCCTCTTGAAGGTGTTGGACCCTGGGACCCTGACTCCCAGATGGGCGTTCTACACTTTACTCTGTTCCGAACAGGCCAGTGTGATCTGAAGGACCCGGGAGAGCCCAGAGACCCTTTCACATCCATCACCCTGTTCAGAAAACAAGCCCAAGCCGGTTTCCTTTTGTACCTCCCGCCTCTCTTCCCTCCCCCAGCCCTTCTGGGTTGAGGACAATTGGGATGTAGAATTCTTGGCCACTTTGGCTTCTCTCCAGAGTGCATAAGTCAGCCTGCAGCCTTTTCCACTAATGTTTTCATAAAGAGGAAGGCGCATCGGCCTGATGCCAGTGTCGTCCTGTCTGTCTCATCGGAGGTCTGTAAGCCCTCGGCTCACTGACACCCTGAAGGTGCTCACCGTTGTGCTTGTGGTAGTAGAATTTCCCACTGGCCCTCCCTCGCACCCCCAGCTGTGTGCAAGCTGTATGCTGGGGCCTGGTAGGATGGGTGCTGTCTGTACCCCGGTGCCTGGTACCCAGTAGGCACAGGTGAGTGATGGACGATTGTTGTCGTTGTTTAGTTGCTTCAGTCCTGTCCGACTCTTTGAGACTCCCATGGACTGTAGCCTGACAGGCTCCTCTGTGGATGGGATTTCCCAAGCAAGGATACTGGAGTGGGTTGCCATTTCCTCCTCCAGGGGATCTTCCCGATCCAGGGATTGAACCCACATCTCCTGCACTGCAGACAGATTCTTTACCACTGAGCCACCTGGAAAACCTGAGCAATGTATTAAATGGAGTTAAATTCTCTGGGGCTGTGCCTTTTACAAGGTTTAGAGTTTTTCTGTTAACCATTAACTGAGACACTTTTTAGAAGCCTGTTAGGACTTACGTACCAAACGGTGTCTTTGGTCAGAGAAAACCTCAGAAGATTCCCAGCCTTCCAGTTAATGGGCGTAATTAAATTTCTCCTACAATTTCTATTTGGTGTGAAAGTCACCTTTATTTTCTGCCAAAGCTTTTATGAAAAGCTCTTTTGTACTTTATAAACAGCTGCTGCTCTCCAGGAGGCCTGCCTCTATTTCATGGCAGGCAGGCTCCTCTGAGAGGCTGGCTGATGTCTAAAAACAGTCAAGCCTTCTCAGAGCAGGATGGTCAGGACAAGGCCAGAGTTAAATACCGAATCTAGTTGTGAACCCCGTGTGTGTGCCCAGCACCACAACTGTGGGTGATGTAACTGTGAGGGGAGGAAAAGTAGACTTGTTCAGAAAACAATTGGAAAACCACATTGTTTAAATGGTATTCAAGATGTGCTACATTAGGTGTTCACTGTGTCCTTATTTATGGAGCAAAGACTTCGAACAACATGCCCAGTCTGATGCATCTGTATGCTGGAATACTACGTAGCTCTGAATCAGGATGAGGTAGGTTTATGTGTGCTAAAGTAGAATGTTTTCTGATGACCAGAAAAGACAAAAAACAACATGTATTGTGCTTTCATCGATATCTATAGCCCATAAGAAGGAAGAGGATGCAGACACACATTCCACATGCACAGTGTACGTGGATGAATTATCTCTGAGAGGATGCATCTGAAATCGGCAACATTGCTTGCTTCTGGGCAGAGGGACGGGGAGCTAGTGTGGGAAGGAAACTTAAATTTCACTGCCTGCTGTATTTTACCTTTAGGCAAGAAGTCTATTTTGCATCAGCTGTATTCATTTTTCAGAAAAAAAAAATCATGCTGAATTTTCTTAAAATGACATGAAATACAATGGAGAAGGGAAACTTCTGTGTATTTAAGGAGTTTGTTCGACAAGTGGCCACGGAGCGCCTGCCTCTGCAGATGCTGCTGTAGACCCTGTGATGCCCGGGATGCCCTGCGGACAGGAGACGGCAGTCACGATGGGCCGTGACCGGGGTGGAGGGCGGGCTGTGTTAGGAGGGCCAGAGAAAGTCCCTTGGAAAAGGTAACGCTTGAGCTGAACCCCAAATGGTGAGAGCTGGGATCGGGGTGCAGCAAGAGCGTGCGGCAGGAGGACCCCTGTGGGGACCGTTCAGAGGAGCCTCAGCCGGCGGGCACGCGTGTGCTGCGCGTGCGGGTCCCGGAGGCCGCCGTCTGCAGGGATGAGGACCCGGCCTGACTGAAGGGCTTCGTGGCGCTGGGCCGGAGCGCGGTGGGGCCCCGGGTGGGGCTGAGGGCAGGGCTCCCGCCAGCTTACGCAACGCCCTCCTTGTGTGCTGCCCTGAGGCTGCGGAGGCGGGCCTCTGTGCTCTGACCCTGTCCGCGAGGGCACTGGTGGATGTACTGGGGGTGCAGGGAGGGCAGAGGAAGGCTGTTCTCCCCAGACTCAGTGAAAGCGCCCGCCAGGCTCCTCTGTCCCCAGGATGCTCCAGGGGATCTTCCCACGGAAAGGGCCTGCTAGGTCTGAACTGCAGCCCCAGAGTGAGGGAAGGGTGTGGTCGTGGTCGGGGGTCTGCTGTCACCTCCCAAGCTGACTTCTCCCGGCTGTGAGGCGGGGGTTCCAGAGTCCCCACTAACCCGGCCCCTCATGGAGTGGTCAAGAACCAAAACGAGGTAACACTGCCCCTTAAAGCAGGAGGTGTTCAACAGGGGAGGGTGGTTACTAGGAATGAGATTACAGGAGTCATAATCCCAGCTGGGCCATCTTTGGATAAAGATGACATATTTGGGCTGAGATAGGATATTTCTGCCAAACTTCCCAGACATCAGGTTGTATTATCACAGATTCCATTCCTGTCCATGCTAGCACATGGTTCTCATTGTTTTTATGTAACCTTTCCAGTGGAGCAAAGAAAATTAAGTTCATCAGGAGGAGGCATGTTCTAACTCCTTATTATGCCGCCTGGCAGACACCCAGAGCATGTGCTGCTTCTGCATCCTGCTCTGTGTTCACGTTTCTGACGCGTTGAAGCAGGGTCTTGTGTCTTCCACCAGTACTTTTAGACTTTTTATTTTGGCTCTGCTGCTCGTTCCTCCATGGGTTCCACCTCAGGCTTTTTTGTGTTAATCGGAGACATTGGTCTGTAGAATCATATGCTTAAGTTAGAATTTTGCATATTCTAAACAAGCGACTTTATCATCACTTTTTATATCTTGGGAACACGCTTCATAAAGTATAAAGTCACTGCAGGGTGTTTTTAATTTAAAGGATTCAGTAGCTTCAGATTACCTGGGAAGAGAGGAAAGTTTACCCTAAAGTAGCCAAAAAATGATGTCATAGACTCTAACTTGGTATATCCCTGAAGGAGAGGAGAGCTCCACGATCTTCCAAAATCTGTTACCTTATTTTAGACCAGATTCTAGCAAGATTCTCTGATGTCTTTGTTTTGCGTGTAGCAGAGTCAAAGCATCACATGCTTCAGGGTTAGGAGACGGGGAGTGAGGAGGCTGGAGGGGGCGGCAGGGAGCGCTGTGGGTCCAGACAGCGCCTGCCAGGCCCACTGCCGGGGGAGGCGGCAGCCCCCGGCATGAACACTGCTCAGCCGCCTGGGGCTCCACCACATACTGGACGGAATTTGTGTCCTGAGTCATCAAAGGAAAGATCAGACTTAAGGAGGGGGATCGGTTGAGGCAGCATTGTCTTTCCAGATTGGCATTTTACAGACCGTATTAAAATGGCATCTATACTAATTTAGCACGGAGACCTCCTTTATCTGGAGGCTTCTGTAGCCGACCCTCTGTACCCCTGGGATGTCAGATAAGTGAGGTGTTGCAGTCCTGAGTGTTATACTCAAAACTTCACGTGTCAGGAATTAACATTCTCTGCTCTTCTCTTAGCTTCGGGGGTCTCTCACTCGGGGGGGGGCTGCATGCATTCCTGTGCCAACAGCATTTCTAGCTCTTGGGAAGGCCTCTTGCTTCTTATTGATCAGAGTTGGCTTTATCTGTCTCACCCTAAGCCATATTTAAAGCTAACCTGTGCGAACCGATTGATTTTTTTTCTTTTTTTAAACTTTCCAGTCTGAGAGGGAGGTGGCATACCGTCTTTATTCTGGCTTTCTCGTACGGGCTGACCACATTCCTGGTTAAATGTCTGGCTGTAGTAGTAGCCTGAGCCTGTAAGAGACGTTTAATTCTTCAGAAAGCCGTGCAGTTTGAGTTACTGCTAAGCAGTGCGTGGTTTGAAAGAGGGAAGAGAGGAAAAGCAGCGTTTGCTGGGATGGCTTTGTGGCTGTCGTCCTTGTCCTCGCCTGGAACTGACTGACTGAGCCGCTTCATGCCCAGCGTATTTCTTTCTTTCTTTCTGGAAATTCATCTCTGTTACCACCCCACACCGTGCCTCACATTACTCGAGACTTTGATTTGTGGTCTCTCTATTTTGTTGCTGACATTAATGAGCTTGCTGCACAATCACAGGGAAAGAGTGTTGCTATTTGGAATGTTAATGAATTGCTCGCCTGGCCAATTGCCATTTGTTCTAGTGTGTGAATGTGAATGTGTGTGTGTGAGTGTGTGTAACGGGGAGAGACGAGTAGCGAGGCTGGGACTGCATTTTTTTTTTTCCTGTTCGCTGCCAGTGACGTGAGCTGTGCCTGGAACAATCAGACCCGCTGCAAACAGGGTAGTTGAAGATGCTGGGGGAGGCAGCCTGGTGTTTCTTAGGCTGAGGCGATCTCGGCGCTCCGAGCTGCTCAGGCACGACCCTGCGGAGCTCCTCCAGCTTTGAGAGCCGTGCAGCAGCTGGAAAGTGCCTTGGTATTTCTCCAGACCCCTTCCCCGGGCAGCCTTCGGCATGATTGGCGTGAACAGCGTTCAGAGTGCCAGCAAGGTGCGGGTGAGGACCTCGGGCTCTGTGAAATATTCCCGCGAGGATTCCATCCGGCGGCAGTCACACCGCTCAAAGTCCATGAAAATTTCCAACTCCTCAGAGTTTTCCGCCAAGGAGACCAAGGTAAAGACACCCGCGTTCAAGCGTGCGGACGGTCGCATGTTAGGATAAGGAAAGCTGCTTCGGTCTTTGCCAGTGTCTAATGTGCCGTGACAGACTGAGAAAGTAAGGTACCTAAAATGGTTCTAGAACGATCAGGTGGGGCCAGGTGAGGGGGCAGGTGTCTGGCCTGGAGACGGGGGCGTGGGTCAGTTTGGTAAAGAGCCAGTTGGTGGAAGACGAGGGTGAAGCAGGGCTCAAAATATAAACGAGAGTGGGGAAGTGCTGGTCGGCAGATCGATCGTGGTTTAGTCTCAGAAAGGTTGCCTTGACAAATGACTTGTCAGTGCAGGGTATTTTTAGAGCATCGGGAAGACAGAGACAGCGTGTGTGATTTCATCGTTCAGACAGGTCCTCCTGCCCTCCCTGCCCCAGCTCCCCCCGAGCATGTAGGGGGCAGACCTGGTCCTCTTAACGCTGCATCCTGGGGCCTCAGGTGTGTGTCATGGGGAGGACTGTCGTCTCCCATGTTCTTCACACACATGTGTGCCTATGCTGGGCTCCCATGGATCACTTGTCTTTTTGCGACTGTCTGTAAGATAACATCATCGCTGCTCGGCTGAGATATGAAGGGGCTGCTTACGTAGTGAGATGGGCTTTTACTACATGCAGTATATTCTTGAGAGTCTTCCCACCACCATCTGTGTGAGCAGGGTACGCAGAAACACTCCCACTCCACAGGTTTAAAAATGGAATCATGGAATCATGCGATTTCAGAACTCTGGCTGGAGCTGTAGATGGTTCTGCTGGGGACTCGGAGGCTTGAGGTGTGCAGGGGACGCTTCAGGGCAGAGCTCAGTGCCCCTCGGCCCCCTCACAGTGCCTGCCAGCCTCCGTCTGTGACATTTACCTTCTGAAGGACTTTAACAGTAACAGGTTCCCCTCCACATATGGCCAGGGTGGAGGGAGGGGGTGGAATACCTCATGCAACTTTAAAAAACATGTTGGCTTCTTAACGCCCCCCTGCTTAGACTATGGCACAGTGGGCTCTAACCCCATCTATCATCAGGAGGTTTTCTAGTTAGAATGTCTTCAACTGTAGCTCTCTCCTCCTCCGTATCTTTTTAAAGCTCTAGCTTCAGGTAGCAATGTGTCTTCACCGTTGTGTTAATGTGACCTGCATGGGGGATGTTAATGTGACCTGCACGGGGGATGTATTGGTTTCCACTGGAGCTGTTAGGAGACCCCTTGTGGTGTGATGACTCCTGTTTCCTGCTGAGACAGACCTGGACGGCTTATTCTGTTAAGTAACTTAATGTCTGTGGGCAGTTATGTGATTCGTAACAAGGCTCTAAGACTGACTTCTAACTGAGAGTGTTAAGAAGCACCTTTAGGTTTTGTTTTACTGTGGACATTACCCACAGTATCAGACATGGTCATCTGCCACCAGTCCCGGTGATAATGTAAGCATGGAGATATTAGTCAGTTTGCCCAGAGCCATGGTTGTGTGCTGCCGTGTTGGAGTCTGGCACACATGCCAAGTGGAAGGACGTGCTATCGTCTCCGTGTATCACACAGCACAGGTTCTCCTGTTGGATTTTGATTCTAGGCAAGAGAAAGCCAAGCATTATTTTTTTTGAGGGGGTGGGTATTGCAAGCATTTCAAGAAGTGAAGAGTATAAGAGAGATCTGGTAAGATTGTACACCAGCGCATGGTACTTTGGAGATTACAGTCAGATTTGTTTAAATTATGTTTTTTGAGGCATATGAAGTTCTGGAGCGTGCATTCAAGAATGTTCCCACTATCTCACAAGAGATATTTTTATAGCATTATGATTATGTAGTCTTTTAAAATTGAGTTCCAGAAGTAGGTGGTTGGAAAGTCATTAGAATGGGAAATTAGACAGATGAAACTTAATCTTTCTCTAGCCATGTTTTGTTCCCTACATGAAGCAAGCTGAACAACACTATAGGCAGATACCCTAAATATACTGAACCAGACTACATTACAGATGTGTGTAAATACATATCAACGTGAATTTCTGTCCATAGTGTACTCCAGGGCTTAATAATCAGAATTCTCACCCACCTTACTTTTTTTTTTTAAGCATTTAAAATCAAATCAGTGTTTCTTCCTGCTAATCATGTAAATAGCACCTTTTCATTATTTTGATGTTGTCACGCAGAAGGCAAGATGTCTAATCTAATAATCAGAAGAAACACCGCCACCCCCTGAAAAGCAGCCCGTGAGGCACCATGCGCCTGTGCTGTGCTCCTGGGGTTTACCTTTGTGTCTCTGGGGCTCGGGCTATTTCTGGAATCGGTGCATCATTGTCGTCCCTGGTCAGAGAGTTGGAGCTCTAACATATTTGTCGAAAGCTTCAGAAAAATATGTATGCATTGTGTGGAGAACGCATTCATTAAGTGTCCTAGCAAAGTCCAGCTTGAAGCCTGTTTCTCCAGGAAGGGCCTGCTATTGGGGGGTACTCGCGAGGCTCCAGGCCTCGAGGAGGCAGTGCAGGCCTCCCAGCTGTCGGCCCAGCTGGTTGCTCCGCTTCTGACAGAAGTAATGTTTTGGAATTAATTTCTTAAAGGCAAATACTGCAGAATTTGGTGTGTGCCATGAAAGATGATGCTGATGAAGCGTCCGCTCTGCCAGTTATTTCCGCATTTCTCCCTGGATCCAGTTAGACCTCAAATGGAAATTATTTCACTATTGCTTAGTCTGTAACTCGAGCAAGTCAACCCTAGGCTTAAAACAGAAATCTGTAAAAGTTCATGCTAATAATATCACTTTTTTTCCTTCCACGTCTCTTGCCAAACTACACCATATATCACCGTGGTTGTGAGTGAATGTGACATGCAAGGTTGAGCTCCTGAGGCATTCTTTGAGAAATGGTATGAGGCTGGAGATTAAACCAGGAGTTCTCTGGTTGATTATCGCCTGGATTCAAACAAACTGTTTAAAGCTATTCAGTAGCACGGCAAATAAATAAATGTCTCCAAGAGTAAAACTGCAGATAAAGCCCCTAGTCCTCTGGGCGGTGCCAACTGAAAACGGGGGCATTTGCCTGTGCTGGGGGCAGTGTCCCAGGGGCTGGCCGGGGTTTTGCTCCCTAGTTAGCAGGGCACCCCTGGAAAGGTCACTTCTCTCCCGCAGCACATACCCGTGAGGAGCAGGGGTTGATGAAATGATGCCCTAGTGCTGAGCCGTGGTAACTTTTGCACCTCGTGGGCATTGCTGAGGGTTCTTCCTCTGAACAAGGAACCTAAAGACTGAGTTAGATGCAGGGAAAGTGGATTAGTATGTATTTTGAATACACTTCTCCCTGTGCTAGGAGTTAACCATAAAGGCATGAGAGGAAAATGGAAGCGCCTAACTCATGGCTTTGTGAAACGCCCTTCAGTGGCGTGAAAGGCACTGTCCGTCCTCTCCTCTCCATTCTGCAGGACCTTGGCTCTAGCGTCGTTAGGTAGATGTAAACGTTCATCACTGCTCCCTCTGGGAATCAAATCTGTGCCCAAAGGAACCTGTAAAAAAGTCATTACAGTGCCCCTTCGTGACCTGAAGTTTTTCTTGAGAGGCTTGTGGATTGTTCTCATTCTTTACCCGCTCTTTTCTTGTTCTTTAGACTAAGGCTTAGAGCCTTGGGAAGGAGATTCTGGTTAAATGGGTCATTTATATCTGTCTGTTCAAACATGCAGTTCTCATATAATACGGGGAAAATCCTTAGTCAATTTGAAAAATTTCCTGTAAATGTCTTTTTATATTTTTTTATTCTTATATGAAAGTAGCACATCTTTTGACCTTGTAGATGCATCCTTCAGTTGGATCCTTTCAGAAGGACAGTAGATCTAAACTGTCAGAATTAGTGTCAGAATATGAGTAACATCCCCCATTACTAGTTAGCACCTTGGCACTTGAGGGAGTCTGAGAGGACATGTCTTTTGCAAAGTCAGTCTGGTTGTCCAGAAATAAAAACACCTTTGTCTCCAGACTCTCTTTTTCTTATATTGGCTCTACGATCTTCATTGCCAGAGTCACTTCTTGTGATCCAAGAAGTTCTGCTTTTCCCTCAGGTGTGATTCTGCCAAACTAATACCCTTTGACGTTTTAATGTGATCTTTACTCAAAGGAGGGCTTAAAATACCCAGCGCCTTCTGGAAGGTAGTTCTGCAGACTACATAATTATCAATAGCTGTTTAACCTTTTAAAGACTTGAGTCAGCCTTGCCCCCAAATAGAAATTTTCACCACCTTTAGTTTTATTTTAAATTATAAAGCTAGCGCAGTGATATTGGTTTTCGTTGTTGGGTTTGCTTTTTGGGTTTTCTTCCAGCCCCTACCTCCCCCTTCCATAAGCCCAAGTTGTTTCTGAATTCCTCTGATCCTGCCAGTACTTCCATGTAAATTAATATATTTTTAAAGGATGGTTAATTAGGATGTTAAGCAAACCGTGCTCATGATGGGGGAACACTTGTTGACCCTTGAATGAAATTAAAAGCAGATCTTCACTATTCTCCTGTTTCCCAGATTTCACTTGTTCAAGGTGCCGGTGGTTTGGACTTGGTTTGCGCTTCGTTAGAATAATCCCAGTGTAACACCGCATTCTTGCTGTGCTGCGTTTGTGCCTTTCTGTTTGAACACATTCTCCCAGGGATGGTGTACTCAGCAAGTGTTTCAGAACTTCCAGGCAGTATCTGAACATTGTAAATGAGATGCTGGTCCGTGCCGTCATTCCTGGCAAGCTAGTGTAACACTCCTGTCAGAATGAAGGGGAAGGAAAGAAGAAAAATCTATGATATAGTGTGAAGATGGGGGTTAAGGGAGACAAAAATGCTTGCATTTTTAAGACAGTCTTTGCTGAAAATGCACAGAGGTTAGCAGCTTGGTGATAACCTGAGGTTAACCATCCGGATCTCCTGTGTGGGAACGTGCATGGCAACTGATGTCCAGGACCACGCCTTCCTTTATTGAAACCTGCTGTTAGATCGTGGCCTGCTTTAGATGTCAGGGGTTGCATTCAGCTTAAGGACTAATGGGGAAGTTTTGGAGAATGTTTTTTATTTACTCATCCATAGTGATACAGAAAACATGAGCAGCCAGCAAGATAGCTCCTCCTCAGTAACTTATTATCGGAGTTTCTCTTCTGTCTTGGACTTGGACTTTTAGTTAAAGTTTTTGAGCCTTATCTTATCCTTCAAGCAGTTCACTGTTTGAAAAAATCTGATCTGCCGTGTTCTGATGGTACAGCCTTTAAGTTCGCACACAGATCATCGGATTTCAGTGGGATTTGTTTTTCTAGGTAGATTACCCCAAATGCTTCATGTCACAATTTTTAGGGAAGTAACTGGACAAGGCCCTCTTCACAGCTTGGCTCATCCCAACATGACACTGGTTGTGGCTGGCAGTTAAGTGTTAGAATGTGATGCACCCAAGGCAGTTGAAGACTTTAGCATTATCTCCTATGTTCTAATCTGGCAAGCCAAGGTTTTGTTTGAGTCTGGTAAATCAGGTAAGATTCTATAGCCCTCCCAAGCACGGTCAACGATCTCCTCCTTGCATCCAGGTGCGGTGTGGTGTCAGCTTCAGCTCCACAGCTGCGGGGCCAAGGTGGGGGTCAAGGGGCTGATGGCAGGCAGCAGAGCCCCCTGCAGACCTGCCACCCCAACAGCCGTGACAGGAGAGTTCTGCCTGTTGAGCTTTTATTAGTGTTTTCTCCTAAGACATCGCCACATAAGTAAACCAGGAGGGTTGAGGTCTAGCTAACTAGCTAGACCTAATAGACAGACAAGGGATGTGCTGTGAGAGAAGCAGCTCTTTTCTGCCGCTTAGAGGCACTGATAAAGTGCCAGCTTTGTTCTGATTTATGACAGCTCTCTTCCTCAGAACGCTTTCTAAAAAGCAGGTGAAATAGAAAGGCTCTGCAGAATGCTTTTATTGTGATTGGGCAGTGCTTTGAGGGGGGTTTTGTATGCCTCATCAACCCCCTGCTATGATCTCTGAGATTGTGATTAAATGGTATTTATATGCTGCAAAAGCATAACTCTTAAAATTTAAGATAGCATGTGCTTTTATCTCTGTGTCTACATAAACCCTACTGAAATGACAGTAGAACTGGTAAATCTTCACGGCCACAGGAACAAAGCAGATTCTCTCAAGAGTCAACAAAATTCAAAGGATGTGGAGCAGATAGATTTGTTAACTGCAGTGAGAACTGAAACTCACTCGAGGCCTGCAGACCTGGAAGCCCCATAGGACACAAGGAAGGCATAGGGATCAGAGTCACTTCTGAGGGCAGTGGTTCAAATAGAAGGATCCCTTTAAATCATCCAAAATTAGTAACTAGACCCTCTAGACACCTCCTGCATCTTTAGAGAGCCTAATGACCATATCCCCCATCTTCTGAGGCTCTTCTCTGAGACTCTGGGCTTAGGAAATTGGGCTCAGTTGGGCTCTAGAATCACTGCAGATGGTGACTGCAGCCATGAAATTAAAAGACACTTGCTCCTTCGAAGAAAAGCTATGATCCACCTAGATAGCATATTAAAAATCTAGACAGCATATTAAAAAGCAGAGACATTACTTTGCCAAAAAAGGACTGTCTAGTCAAAGCTATGTTTTTTCCAGTAGTCATGTATAGCTGTGAGAGTTGGACCATAAAGAAAGCTGAGCACTGAAGAATTGATGCTTTTGAACTGTGGTGTTGGAGAAGACTCTTGAGAGTCCCTTGGACTGCAAGGAGATCCAACCAGTCCATCCTAAAGGAAATCAGTCCTGGATATTCATTGGAAGGACTGATGCTGAAGCTGAAACTCCAATACTTTGGCCACCTGATGTAAAGAACTGACTCACTGGAAAAGATCCTGATGCTGGGAAAGATTGCAGGTGGGAGTCAAAGGGGACGACAGAGGATGAGTTGGTTGGATGGCATCACTGGCTCGATGGACGTGAGTTTGAGCAGGCTCCGGGAGTTAGTGATGGACAGGGAGGCCTGGCGTGCTGTGGTCCACGGGACTGCAAAGAGCCGGACATGATTGAGCGACTGAACTGAACTGAGGCCAGTCGTGGGATTCCCACACTGAAAGTAGGAGGGTTAAGTGAAAAGTACACACATTTCACAAAGTGCAGTGTCTTCCTTCTCACCCGTGTTATTTGAAGAAGAGAAGGCATGGTAACGAGCACTCAGGAAATGTAGTGGCAGAGAGACAGAGGGGACCCCTGGGTGACAGTAAGGGAAGCCTAGAGCAGCCGCTGTGCAGGAGACAGACAGCCTCCAGGTGAGCCTGGAATGCAGACTGGAGGGGCCCCAGGACACTCCCAGCAGGGCCGCTCCAGTCTAAACTGGTGGGTTTCTGTCTCCTGCAGAGCTGTTGTACTAGAGCTGCCTGGGAAGGAGATTCCTCTAGGCTCTTAGAAAATGAAGTCAGCCACAACAGCAAAGTGAGGTAGGTGATCATTAACTTCAGGAAAACCAAGCAGTTCACAAAGAAGCAACTGGAGCCAAGTGCATGCGTAGCTCCAGAGTGAATTGCATCTGCATGGTCATAGCAAGGTGGGCTCTGAAAATCATTATACCTCTAAATTGTGATTGTGGTATTATGTTAGTGGGAGGATTGGGGATGGAGAGGGGAGGAAGAATGTACTGTGAGAGAGTGTGTGAGTGAGACAGAGAGCAGAGAGCTAAATGCTCTTTTCCAGAGTTCCACCGTTGAAAGTCAGTAGTTCATATTGAAAACAGAAAAACAAAAAAAGGAGTTGAAAGAGGTTAGCCCTGGGTAACAAAAATCTAAAGTAAATAAATCAAAGGATTTTTATTCATTACATGCTGTTGTTCAGTCACTAAGTCATGCCCAACGCTTTGTGACCCCGTGAGCTGAAGCATGGCAGTACTCCCTGTCCTTCACTATCTCCTGGAGTTTGCCCAAGTTCACGTCTGTTGAATCGGTGATGCCATCCAACCGTCTCATCCTCTGCCACCCTCTTCTCCTTTTGCCTTCAAGCTTTTCCAGCATCAGAGTCTTTTCCAATGAGTCAGCTCTTCACATCAGGTGGCCAAAGTATTGGAGCTTCAGCTTCAGCAGCAGTCCTTCCAATGAATATTCAGGGTTGATTTCCTTTAAGATGGACTGATTACATTCATTGCATGCCTTTTGGTAATTTTGATTATGAAAATGATAAAAGTTTGAAAATGAACAAGTGAAATGGACAGCATATGTAAGTACACATGAGACTGGAATGGTTCTCATTGACTAAAATGATTTATGTATCTTACCTTTGTCTTAAGCAAATACCAAATAACAGGGACTTCGTTTTTTGAAAAATAACATCTTTCCCTAGAAACTATATTCTAGCAGTTATAGGACTGGACCATGTTCTGCTGGTTGCTGCCAGAGTGTTCACTCTATAGTGGAAATGTTAAAATACAGTCCTTTCTTGGGAAACAGTGCATTGTCTTGAGGTTGTCCTTGTTACTTATTTTTATGGAATAATTTCCATAGAAGATGTGTTTTGTTCTAATGAAAATCCTGCAGTTCTAGGTGGGTTTCCAAACCTCTTTTGAAAATTTTCCTCTTCATGAAATCCCAAAGCCTGGTAGCCAGTACATTAGATTATTTAATTTGCCTGTATTGATTGTTTTGGATGAAATCTATTTCCATTTCGTTTGTCTTCATTACTTTGTCTAATGCATGGAAATGACAGAGAACAAATGCCATGCCTGGGATTCTATCTAAATGTCACAGTCCCCTAGGGATCATTTTTACAAGCCAGTTATAAAAAGAACTCTCCATGTTACTCAGCAGTTTTTAAACTGCATACATTAACTTTATCATCATGTCTATAATCATTAAATATAATTGATCATTTTCTCAAGTGTTTAAAAACATACTGCATGTAATACACGAGGTCACTTAGAATTTATATTTTCTTTATGTTTGAAAATGATGAAGCTTCCTGCACTATGGTGTGTGCCTGCCAGTTGCCAAAAAGCAAGGCTCACCAGCAGGAGGGTCCAACAGCAGATCTGGCCAGTACCATTCAGAACCCTCTTTGAAAATATTCGTTATTACATTTTTTCAAAAGCATGGCTTGGCTATCCAAAATTCAGACAAGTTTTTGAGAAGTGAATCAGAGGATTAGTTCAGTTCAGTTCAGTTCAGTCAGTCATGTCCAACTCTTTGCAACCCCATAAAATGCAGCACGCCAGGCCTCCCTGTCCATCACCAACTCCTGGAGTCTACCCAAACCCATGTCCATTGAGTCGGTGATGCCATCCAGCCATCTTATCCTCTGTTGTCCCCTTCTCCTCCTGCTCCCAATCCCTCCCAGCATCAGAGTCTTTTCAAATGAGTCAGCTCTTCGCATCAGGTGGCTAAAGTATTGGAGTTTCAGCTTCAGTATCAGTCCTTCCAGTGAGCACCCAGGACTCATCTCCTTTTGGATGGACTGGTTGGATCTCCTTGCAGTCCAAGGGACTCTCAAGAGTCTTCTCCAACACCACAGTTCAAAAGCATCAATTCTTCAGTGCTCAGCTTTCTTTATAGTCCAGCTCTCACATCCATACATGACTACTGGAAAAACCACAGCCTTGACTAGACCTTTGTTGACAAAGTAATGTCTTTGCTTTTTAATATGCTGTCTTGGTTGGTCATGACTTTCTTTCCAAGGAGTAAGTGTTTTTTAATTTCATGGCTGCAGTCACCATCTGCAGTGATTTTGGAGCCCAGAAAAATAAAGTCTCTCACTGTTTCCACTGTTTCCCCTTCTATTTGCCATAAAGTGATGGGACCGGATGCCATGATCTTAGTTTTCTGAATGTTGAGCTTTAAGCCAACTTTTTCACTCTCCCCTTTCACTTTCATCAAGAGGCTTTTTAGTTCTTCACTTTCTGCCATAAGGGTGGTGTCATCTGCATATCTGAGGTTATTGATATTTCTCCCAGCAATCTTGATTCCAGCTTGTGCTTCTTCCAGCCCAGTTAGAATATAAGAATTAAAGCAAAATCAGGAGATGGCTGTGAAGGCAATGAATTTGTCAATCATGGTACTTAAACAGATCAGAGTATAGTTATACATGCTGAAGAATACTTCAGATATTAACCTAAACTCTTATGGAAGAAGGTAGTGATTTACTAAGACTATCATTACATTGACTCTTTGCAAGCTATCAGGCTTTAAGGATTGCTACATTAAATCACACCTACATAATGTTTCTGGACATTAGTTTTTATGGTTTTTTAACTTTTTATTTTGTATTGGGATATAGCTGATTAACAATGTTGTGATACTTTCAGGTGAATAGTGAAGGGATTCAGCAGTACATTGGGGGAAGGGATAGTTAGGGGGGTTGGGAAGGACATGTATGTACTGCTATGTTTTAAATGGAGACACAACAAGGACCTATAGTATAGCACCTGGAACTCTGATCAGTGTTATGTGGCAGCTTGGAGGGGAGGGGAGTCTGGGGGAGAAAGAACACTAGTTTTTAATGCCCACATTGGTTTGAAGATGAGGATCTATTCAGAATATATAGTATAATCTTTCCATTTGGACTTCAGTGAACTCTGCTTGTGATACAGGTCCTCTTCCCAGCAGGGTTTGGATGTAGTCACGGCAAGTCCATCTTGGGAAGGACACGAGAGTAAAGCTGTGAATAAAAACTTGGGCTCTGGAGGCAGATAATCCTCCGTGTGAGTTCCCACTTTACCGCCAGAACTCTTTCACTGTGGAGAATTGCCAGAGTCAGCAAATAGAGAATAGTCAGCAAATAGAAAATATGAAATGCTCAATTAAACTTGAATTTCAGATAAGTAATAAGTAATGTTTAGTATATGTGTGTGTGTATACACACACAGACGCATGTGCTGCTGCTGCTGCTGCTAAGTCGCTTCAGTCGTGTCCAACTCTGTGCGACCCCATAGACGGCAGCCCACCAGGCTCCCCCGTCCCTGAGATTCTCCAGGCAAGAACACTGGAGTGGGTTGCCATTTCCTTCTCCAATGCATGAAAGTGAAAAATGAAAGTGAAGTCGCTCAGTCATGTCCAACTCTTAGTGACCCCATGGACTGCAGCCTACCAGGCTCCTCCATCCATGGGATTTTCCAGGCAAGAGCACTGGAGTGGGTTGCCATTGCCTTCTCCACAGATGCATATATATGTATATATGCATACACACACACACACACACACACACACACACACACACACACGTATATATGCTGTATATGCTCAGTTGTGTCTGACTCTCCATAACTCCATAGACTCTAGTCCACCAGGCTCCTCTGTCCTTGGAATTTTCCAGGCCAAGAATACTGGAGTGGGTTGCATTTTCTACTCCAGGGGATCTGCCTGACCCATGGATTGAACTTGCGTCTCCTGTGTCTCCTGCATTGGCAGACGGATTCTTGACCACTAGCGCCACCTGGGATGTCTCATGCAAAGTGTGGGGACAGACTTAGGCTTGAAGAAAGTAAGTCGTTGTTTATCTGAAGTTCACGTGTAACTGGCATCCTGCGTTTGATCTGGCAACCTGCAGCTGGTGGCAGTGCGCCCACTCTAGAGCGTTGATATTGCTGAAATGGAGTGAATCAGACTTTTCACAGGTTGCAGGGAGTTAAATAGTAACGTAAGTGCTCAGCATGTCACAGCTCAATAAATGTCATCTGTCTGGATGGTGTCCTCTCGCTTGTCAGACACCCAGCCTGGCACGTCTGAAGCGGCACTGGCACTGCAAAGCAGTGTTCGCCATCCAGACTGGAGTTCTCTTGGGAAGAGAGTCTTCTAGCCTGAGTGGTCAGAGATGTGTACCCCTGTTGCTCTAGGTTTTGGAAAAAGAATTATGTAACTGAGGCTAGTTCCTCTGCCCTGAAGTGGAGACAGGAAATGAAAGCCTAGGTTTTTCAGGGGAAAAAAAAGGTCAAGGACAAAATTTTAAAGGCTTTGGAATTATATTTTGGAAAAAATTAAAAGACTTTACAACCTCCCACCTAACAACACTGTCTTTACCCTCTCTGCCCACCCCCACCTCCCCCCGCATCTGTAAAGTGGGAATAATGCCCCTGGGTGGTAGTGAAGAGTGAACAGTGTAATGCAGTGCACAGGTCCAAGCCCTTGGTAACCGCTCAGTTAAACGTTAGTTTTTGGCATATCTGTGATATCAACTTGCCGATTTGGTCAAAGTAAGTGATCTCCCCAGGCCCCGCGTGTCCGGGGTGGGACGTGGACCGATGGATTCCAGGTCCTTACTCTGTTCTGTGAAGCTGAGTCGGACAGGCACCAGCTGCGTGTAGCCACGTCCCTTTCACTTACGTGTCACTTTACGAAGTGCAGTTGTTTTCACGCTCATGGTTTCATTTCGTCCTCGTGATTCTGTGAAGTAGATTGTCGCTGTCTTCACAGATGAAGCAACCAAAGCCCTCAAGTCACACAGCTGATGGAAGGGCCGGTTTAATGCAGTGCCCCGGTTCTGGTCCATTGTCCCTTGCTCTGCGCTTAGCCTCCCATCAGAATCACGGCATCAGGGTCATCACCACTGAGCTCTTGTCGTCTCAACACCTGTTCTTCAAACACACGCTGTGGTCAAGACAGTCCATGAGGCCTTTCGGGGACTAAAGAGGGGCAGAGGCTTGATCACATGTGCAAGGAGTACAAAATATAGTATCATCTAGATTTTTCCTCTTCATGTATCAGAGTCTTGTTGTGGCGAAGGGGCTTGCATAACACAGTGAAGACATGAGCCATGCCATGCAGGCCCACCCAAGTCGGACGGGTCATAGTGAAGAGTTCTAACAAAACGTGGTCCACTGGAGAAGGAAATGGCAACCCACTCCGGCATTCTTGCCTGGAGAATCCCATGGACAGTATGAAAAGGCAGAAAGACCCAACACCGGAAGAGGAGTCCCCCAGGTTGGAAGCTGTCCAGTATGCTACTGGGGAAGAGCAGAGGGCACTTACTAGTGGCTCCAGTAAGAACGAAGCGGCTGGGCCGAAGCGGCATCAGTGCTCAGCTGTGGGTGTGTCTGGTGGTGGAAGTAAAGTCCGATGCCGTAAAGAACGGTATTGCATAGGAACCTGAAATGTTAGGTCCATGAATCAAGGTAAATTGGACGTGGTCAAACACAGGAGATGGCAAGATTGAACATCAACATCTAAGTGAACTAAAATGGACAGGAATGGGTGAATTTAATTCAGATGACCATTACATCTACTACTGTGGGCAAGAATGGAATAGCCCTCATAATCTGATGCTAAAGCCAAAGCTCCAATACCTTGACCACCTGATGCTAACTCATTGGAAAAGACCCTGAGGCTGGGAAAGATTGAGGGCAGGAGCAGAAGGGGGCGACAGAGGATGAGACAGTTGGATGGCATCACTGACTCAGTGGACATGAATTTGAGCAAATTCTGGGAAATAATGGAGGACAGAGGATCTTGGCATGCTGCAGTCCATGGGGTTGCAAAGAGTCAGACATGACGTAGCAACTGAGCAACAACTAGGTTTTTGTTGAAGAAGTAAAGCATTCGTGGTGTGGTAAATATTCAAATAGCACGGCAGCTTATTCACTGAAAATTCTCTCTCCCGCCTTGTTCCCCCAGTTTTCTTCTACAGAGGAGGTCACAGGCAATGGTTTCTTCTGTATCTTTTCAGAAACCCTGTGAGAGCAAATATGTATACATTTTTTCCACAAACTGGGAGCATAGCAAACAGACTATTTTTTTTCCTTTAACAATATATTCTAATATACCTACCCTATTTTTAGCTTTAACGACTTAAATACTGATGGATAGCAGTCTCTCTCTGTTGCCCCTGTTGAAACTGTCTCACCCAGTTTGTTATTTGTGCTTGAGGTGTGTGAAAACGGGCCATGCTACTCTCGCAATTTAGGGAGACGGTCGGAAGCACCCCCAGTCTGCCTACCGGCCCCCCAGGCCCGACACCAGCAGCCTCACCAGGCAGCCCAGCCGCACTGCCGCTCCTGTCGCTCTGTTCAGTCCTTCCCCCATTCCGTGCCCGGCGTGACCTTTAAGTGCGTGAATTAGAGCAGTCAGCCTCCTGCTAAAATCCTCCAGTGGTTGCCCAGCACACGCAGAAATGACCCTTGTTTTCTGGCCGAAAGCCGTGTGCGACCTGACACCTCTTTGCCCACAGCACTACCCCCGGCTGGCACGATGCCCTGGCCACGCGGGCGTCCTTGGCCCCCAGGCCCCCCCGGCTCAGCGACGCCAGAGCGCCCTCCCTGCGTCTCCCCGCGGCGGCCCTGTGTCTCACACCCTCAGTCTCCTTGCAGGGAGGCTTTCTTAGCTATCTCCTCTAAAGCTACTTTTTGAGTTACCTTATTGTAATTACCTTATAATTATCTGGCAACCTCCCAGAAAATGAGAGAATCATTTTTTATCTTTTTGTTTTCATATTCTTCTCTGTTTCTACCCTCACCGAATCTAAGTTCTATGCCTGCGTTCTTCACACTAGGCTTTCAGTACCTGTGTTAATATCTGATGACCTGACCACCTGACAGGTAGTAGAGACTCAGCTGACTTGAATATACGAGTGAATGAGTACATAACTTTTTTTCTTTTTCAAGATGAATGCGCCTTTACAAAAAAAATCCTGGTTGCATATCTGTTTTATTTGTTTTTTCAAAACTTTCTGACTGTACCACAAGGCATGTGGGATCTTAGTTCCCAGCCAGGGATCAAATCTGAGCCCTCTGCATTGGAAGCGTGGATTCTTAACCATCAGATTGCCAGGAAGTCCCAAGTGAATAGTTTTAAGAGATTTATTTATACAAGATCATTACCAGTGTTACAACTGTTATGCTATATTCTACTACTCATGTGGCAAACAAGAACTGGTCTTCTAATAGTTATAAAAAGTACAATTCTCTGTAAGTCCCTATAGTACATACACTAAATATAGTGTATATACAACACTATTATAGAAAAAAATGCAACCTTATCATTGTCTAGCAGTTATTAAAAAAATACTTTCCGCTGACCTACCAGCACTTGTTAGGATAAAACGTTTGTCGTGGTTACTGTACCCTGGAGCCCTACGGTAAGTACAGGTCAAGCAGGCATGTCCCCGGGCAGGTGACGACACAGATGACAGACGCAAGGCGGGCCAGAGGAGGTGGGAGGGCTGACCGTCAGCACAGGTGTGCTCCAAACTAAGTTTTCTCAGCTAAGAACGTAGGCTCATGGATATCTTTCCTGGTGAAAACATCACTTTTAAATGAACTGAATACCAAGTCCTGAGCTAATATAACTGAAAGTAAAAGGCTATGGAACGAAAGAATGTGAATAGCATTGTTTTTAAGTTGGTAAACTCTAACATCTAGTAAGTTTTTAACAACAAAGCATTTATCAAAGTTGTAAAACATATTTCTCAGTCAATTTATATTCACCTAAAGCATTCCATGTATACTGCCTATATTCTACGCTGTAATGTGCGTGTATCTGTCAGTATTGCAATGTGATTGGGGCGGGTACAAGCACAGACTGGCTTCAGACCCCAGCTCTGCTGTGTGATCTGTGACAGGATTACTTAACTGTTAAGAGTGCTAGGTGTGTCATTTCAAAAAGTAGGGATAATAATACCGCATTAATACAGTTGCTGTGAGATTAGATGGAAGCAGCTCTCTTAGCTCGGTGCCTCCCGAAACACGGCCTCATAGACAGCTGTGTTATTATCATCACTGGGGCATCGGTACTGAGAAATGGCTTGAACATTATCACAGAGGTACAGAAATCTCACCAAGTGAAGGATCACATATGTCAGTTTCCAGTCACAAACCAGGGCGTTTTGCTGTATCTGTTCTCTGTCTAGGACTCCCATTGTTCCTTCCCTGCAGTTTTCTAATAATTTCATTGCTATCCTAATTTCAGCCCCGATGTCCTGTTGGATGACACACGTTTAGTCTGCCCACAGTGGGCTTCAGCCCCGATGGCCTGCTGGATGACACATGTTTAGCCCGGCCCAGAGTGGGCCTCAGCCCCGATGGCCTGCTGGATGACACATGTTTAGCCCGGCCCACAGTGGGCCTCAGCCCCGATGGCCTGCTGGATGACACATGTTTAGCCCGGCCCAGAGTGGGCCTCAGCCCTGATGGCCTGCTGGATGACACATGTTTAGCCCGGCCCAGAGTGGGCCTCAGCCCCGATGGCCTGCTGGATGACACATGTTTAGCCGGGCCCAGAGTGAGCCTCAGCCCCGATGGCCTGCTGGATGACACATGTTTAGCCCGGCCCAGAGTGGGCCTCAGCCCCGATGGCCTGCTGGATAACACATGTTTAGCCGGGCCCACAGTGGGCTTCAGCCCCGATGGCCTGCTGGATGACACACGTTTAGCCCGGCCCAGAGTGGGCCTCAGCCCAGATGGCCTGCTGGATAACACATGTTTAGCCCGGCCCAGAGTGGGCCTCAGCCCCAATGGCCTGCTGGATAACACATGTTTAGCCGGGCCCACAGTGGGCCTCAGCCCCGATGTCCTGTTGGATAACACATGTTTAGCCCGGCCCAGAGTGGGCCTCAGCCCCGATGGCCTGCTGGATGACACATGTTTAGCCGGGCCCAGAGTGAGCCTCAGCCCCGATGGCCTGCTGGATAACACATGTTTAGCCCGGCCCAGAGTGGGCCTCAGCCCCGATGGCCTGCTGGATAACACATGTTTAGCCGGGCCCACAGTGGGCTTCAGCCCCGATGGCCTGCTGGATGACACACGTTTAGCCCGGCCCACAGTGGGCCTCAGCCCCGATGGCCTGCTGGATAACACATGTTTAGCCCGGCCCACAGTGGGCCTCAGCCCCGATGGCCTGCTGGGGGACACATGTTTAGCCCGGCCCAGAGTGGGCCTCAGCCCCGATGGCCTGCTGAATAACACATGTTTAGCCCGGCCCACAGTGGGCCTCAGCCCCGATGGCCTGCCGGGGGGCACATGTTTAGCCCGGCCCACAGTGGGCCTCAGCCCCGATGGCCTGCTGAATAACACATGTTTAGCCCGGCCCACAGTGGGCCTCAGCCCCGATGGCCTGCTGGGGGACACATGTTTAGCCCGGCCCACAGTGGGCCTCAGCCCCGATGGCCTGCTGGGGGACACATGTTTAGCCTGGCCCAGAGTGAGCCTCAGCCCCGATGGCCTGCTGGGGGACACATGTTTAGCCTGGCCCAGAGTGGGCCTCAGCCCCGATGGCCTGCTGGGGGACACATGTTTAGCCTGGCCCACAGTGGGCCTCAGCCCCGATGGCCTGCTGGATAACACACGTTTAACCCGCCCCACAGTGGGGTGTTGTTGTTTTGCTCTTTTTGTTGTCACACTTGAAAATTCGTGAGCCTTGTATAATTTATACTTCTAGCTACTTCTGAAAAATAACCAGAGCCAGCCACAGTGAACCCACATGCCCACCTGGGTGAAGCCGGGCTACAGCTTGGAGTCCCCTGCCCCTCGGGGTCTCTCTCCCTGGCTCCTGCACTCATCCATGTGACCTGCTTACTGATGAGGTTTAGTCAGGTTTTGGTATTAGACCAGCATTTAGACTTGATATTCAAATTAACTTATTAGGATATGTTCACAGGTTTTTTGTTAAATTGAGGTGTGACTGACATATCATGTTACGTTAGTTTAAGAACTGCAACATAATGATTTGACCTTTATATGCACCGTGAAATGATCACTATTATAACTCTAGTTAAAAACCCATCACCTTAGTTAGCAAAATTTTTTTTTCTTGTGATGAGGACTTTTAAAATCTACTCTGTTAATAAGTTTTTGAATATGCAATGCAGTATTATTAACTCTAGTCACCATGCTGCACATACATCCTCATGACGTTTGTGTTATGACCGGAAGGTGGCACCTTTTAACCCACTCTGCTCATTTCTCCCAGTCCGCCATCCCCACCCACCCTCTGGCCAACCCTACCCGTCTTCCCTCTGCGTGAACCTGCGGGTTTTGTGTGGTTTGGTTTCGTTTTAGTTTCCACGTGTATACTATCACGTGGTATTCATCCTTCTGACTCGTTTCACTTAGAATAATAGAAAGTTCATCCATCTTGTTGCACACGGTGAGATTTCATTTTTTATGGATGAATTATTTTCTGGTGTGTGTGTGTGTGTGTGTGTGTGTGTGTGTATGGTTTTCCAGTGACTCAGTGGTAAAGAAGCCATTTGCCACCACAGGAGACGCAGGAGACATGGGTTCAATCCCTGGGTTAGAAAGATCCCCTGGAGGAGGAAATGGCAACCCACTCCAGTGTTCTTGCCTGGAGAATTCCATGGACAGAGGAGCCTGGTGGACTGCAGTCCATGGAGTCATAAAGAGTCAGACATGGCAGAGCACACGCGTGTGCGCACACACACACACATATAGGGAAAGAGAGAGAGAGTAGTTTCTATCCATTCATGGGCATGTACATTGTTTCTATATCTCAATATTATAAATATTATATAAATAATGCTGCAGTACACATAGGGGTCCGTACATCTTTTCAATATATGTTATAATTAGTGTTTTTGTTTCCTTCAATAAATAACCCAGACATGGAATTGCAGGATCATCTGACAGTTCTAGTTTTAATTTTTCTCAGAAGCTCCATACTGTTTTCCATAGTGGCTGCCTCAGTTTACATTCCCACCAGCAGTGCACAAGGGTTCCCCTTTCTCTTGTTATTTCTTTTCTTTTGATAACAGCCATTCTAACACATCTGAAGTGATGTCTCACTCTGGTTCTGATTTGCATTTCCTTGATGATTAATGATACTGAGTATATTTTCATTTTTTAAATTTTCATTTGCCTGTTGGTCATCTCTGTTTTCTTTGGAAAAAAAAAATGTCTATTCAGATCCCCTGCCCATATTTTAACTGAATTCTTTGTTTCTTTGGGATCGAGTTGTGTGAATTCATGGTATATTTTAGATATTGACTCCTTATCGGACATATGGTTGGCAAATATTTTCTCCCCTTCAGTACATTGCTTTTTCATTTTAATGACTTCCTTTGCTGTGCAGAAGCACTTTTAGTTTGAGCAATCTCCCTGATTTGCTTTTGTTGCCTTTACTTTTTGTGTCAAATCTAAAAATTCATCACCAAGACCAACATCAAGGAGTCACTGCCTATGTTTTCTTCTAGGAGTGTTATGGTTTTAGGTCTTACATTCAGCTCTTTAATCCAGTATGAGTTAAATTCTGCATCTGGTGTAGACAATTGTCCAGTTCCACTATTCTGCACGTGGCTGTCCAGTTGCCCTAACACCATTTGTTGAAGAGACCGCCCTGGCCCCACTGTATGGTCAAGGCTCCTTTGTCACAGGCCAGTTGACCATCTGGGTGGGCTTGTTCTGGCTGTCTGTCCTGCGCCATCGATCGGGATGTCTGTGTTTTGTGTCTCTGTCGTACCATTTTGATTACTGTAGCTTTGTAATATACTTTGAAATCAGGGGGTGTAATGACTCTAGCGTTTTTGTCCTTTCTCAAAATTGCTTTTGCTACTTGGGGTCTTTTGCAGTTCCACACAAAGTCTAGGATTGTTTATTCTATTTCTGTGAAAAATGCCACTGGAATTTTGATAGGTAGTGCATTGAATCTATAGATTGCTTTGGGTATTATAGCACATTTTAATGATATTCATCCTTCTAATCCATGGATACAATCTTTCAATTTATTTGGTCATCTTCAATTTTTTTCATGAGTTTCATATAGTACAGGTTTTTCACTTCCTTCATTAAATGTATTCCTCAATATTTTATTCTTAAATTACAAATGGGATCACTTTCTTCATTTTTCTTTCTGATAGTTCATTATTAGTGTTTAGAAATAAACAAATTTTTGTATATTGATTTCATATCCTGCAACTTTGTTGAATTTTTAAGCTAGTTCAAAAAACTTAACTAGGTTTTTTTTTTTGAGAGTCTAAGTTTTTCTATATATAATATCATGTTATCTCCAAGTAGTGATAGTTTTACATCTTTTCCAGTTTAAATTCCTTTTATTTCCTTCTCTTGGCTAATTTCTCTGGCCAGGAATTCCAATATGATGTTGAATAAAACAGTAAGAGTGGACATCCTTGTCTTGTTTCTGATATTAGAACAAAAGCTTTCAGTTTCCTAATGTAAATTGTTGCAACCACTATGGGTATTAGCTGTGGGATTGTCATATATGGCTGTTTTTTGTTGAGGGATATGTTTACAGTATTAACAGGGGGAAATTATTTCTACTTAAGTTTTTGCTCACCAGGGAGTTTAGTACAAATAATAAATCATTATGTTGTATACTTGAACCTAATGTTATATGTCAATTATATTGTTGTTCAATCACTGTCATGTCCGACTCTATGACCCCATGGACTGTAGCATGCCAGACTCCTCTCTTCTCCATCGTCTTCCAGAGTTTGCTCAGATTTATGTCTGTTGAGATGGTGATGCTATCTGACCATCTCATCCTCTGCTGCCCCCTTATCCTTTTGCCTTCAGTCTTTCCCAGCATCAGGGTCTTTTCCAGTGAGTTGACTCTTCACATCAGTTGGCCAAAGTATTGGAGCTTTAGCTTCAGCATCAGTCCTTCCAATGAATATTCAGGACTGATTTCCTTTAGGATGGACTGATTTTGTCTCCTTGCAGTCCAGCAGACTCTCAAGAGTCTTCTCCAACACCACAATTCAAAAGCATCAGTTCCTCAGCACTCAGCCTTCCTTATGGTCCATCTCTCACATCTGTACATGACTACCAGAAAAACCATAGCTTTGACTGTGCAGACCTTTGTCAGCAGAGTGATGTCTCTGCTTTTTAATACGCTGTCTAGGTTTGGCAATTATGCCTCAATTTTAAAAAATGGAACTTAGTGGCTATTTTGTATTTAAATACATTTATACTTTGAATAATGTTATTCAACCTTCCTTAAGACACAGCAGCCATATATATAATTGAAACACTTTGCTATACACCTGAAGCTAACAATATTGTGCACTAACTATATTCCAAGAGAAAATAACAGTTAAATTTAAGAAAATAAAAAGACACAGCAGAGAGCCAAGTGGAAGGTAATCTTAAGGTGTAGAAAAGACATTTTAGGAGGAATGTGCTCTGTGTAAATAATCATGACACCTTATTGACCAATTCTACCCTCAGAATGAATGAAAAAAAAATACATGTGTGTGTGTATTTGTGTATGTATGTAAGGGTTTGGAGTATTGTGTCAGCATAAATGATAATTAGAAGTTTCATCTTCATTCACTTTCAGGTTTGGTTTAGCACACCTCCAGAGCTGCTCACCAAATCTTGCAGGAGGTGTGCATGTTTAGTATTATCTTTGGCTGCATTCCCCCTCCTTTTGGTGATAATAAAGTTTGATCAGGGTATGTGAGTGTTGGATTCATTTTCAAAACAAGTTTTCCTTTAGTAATCAATTATCATAAAGCATTAAAAAGATTCAGGAAAATCCCTTTGTAATTTTGTCATTGAAAAGAATAAGGATTAGATTTGTTATGTTATATATATGTGTATATATGTATATACACATACTCACATACAAAGAGGACTTTGGCTTCTGGTATAACAGGTTTGTTGAATTTTACAAGATCGTCTGTAATAAATTTTTTGTGTGTGATGTACAGCTGACAGAGTAACAAGAATATTCCAATTTGAAACTGAGTTATCTCTTCAAGCAAAATATTCTCAAGAGCAAAACATTTGGAAAAGTTGATCTAGGGCAGAATTGAATCTATTTGACATTTTCTAGTTGCCTAGATATCATTTTCTACTTCTATGAATAGATAGTTTTTTATCTCTAACAATTGTTAAATTTCTCTGGTTAGTATTGTGTGTGTTAGAATATAAAGAACCATTAATGATCTGTCTCTTCTCAAAAACCTACTATTACCTGTGGGTTCAAGGCTGCTCTTACAAGTAATAGAATCTACTTAAGGACACTTAGAGCAAGAGTCTCCTGAGGCTTGAGCCAGACATTGACCCTGAACTTCTGTACGTGCAGCCTCAAGAGACATTAACTATATAATAGGTTGTCCTACTTCTTCAGTAAATTAGAGTTCTTTGAAAAGAGCATTCAATTTACAATACGGTCTCTGTGCCTTGATTTACCCCTTATTTTCTTTTGCTATTTTACCATTTCTATACTTGATGACATGATAATTTCTGTATTTGATGTCCTGATAATAATGAAATATGTCCTACATTTTATTAGCTAGCCAGTAGTTAAACTGACTACTATAGCCACACTGAAGAAATCCCGTGGAGTCCGTCAAGACGTGGCTAAAGATGCACGTATTGCATCTTAAGTAACGTAAAATCTGTAACCAAGCATCTTTGTCCTGAATTGCAGCGAGTTTTGCTAGAAAGGGGATTCACTACCTGTGTGCAGTCTTTCTGATTACACACCTGTAGACTGCCTCTCCCACTCGGGCCAGACGTGTTAAAAGGCAGAAAATAGTCTACGAGGCAGATCTGCTCTGCTCTGCTCTGCTGCCCGGGGAACATTCTGACCCTGCCATTTCCTCATTTGGAAGATGAGTCATTTGATAGCGTCTCATCCCCCTTTTCCCATCTTAAAGTAAATGAGATGAGTCTAATAAGTCCAAATCTCTCTTTTAAAAAAAAAGTTCCAACTCCATCATACTGTTATTTTGCACATGGTCATCCCTTCTGCAGTGCAGTTTGCAGTTTTGGTTTTATGTCTTAGAGATGCACTTGTGTTTTCTTACATCATAAACATCTTACTCAGAATTAAGAAGCTAGAGGTGTGAGGTAGTTTTTTCTTAGGTTAGTTGTCCTAGTGGAACAACTTGATTACAAAAGTTTATGTGAGATACCGGAGCTGGGAGCCTGGTGAGGCCGTCTTATATGCTCTCTTGTCTGTGACATTGTTATTGTCAAGGCTCTAAGAGAACTTTCTGTCTCCCCCTCTACCACCTCACACACATCAGAGTAACACTCACTAACTGTAAGACAGAATTATGAGGTGAGACCAATACAGGCTGCCTAAGTCATGGATACAGAAACTCTGAAATTACTCTGAGATAGTTTTCCATAATTGGGCTTCAGTCTCCCTTCCGTTTCTCTTGCTCATTACATTGTTATGAAAACTGTTATATCTAGTCCATTAATGAAAAGGTATGAATTGCATCTTAAGTAACGTAAAACCTGTAACCGAGCATTCCAAAGGCAGTTTGAAAGTTGCAATTTCCAAAGTAGTGAAGCTATATGACCATATTTCGGATAAGAAAAACAGACTGCGTGATGTAATTTTAGTTGGTCCTGTGTTTTTCTGTGGCAGAACGTAGCCCGGCGTTGTGTGTCGTAGCTAGGAAAGGCGTTTCCTGCTTCATGGGACGTCTCTGCGTATCTCTGAGTGCTGCCTGCCTGTCTATAGCTCACCCGTGTCTTCCTCATTTCCGCAGCACCAACAGGATGACCTGCGGGGGCCCTGGGAGCCGCTGGCTGGCTCAGTCAAGGCTTTCGGCTTTTGCCATTTGATGAATTACAAATGTCGAACAGGATGAAGAGAGTAATTCCATCTTGTTTTCTGTCTTTCCAGGCTCTGTACAACTCGATCAAGAACGAGAAGCTCGAATGGGCAGTGTGAGTATGCTCTTGCTGGCCTGGCAGTAAGCGGACAGCGTGCTCTTTTCTGACTGTCTGTCTTTGTGCCTTATCAGGGATCTGGAGAAGGGTTAGATGCACCGCCAGTTCTCATTTCACACCGCCAGCGTCTTACCTTCTCTGTGTGAGACACGTAAACCCTGAGTATTCCACGTCTTTTTCTTGGTACCAGCATGCTCCTATTCTTATTTTAAACTGTTTGCTCTGCCTATGTACAGTTAATTATCTTTTTATTTAAAAAAAAAAAAATGGCATTCAGAAAGAAAATACGAGTAAAGTAGGTAAAAAATTCCAAAATTTTTTCCAAAATCTAATACACATGCTGTGGGTACCATACACTTATTCTAATTATCTCCTTCTTATCTTAATAGATCAAGATTTTCTAACCCTATTTCCTATGACACTAATTATACCAGAATATTGACAGATAAGCTTTGAGGAGTATGGTACTTGCATGTAATGAAGTCCACATGAAAAGTCCATAGAAAGAATAGCAGCAGCAGTGCAAGAAGCAGCATTTCCTAAGATTTTGCACAGTTGTGTAAGTTTAGACAATAGCTATAGGAAAGGTGCGGCTGCAAAATTTGTAGGATGATATTCACCTGCATAGGAGGAACCCTGATGCTCTTTTATTTTATTTTTATTAAAGTATGCGTGATGAGTCCAATATTACATAAATTACAAGTACACAACATAGTGATTCACAGTTTTTAAAGGGTATATTCCATTCACAGCTATTAAGTTCTGGCTGTATCCCCCATGTTGCACAATATATCCATGTAGCTTATTCCGTACCTAGCAGTTTGTACCTTTGCATCTTCTCCCCTTGTATTGTCCCTCCCACCTTCCCTCTCCCCACCGGTTTGTTTTCTACATCTGTGAATCTGCTTCCTTCTTGCTGCAGTTAGTCATCTGCTGTATGTTTTAGATTCCACATTTAAGTGGGATCACACAGTGTTTGTCTTTCTCTCTGACTTGTCACTTAGCATACTGCCCTCGAGGCCCATCCATGTTGCTGCAAATGGGAAATTTCATTCTGTATATGGCTGAGTAGTATTCCATTGTGTTTATACATCACATCTTCTTTATCCATTTGTTGGTTGATAGACACTTAGATTGCTTCTTGGGATTTGATGTTGATTTTAGAGCCTTAGAAGAAATCAAATCTTAGAATTTTGGAATGCTCTAGCTGGAGGGAACTTAGAGTTCATTGGTTGTCCTAACTGGGTTCCATGGAGCCCAAGGATTCAGGGAGATGTTTGGGCACCTCCCTAGGTGATGTCAGTGAGGCGAAAGGGAAGTATGACAGGGACCCCGTTCTACCGCCCACAAGCATCACACCTACTTCAAACAGCCAAAGTACCCTAATCTTTATCTTTTTAAAATACATAGAGTTCTATCGAATATTACTTTTCTCAAGTAATCTGTACTGAAGAAAAATTTTTTGAAAAGTACAGTCCAGTATTCCCATTTCATGTATTAGGTAAATGAAGCCAAGAAGCATTTATTAGCAAATCCAGAGTCACAGAACTAGTGTAGAGACAAAGCTAGAATTTGCTTTTCTAGCAATCCTGGCTCCCCTTGGCAGTACCATGCTGCCTCACTTCTCTGTAGCCGCACACTCTTTTTTATTATTATCATTTATTTTTTTTATCATTTATTTTTTAATTGAAAGATAATTGTTTTATAATGCTGTATTGTTTTCTGCCATACATCAACATGAATCAGCCATAGGTATACATACGTCTGGGCTTCCCTGGTAGCTCAGCTGGTAAAGAATCTGCCTGCAATGAAGAAGACCCCGGTTCAATTCCTGCGTTGGAAAGATCCCCTGGAGAAGGGATAGGCTACCCTCTCCAGTATTGAGGGGCTTCCCTGGTGGCTCAGATGGTAAAGAATCCACCTGCAAGGTGGGAGACCTGAGTCTGATCCCTGTGTTGGGAAGATCCTCTGGAGGAGGGCATGGCTACCCACTCCAGTGCCCTTGCCTGGAGAATCCCGTGGACAGAGGAGCCTGGTGGGCTGCAATCCACGACTGAGCGACTCAGCCCAGCGCAGCACACGTGTGTGTCTCCTCCCTCCTGGACCGCCCCCCATCCCACCCCATCCCACCCCATCCCACCCCTCTGGACTGCCACAGAGCACCAGTCTGAGCTCCCTGCGTCATGCAGCGAGTTCCCACTGGCCAGCTGTTTTACATATAATGATGCATATGCTTCAGTGCTGCTCCCTCAACTCGTCCCACCCTCTCCTTCCCCGACTGTGTCCACAGGTCTGTTCTCTCTGCATCTCCACTGCCGCCCTGCAGACAGGCTCATCAGTACCATCTTTCTAGATTCCATATATATGCATTAATACACGACATTCGTTTTTCTCTTTCTGACTTACTTCACTGTATTTAATAGGCTCTAGGTTCATCCACCTCATTAGAACTGACTGAAATGTGTTTCTTTCTGTGTCTGTAGCCACATACTCTTAGCAAGTCTTTGCTCGGCAGGGATCACGTCTGAATGTATATTAAGAGAGATTTATGTTAAATTTATAGTCTCATGAAATGCTTCTAGAATTACTGGTCATTCATCTATTCCACAAACAACCTTTGAAGCAGCTCTTTCTGTGCCTGGCCCTGTGGTAAAACCTAGATACGCATTTGAAAAAGACCGAGGTTCTCTACCTAATAAGAACATAATGTGGGAACAACTGGAGGGGGTGGACTGTACCTGGACAAACACGTAAAAGCAGCAGTGAGGGGTGCAGTCAGCTAGGCGCCTGTGGAAGGCTGGCTCCCTCCTGCGGGTCAGCCACCATTTCTTCCCCACTTCCTTTGTTAGGTTGTTCTTTATTCATAAAGCTCCTTTGTACTAGGCAGTATGCCGAAAATTTACAGAAAAGAAAAGGCATTAAGATATTTTCCTTGTCCTTAAGAAATCTTACAGTCTAATAGACAAACATGTATTTATTTTTATTTACTTACTATTTTTTTTAAATAAGGGGGGGTTACTCTTTCTGATTGGGATGGGATGGTAAGGTGAGTTGAAGTGGATAAGAGGCACTTATAACTTGAGTTAGAATTGCTTAAAATTTAGCTACCAGTGGACCTTCAGAGACTATAGCAATTAATAGAAAAGGGAAAATAAAATAAGTGCAGTCTCATTCAGAAGGAAAGTTAATGGTCTTCTTCTGTTTTGGGCCTTCATGTGTACTGCTGTTATTGTATTTAGGATTAAATACAATGTTTAATTGTAAGAAGCATTAAAAATTCACATAGCCAGCTTCGTTCTTAAAACACACAGCGGAATTAAATGTAAATAATATACTTTTGGGCCCTCCACTCTCCTGCTTCCCCCGCATGTCTGGGTTGCAGCAGCATTGACCTTGCTTTCATTATGTATAGCTGTTCTTTAACTCTGAATAAGCTTTTTTACAACCTTGTATCATGGATAATCTATGCTATTTTATGTTACTCTATAACTCAATTTACCAGAATAGTTCAATGCCTTTGTTTTTGCTTATATATTAAATTGTTTTCTGTCTACCCTCCTATATCGGATTGTCCTGGCTGACACGTGATGTCCTGGCACATGGACCTTTTTGTCTGTTGGATCCTGTGTTATAGAAGCCTTCAGCTTTCAGAAGTGCGGTTTTAAATACCAATAGGCCATTGTTTGGAGAAGGCAATGGCACCCCACTCCAGGACTCTTGCCTGGAGAATCCCATGGATGGAGGAGCCTGGTAGGCTGCAGTCCATGGGGTCGCTAAGAGTCAGACACGGCTGAGTGACTTCACTTTCACTTTTCACTTTCATGCATTGGAGAAGGAAATGGCAACCCACTCCAGTGTTCTTGCCTGGAGAATCCCAGCAACGGGGAAGCCTGGTGGGCTGCCATCTACGGGGTCGCACAGAGTCGGACACGACTGAAGTGACTTAGCAGCAGCAGCAGCATCAGGCCATTGTTTGGGCTCTTTATCATTTTGTAAATGAACGTTAGTTTGGCTGGTGTTCTCTTCAGGCATCCCAGCCTTGTCCTGGCAGAGGGGCTGTGTAACTCCATGAAGCCCTGAGCCATGCTGTGCAGAGCCACCAAGTTGGACTGGTCATCCTTTAGAGTTCTGATGAAACACGGGCCACTGGAGAAGGAAATGGCAGCCCACTCTAGTATTCTTGCCTGGAGAATCCCCATGCGTAGAGGAGTCTGGGGGGCTATAGTTCATAGCATCACAAAGAGACGGATATAACTGAAGCGACTTAGCACCCACACACCAATAAGAATGAAGTGGCTGAGCCAAAGAGGGAATCGGTTGTGGGTGTATCTGGTGGTGAAGGTAAAATCCAGTGCTGTAAAGAGCAATATTGCAAAGGAACCTGGAATGTTAGGTTCATGAATCAAGCTAAATTGGATGTGGTCAAGCAGGAAATGGCAAGATTGAACATCGACGTCTTTAGGAATCAGTGAACTAAAATGGATGGGAATGGGAAAGTTTAATTCAGATGACCACTATGTCTACTCCTGGGGGCAAAAATCCCTGAGAGGAAATGGAGTAACCCTCAGAGTCAACAGAAGAGTCCAAAGTGCAGGACTCGGGGGTAAAACCTCAAAACTACAGAGTGATCTCGGTTCATTCTAAGGCAAACCATTCAACATCACAGTAATCCAAGTCTGTGCCCCAGCCACTGATGCCACTGAAGCTGAAGTTGAATGGTTACATGAAGACCTTCTAGAACTAACAGCAGCAGCAGATGTCCTTTTCATCATAGGGGATTGGAATGAAAATGTAGGAACTCAAGACATACCTGGAATAATAGGCAAGTTTGACCTTGAGTGTAAAATGAAGCAGGACAAAGGCTAACAATATTGTCAAGTGAACACATTGGTCATAGAAAGCACCCTTTTCCAACAACACAAGAGATGGCTTGACATATGGACATCACCAGATGGTCAATACTAAAATCAGATTGATCATATTCTTTGCAGCCAAAGATGGAGAAGCTCTATAGAGTCAGCAAAAACAAGACCTGGAGCTGACTGTGGCTCAGATCATGAGCTCCTTAGTGCAAAATTCAGGCTCAAATTGAATAACGTAGGGAAAACCACTAGGCCATTTGGGTATGACCTAAATCAAATCCCTTATGATTATACAGTGGAAGTGATGAATAGATTCAAGGAATTAGAGCTGACAGAGTGCCTGAAGAACTGTGAATGGAGGTTCGTGACATCGTACAGGAGGCAGTGACCAAAACCATCCCAAAGGAGAAGAAGTGCAAGAAGGCAGAGTGGTTGTCTGAGGGGGCTTTCCAAATAACTGGGGAAAGAAGTGAAGCAAAAGGCAAGGGAGAAAGGCAAACATATACCCAACTGAATGCAGAGTTCCAGAGAATGCCAAGGAAAGATAAGGGGCTTTTAAAAGAGCAACGCAAAGGAATAGAGGTTAACAATAGAATGGGACAGATCAGAGATCTCTTCAGGAAAACTGGAGATATCCAGGGAGTATTTCATGCGAGGGTGGGCATGATAAGACAGAAATAGTAAGGACCTAACCAAAGCAGAAAAGATTAAGAAGAGGTGGCAAGAATACACAGAAGAACTATACAAGAAAGGTCTTAGTGACCTGGATAACAATAGTGTGGTCACTCACCTAGAGCCTGACATCCTGGAGTGTGAAGGCAAATGGACCTTAGGAAGCATCACTACAAACAAGGCTAGTGGAGGTGATAGAATTCCAGCTGAGCTATTTCAGATCCTAAAAGATGATGCTGTTAAAGTGCTGCATTCAACATGCCAGCAAATTTGGAAAATGCAGCAGTGGCCATAGGACTAGTAAAGATCAGTTTTCATTATAGTCCCAAAAGAAGGCAAGTGCCAAAGAATGTTCAAACTACTGTACAATTGTGCTCATTACACATGCTAGTGAGATTATGCTCAAAATCCTTCAAGCTAGGCTTCAGCAGTAGGTGAACTGAGAACTTTCACATGTACAAGTGGTGTTTCAAAGTGGCCGAGGAACCAGAGACCAAATTGCCAATATTTGCTAGATTATGGAGAAAACAAGGGACTTCCAGAAAAACATCTGCTTCATTGACTACAATAAAGCCTTTGACTGTGTGGATCACAACAAACTGGAAAATTCTTAAAAAGATTAAAAAAAAAAAGATGGGAGTACCAGACTACCATTACTGTCTCCTGAGAAGCCTGTCTGCAGATCAAGAAGCAACAGTTAGAACCGGACATGGAACAACCAACTGGTTCAAAATTGGGAAAGGAGTACATCAAGGCTGTATATTGTCAACCTGCTTATTTAACTTATATGCAGAGTACATCATGAGAAATGCTGGGCTAGATGAATCACAAGCTAGAATCTAGATTGCTGTGAGAAAACCAGCAACCTCAGGTATGCAGATGATACTACTTTAATGGAAGAAAGTGGAGAGGAACTAAAGAGCCTCTTGATGAAGGTGAAAGAGGAGAGTGAAAAAACTGGCTTGAAATTCAACATCCAAAATCTAAGATCATGGCATCCGGTCCCATCACTCCATGGCAATCAGAAGAGGAAAAAGATTAAGCAGTGACAGATTTTCTTTTCTTGGGCTCTACCATCATCACTCAGTTTGGTCACCCTTACATGAGTCGGGCACGACTGAGCAACTAACACTTATTTACTTACTTACATGCCTAACTGAAGAATACTAATCATGCTGGAATCTTAATAATAATTCTAATGTTAATATTAGGTGGAACTCACAAATTTAGAAGATAATCTATGTGAACATTAGGTAAAAGTATAAGGGATGTTATTGGTTTGATTGTTCTGTTTAGAAGTTCAGTGAAAATGCTTTGAGTATAAGATAAGGAACAAAGAGCAGTGATGTCTTAGTTATAAAAAAGTGATTATTGAATTAGATTTTGAGCTGAAGAGTTGATTTTGCTTAAAAATTTGTTGGCTAAAAATGATACTGAATGTGAATCCTGGATTTTGGTATTTAAAGGAAGATTTCAGGGTGTAGAATTAGGGGAAGTTTTCTCACTTAACTTTTTGAAGTAAAATTTTATGAAGAATCTGAATCATAGCTCACGCTTAGCATTTAATCTATAAGTAGCTATTTTTCTCAGCCATCTCAAATATGTTGAACTCAGGTAGATAGGAAACTGGGCACATTTGTCACCCAACTTCTAGCTTTAAAATTAAGGGCAAGTTAAAAAAAAAGATGTCAGCTCTCTGTGTAAGTGGCATCTCAATGGTGAGATTGAGATGGATACCTAGAATTTTTAAGAATTTTATTGCTATAACAGCTTTAATATCCAGAAAAACAATGATGAAAGCGATATAATTTACAAATATTATCTTTAACTGTAGAATATGCTGAGCAAACAGATTGGAGAGCAAATGGAATGTGGCTGTAATGTCAGTAGCCCACTCCTCCCAAAGCAACTTTAAATCCCTGAGATACAAACAGTTATAGAGGCTGGGCTATAAGGAAAGTTTTTTCCTAATATGCTGACAATTTAGAATTTTATATCATCTATATCAATTGCTAAAACTTTGCTTAGAAGAAAATACAATAAATATAATTTCTACATGAATACGCACACAATGGCTAACATATTACCTGGGACATTTTAGACCATAGTTGTTTGGATTCCACTGAGCATTTTGTATGTGTGCATGGTAATATACACACAAAACCTACATTTTCCTAGGTGAAAAATTTAGCCTGATCAGTAATGAGGAAGTTATTTTTAGTTGCCCATTAAAATTTTCATAGTACCTCTTTTGAAAACATCTAACATCAGTCTTGACCCCAGAATACTTCCAACAATGTTTTTGTTTTTTTTTTAACTGTATTAATATCTGCAGTTTATTTTTTTCAGTTTGGAAAGCATGCTATAGTAATTGTACATGTAGTCAGGTCCTTTATTTCAGAAAACCTACCTCCCCCTCCCGTCTGGCAGCATTCTTGTTAGTGTTAAAGGGCTAATGATGGAGCTTGACATTTTTAATAAAAGCATATTCTCTTTTTTACAGGTAAGATATCTGTGTCAGAATAAGGTAATTTTAGAAAATAAAACCTATTTCCTGTTTTCATCAGAACTTTAAAATTGAACTTTTTTTTTTGGTCAGTGACAAAGACAGGTCCAATTTAAAGTCAACCTGCCTATGCCACATGATGTAAATTGGAAGCCCCATGACAAGTCAGCACATTTTTTATAATATTATTCTTCACTTTATTTTCCAGCAATCACTTGATCACAGTATTGGGTTTATATTCAACATAATGTTCTGTGCCTGCCCTCAACCACAATATTCATTTTCTAGGAATGGATTTACTGAGGTGTAACTTTGTTGTTCATAGTTGCTCAGTCACGTTTGACTCTGTGACCCCATGGACTACAGCACACCAGGCTTTCCTGTCCTTCACCATCTCAGCTTGCTCAAACTCATGTCCATTGTGTTGGTGATGCCATCCAACCATCTCATCCTCTGTCGTCTCCTCCTCCTGCCTTCAATCTTTCCTAGCATCAGGGTCTTTTCCAATGAGTCAGCTCTTCACATCAGGTGGCCAAAGCATTGGAGCTTCAGCTTCAGCATCAGTCCTTCTAATGAATATTCAGGGTTGATTTCCTTTAGGATTGACTGGTTTGAGCTCCCGTATAACTTATATACCATAAAATTCATCCATTTAAGTGTCCAATTTCATGGTTTTTTATAAATTCACGGAGCTGTATGATAATCACCACAGTCCATCACCCCACTAGACTCCATACAGATTCCTTTTGCTTATTATTCAGCGTGTTTGATATGAACTCTTCCCTTCTCGCTGGTCCTACACTGGTTTGTGCTCAACTCTATCGAAGTGTGTATTATAATACTCCTTTTTATAAAAACACACTACGCATTGTCATTTGTATTTTTCCCCCTGCTGGACTATGAGTCCTTCAAAGGGCCTTAATCGTTTTGATCTTCTCACTGCCTCGCACACTGCCTGGCAGCTGAAGCCTTCTTGTAATCATTTCTGAGCTGCAGTGACTCCCTCCTGGAGACAAGCAAGGGCTTGGCTGCTCGCTGCCTTCTGTGCTCCACAGGCGTCCCTGTAGATGGTGACTTTCAAATCTTTCTAATCAGGGAGGCCCCCCGTTACCTGCCCATGAGAGGCTGACCTGTCTGAACCTTGATTTTTCACTGCGTTGATAACCTCTATCTATTTTGGGCGGTTGTGGAATTAAGAAATTAAGTTAGGATGATGTTCATGGTAATGACTAGATGCTCAAGGTGGAGGACCTAATTCATACCCCACTCCTGTTTTTAATGTTCTGGCAAGAGAAGTGTGTACACAAAATACTGAGTCAAGTGCAGTGAGTCATCCACTTTATAACCCCAAGTTCAAGGCCCCCCAGAAAGTTAGATTGGAGAAGGCAGTGGGGATCTGAGTGACTGCCGGACGTGCTAGGCTCAGCACCCCGTAACTTGGATACAGACTGAGAAACCAGAACTAAAGGAGCAGAGGCAACCCTGACCCTCGGGATTTGCTGAGGGATGGTTTGCCGATGGGGTGGGTGCTGAGAAGCACAGTGAAGTTCACAGTTCAGAGGCACAGGCTGATTAAAGACTGAGACCAAATCCGAGAGCTATGCAATGCTTCCCTTCCCCACGAGAGCCCCGTTTGTAGTGGTTGCTTTTACTCAGTACACTGATTCTGACTCTCAAGAGAAAATTACAAGCCATACTAAAAGATGCATGGTTTGGAAAGACATAGCCATCATCAAAAGCAGACTCAGACATGGCTTGAAATTTGGAATCGTCAGACCAGGAACTTAAAACAACAGTGATTACTATGCCATGGTCTCTAATGAATACAGTAGACAGCATGCAGAACAGATGGACAGTGTGAGCAAAGAAATGGAAATCTAGGAAGAATCAAAAAGAAATGCCGGGGATCAAAAACACTGTAACAGAAGTAAAGAATGCTTTTGATGAGCTCATTAGTAGACTGGTCACATCTGAGAAAAGAATCTCTGTGAGCTTAAGAATATGTCAATAAAAACTTCAAAAACAGAAAAGCAAAAAGAAAAAACACTTGGAAGAGGAGAAGGAACAAAATATCCAAGAACTCTGGGACAACTTCAAAAGATTAAGAACATGCACATAATGAGGGCCAGAAAGAGAAAAGAGAGAAAAAGAGACACGCCCACAAGGCCTGGGGAAGAGGCACCAGGAGATACTTGGAGCAACAGTGACTGAGAATCTCCCCAAGTTAAGGTCAGACACCAAGCTGTCAATCCAGGAGACCGAGAAAACCAAGCAGGAAAAAAACTACAGCTGTGAAAAAAGAAAAAGTACAGCCAGGCATTTCATTTACATTCTGCAGAAAATCAAAGATAAGGAAAGAAGCCTTGAAAGAAGCTGAATGAGAAAAGCACCTTACCTTTGAAGGAACAAACCCAAGAACTTCTGACTCAGACTATGTAAGCAGAGAGTATAGTGAGACATTTAAAGTGTTGAGAGACAAACCTCACCAACCTAAAATTCTGTGTTCTGAAAAATCACTCACTCAAAAAGGTGCATGCTGCCCAGTGTGGGTAGCAGCGCTGTTCACAGTAGTCAAGATATGGACACAGCCTAAGTGAACATCCACAGGTGAACAGATAAAGATGTGATACACACATACACACACACGCACAGACGTGCACACTGGAATAGTACTCAGTCATGAAAAGAAGGAACTTTTGCCATCGGCAGCAACCTGAAAGGACTTGGAGAGGGTACTATGCTTAGTAAAATGAGTCATACAGAGAAAGGAAAATACTATGTGATATCACTTATATGTGGAATCTAAAAAATAAAGCAAGCTAGTCAATATAACAACAACCACCAAAATTAAAAACAAACAAACAAACAAAAAACAGTCACAAAGAGAACCAGCTTGCATTCACCAGTGCAGAGAGAAGCAGGGAGGGGCAACAGACGTAGAAGGTTAGAGGTACAAACTACTCTGTATAAAAGCAGCTACAAGGAAACCGGTATAGCGTGGGGAGTATAACCAGTATTTTATAACTATATATGGAGTGTAACCTTTCAAATCGTGAATCACTATATCGTACACCTGTAAGTTATATAATGTTATACATTAACTATACGTCAATGAAGAAGAAGTAAGGACGTCATCCAGATGGAAGCACAGGTTGTTCCCGACTTTACTCCGCCTCCTGAGAACAACAAGTAACCAAAAAAGACACCCCTGAGAGATTCCTGGAACACAGAGAGGAGTTGGGGGCGCCCCTGTACCCCAGAGACAAAGCAGCCGTCACCAGAAGGGCAGGAGGAGAGTTGCATGCTGACTGCACGGCCCCTTCCCCAGGCCAGCGCCCCCCCCACCCCCCGCCCACCGTGCACAGGGGTCTCCCTTGAGCCTGTGGTCACCCCGTGAGAAGGGTGAACCGGCCGCCAACCAGAACCGCCCCCCACACTGCACTCAGCACTGCGCGTGTCTTTGTAGGAGTCCCTGCTCTGATCGCGCCCATGGGAATCACCTGGGAGCCTTGGGGCTCGGTCCTGGGCCTCTGATTGAGACAGGGGAGGAAGAGGGGCTTGCAGACCACGTTCCTACCTGCAGGGCCGATTATTAACCCAACCAGCAGCTGTGCTCATCTGCTGCCCCAAGTCAGTGGCCCAGGCTGACCAGGGCAATTGAGCAGCGTGTAGGTCTGCCTAAACGAGGTCCTCGATGAGGAATTTCTGCAGCCCTGGAGCCTGCTTGACTCCAGCCCAGGCAGAAGAGCGGAGTCACAGCATACCTGTTGCTGAGTGTGGCCCCAACCCCATCTGACAGGAAGGGCTGCTGTGGACTCCTGGAAGTTGCATCACCCAGCAATGCTCAAGCCGAGAGGAGGGGAAGCAGAGCCTCTCGTCCCCTAGAGCCAAAGCTGTCTGGCCAGGGAACTTGAGCCACAGGTCAGCTGGAGTCAGGACCACACACAGAGCATCAGTGGACTTGGAGCTACTCTTCTGGCTGAGTTCAGGAAGGGGGACTTAATTCATAGCCCCACTGTTTGCCACCTGCAGCTTGCACCCCCCCAGCCGGGGAACCTCACCAGAGCACCCAGGAAGCTGAGCTGCCCATGAGGAGCCCTGTTTACAGTGGTTCTGAACACAGAGCACAACCCCGGGCTTCCTCCACCTGCAAGGCAAAACCAGTAAGTTCACCTAACTAGGATGTTCAGGGCACACTCTTGACTGATTCAGGGTCCCAAACAGTGAGCCTTGCAGACCCTGGGTCCCATCCAGGCAGGCAGCATCACACTCCCTAATTTCAAGCTATACTATAAAGGTAATGTAATGAAAACAGTGTGATAATAGCATAAAAACAAATAGATCAATGGACCAGGACTGAGATCCCAGCGTAAGCCAAGCATATACGGTCAACTGATATCTTACGAAGGACCCAAGAGTACTCAATGGGGAAAACTCTCTTTATCTGTGTTGCTGGGGAAATTGGATATTCACATGTAAAGGAATAAAACTAGATACCTATCTTAAACCACTAGCAAAAATTAAGTCAAAGTGGGTTAAAGACTTGAATGTAAGACCTGAAACCATGAAATTCCTAGAAGAAAACATGAGAAAAAAAATCTTGATGTGGGTTTTGGCAATAATTTTTTAGATATGACACCTAAAAGACAAGTCACAAAATCAAAAACAAGTGGGAATACATCAAAGAAAAAACCAACAAAGTGAAAAAGCAAATATAATAAGGTAAATCAGCTATATACTTCAATTAAAAATAAACTTTAAAAGTCAAAGATGCTAGAGTGAAGAACAGAGATTCAGCCACTTTATTTAGTAACTTGTTCTGAAGAGATAGAAGTAAAATAAAGTAAACCAAAAAAAAGAAAAAAAAGCAACCTGTGAGAGAGGAAATACTGTATATTTTCTGATAAGGGGTAATATCCAAAATATATAAAGAACTCATGCAATCCAATAGCAAAAAACCAAATATTCCAATTAACAAATGGGCATAGGACTTGACTAGACATTTTCCCAAAGAAGTTGTACTTAAAAGGCCAGCTGGTACACAAGGAGATGCTCAATATCACTAATCATGAGGGAAATGCAAAACCACTTGAGATAGCACCTCATGCTTATTAGGGATGCCCATCATCTGAAAGGCAAGAGACAATAGATGCTGACAAGACTGTGGAAAAAAGGAAGCCCTTCTGCCCTGTTAATGGGATTGTAAACTGGAATAGCCACTATGGAAAATAGTATGAAGGTCTCTCAAAAAATTAAAAACAAAGCTACCATACGACCCAGCAATTTTACTGCTGCAAATATATCCAAAGGAAATGAAAATAGTAACTTCAAAAAGCTATTTGCACTCCCATGTTTGAAGCGGCGCTATTTATGATCGTCAAGACATGGAAACAACTTAAGTATCCATCATGGATAAATGGATCAAGTTGTGGAGTATATATAATGGGATGTTATGCAGCCAGAAAAAAATGGGAAAATCCTGTCATTTGTGCTAACATAAGTGGACCTAGAAGACATTATACTAGGTGAAATAAGCCTGCCACAGAAAGACAAATGCTTTCCACCGATATGCAGTATACTTAGAGTCATCCAATTCATAGAGACAGAAAGTGAAATAGTGGCTGCCAGGGTTTGGGGTAGGGGGGATGAGAAGTTGCTAATTTAGTAATTTTAGAATTTCAGTTTGAATGGTGAAAATTTCCAGAGCTTACCTTTATTGTCCAGCTCCATTGTCATAGTCTTCATGATTGTTTCTGAATGAATTCAAGTTAAGTAAATATTCCAGTTCTGCTCTGGAGAAGGTTTTTGTTTTCCTTTCAGCTATTACTCCCTCCCTTCCCCAGACACAAACATACACACACATACATGAAAGTTCCACCAATTTATATTTAAATTAAAAATTTAGATTTTATATAACTGAGTCCCTTCAAGATAGCTTGCTTTTTGAGTTTGGTGCTAGCGTAACAGCTTTGACACAGCTGAAACACCACTATGCTAAGACTTGCCAAAATGGGGTAGTTCAAAATCTGTTCAGTGGCTGGGTCAGTGTAATGATGCTCAGCTCTTGCCAATTTTAAGAAGCAGTTGTTCCAGTGAAATATAAGACTTGAATGGACTAGTATGATTCCTTATCTATCTTTTTTGTTTAAAAATAAAAGTCACACGTAATATAGGATACAGTAAATTTGTGATTTACAGTCGATCTTAGAACAGAGAAACAGATTTATCTGCTCTCAGCAACAGAACTTTTGTTGTTCTCAAAATAAACTGCATCTTAAGTCCTGAACTTAGACCACCCAGTGGCTCATACATGATTACACGGAGGACAGAATGCAGAATGTGTTCGGGAATTTGGTAGGTTGTAAGGTGTTGAGATGTCTGGAATCTCAGTAGAATATACTCTAGGTCTTTAAATGTACAAAATATATGATATGAATCATTCTCCTCACAAGTAAGATAGAGAGCCCAGCTATGTCTCTTCTTAATTTAACAAAATTACTTGTATGTTTTAGTGGTTCAGTGAACACAGAGAAGTCCTATTAGGTGGGCTATTTTCTGTAGAAATGAGTTCACTTTCCCAACACATTCTTCATCCTGTCCTCTGTGTAATCATGTATGAGTCATTGGGTGGTCGAAGTCCAGGACTTCTGCTGATAGCAGATAAATTTATAGAATTCTTTTATCAGTAAATTGGATTAATTTATATCTGCTCCCATATACAGTGGAAACAGCCTCCCTTATGGGAAAACACTGAGATTTACGGTATCTGTAAAAGCAATAAAACCCTGCAGTGACTCAATAAGGAATAAAGCAAATGTAACTGTAAGGTGACTTGGTCTTTTCATTAACGTTTGTAATACGAAGCATCCCTGTTTTGCAGGATTGAGTACTTTCGGCCCTCATTTTGCTGTCAGGGTGGTACTCAGCAGTATTGTGTTTACATTTCTCAATTATCGTTCTCCTGTTTTTGTTTTTGGTTTTAATATGTCTTAGGATATACAGGCCTCTCTAACAACAGCCTTTCCAGAGGAAATGAGGTGCATGCTACATAAGTAATTTAAAAAATTTCAGTAGTTATATTATAAAACAAAATTGGTAAAACTAATTTTATAAATTATTTTGCATTTAGCCCAGTGTATCTAGAATATTATCATGTCAATATGTAATAGGTATAAGAACTGTTGAAATGTTTTCCTTTTTTGTACTAAGTCTTCTTGAAATATGGTGTATTTTCTTTCTTTTTTTTTTTTTTACTTACTGTACATCTCAATTTGGACTACCCACACTTTAAGTTCTAAGTAGCCATGTGTAGCCAGTGGCTCCCGTATTTGTGTAACTACTTCTTTTGGCTGATGTTTATATGGGGGAAAATGATAATTTCATCCAAAAACCTCACTGTGTATGTGCTAAGTCACTTTAATCATATTCAATTCTTTGTGACCCCTGCTGGACTGTAGCCTGCCAGGCTCCTCTGTCCATGGGATTCTCCAGGCAAGAATACTGGAGTGGGTTGCCACTTCCTTCTCCCAAAACCTCCATGGAATATATTAAACAAGACTGTATTTGGACTGAAATAAAGAGGACTCAAATAAACTAGAAATGAAATAGAGATTATAACTGATTCCACGGAAATGCAAAGAATCATAAGAGACTATTTTATAAACAAATTGGACAAAGTAGAAGAAAAGGGTGAATTCCTAGAAATGTACAACGTACCAAGAGTGAATCATGAAAAACCAAAACATAAAACTGAATGGACCAGTTACTAGTAATTACTTGGACAGATATTTGATTACTGATCAAATAAACAAAACAACAAATAAAAGTCCAAGACCCGATGACTTCACTGGTGAATCCTGCCAAACATTCGAAGAAGAATTAGTGCCAATCCTTAAGCTATAGGAAAAAATGAACAGGAGTATCTCAATCAGACTCATTTATGAGGCCATCTTCACCCTGAGACCAGAACCAGACAAGGACGCTTCAGAAAAGAAGATCACAGATTAGTGTTCCTGAGGAACACAGATGCGAACAATCCTCAACAAAATATTAGGAAACTGAGTTCAACAATACAAGCAACATACGTCAAGATAAGTAGGATTTATTCCAGAGATGCAAGGATGGGTCAAATCTGTAAATCTATAGATGTGACTCATCACATTAATAAAACAGAGGATACAAATCTTGTAATCTCAACAGATGCTGAAAAAGCATTTAACAGAATTCATCATCCATTTCTAATGTGTATGTGTGTATCAGTCGCTCAGTCATGTCCGACTGTTTGCAATCCCATGGGCTGTAGTCTGCCAGTCTCCTCTGTTCATGCAATTCTCCAGGCAAGAGTACTGGAGTGGGGGTAGCCATTTCCTTCTCCAGGGGATCTTCCCAATCCAGGGGAACCTGGGTCTCCTTCATTGCACGCAGATTCTTCACTGTCTGAACCACCAAGAAAGCCATTTCTAATAAAGACTCTCAAAAAACTGAGTATAGAGGGAACGTACATAACATAATAAAGGCCATATGTGACCAGCCCACAGTAAACATCATGCTCAACCTTGGAAAATATTTCTTCTAAAATCAGAAAGAAGATAAGCATACCATGGCAATTAGATGAGAAAAATAAAAGGCATTCAAATTGAAAAGGAAAGAGTAAAATATACAGGGTAATATATACAGAAAGCCCTAAAGAGTCTACCAAAAACTATTAGAGTTAATAAATTAAGTGAATAATATAAAACCAATATACAAAAATTAGTTATATTTTATATACCAACAGTAAACAATCAGAAATAGATATTAAGAAAACAGTCATTTTTACAGTGGCATCAAAAGCAATGAAATGCTTGGGGATAAATTTGACCCAGGAAGTTAAAGGAGTATACACTGAAATGTATAAGGCATTGATAGAAGAAACTGAAGAGGACACAAATGAAAAATATCCTGTGCTAATGGATTTGAATAATTAACATTGTTAAGTGTTCATAATACTCAAAACAATCTAAAGATTCAGTGCAATCCTCATCAAAATTCCAATGGCGTTTTTCACAGGAATAGAACAATGCTAAAATTTGTATGGAACCACAGAAGACCCCTGAATAGCCAAAGCAGTCTTGCAGAAAGAGGAACAAAGTTGGATGCATCACAGATTCCTGGTTTCAAAGTGTAAAGCAATCAAAACAGTATGGTACTGACATGGAAACAGACACGACAGGTCAGTGGAGCCCAGTAACCCAGAGATTGGCTCACAAGGCAGTCAAGGATGTGCATGGAGAAAGGAGTGTCCCTTCAGTAGTGTTAGGAAAATGGGTATCTACATGCAAAAGAATGAAACTGAACTTCATCTTACACCAAACACAAAATTCAACTCAAAATGGCCGAAAGCCTTGAATATAAGACCTGAAACCATTAAACTCCTTGACATTGATTTTGACCGATTTTTTTTTTTTTAATTTGGCAGCTAGCAAAAATAAGCAAGTGGGGCTGTGTCAACTAAAAAGCTCTGCATAGCATGAAACCATCGACAAAATGAAAAGGCAGCCTACGGAATAAGAGAACGTTTTTTGCAAATCTTATATCTGACAATTGGTTAATTATTCCAAACTATACAATGACTTTCTATAATTCGTTAGCATAAAATCAAATAACTCAAAAAGTTTGGAAAGGACCTAAGTAGACATTCTTTTCCAAAGAGGCATGAAAGAAGTTGACAGGTATACGTAAAGGTGTTCAACATCCCTTATCATGGAAATGCATCAAAACCACATGAGATACATCGCCTGTTAGGATGTCTGTTATCAAAAAGAGAAGAGGTAACAAATGCTGGCAAGTATGTTACAGAAAGAGAACCCACAAAAGCACTATTGGTGGCAATGTAAACTGGTACAGCCACTATGGAAAAGATTACAGCTGTTCCTCAAAAAATTAAAAACAGAACTACCGTATGTTCCAGCAATCCTACTTTTAGAGATATAGCCAAAGTAAAGAGATTATTTCAGAGGTTTCTGTACTCCCATGATTAGAGCGGCATTATTTACAATAGCCAGATACGAAGACAACCGTGTCCATCTATGAATGAATGAATGGGTAAAGATATCACACAGAGAGAGAGAGGTATACTATGCAGTCCTAAAGCAGGAAAGAAGTTCTGTCATTTTTGACAAACTGGATGAACTGGAGGGCATTATGCTAAGTGAAATAAATCAAATAAGGTTAAATACCATAGGGACTCACTTATATCAAGAATTGTTTTTAAAGTTTCAGTTCAGTTCAGTTTAGTCACTCAGTCGTGTCCGACTCTGCGACCCCATGGACTGCAGCACACCAGGCCTCCCTGTCCATCACCAGCTCCCAGAATTTAACTCAAACTCATGTCCATTCAGTCAGTGATGCCATCAACCATCTCATCTTCTGTCGTCCCCTTCTCCTCCTGCCTTCAATCTTTCCCAGCATCAGGGTCATTTCCAATGAGTCAGCTCTTTGCATCAAGTGGCCAAAGGATTGGAGTTTCAGCCTCAGCATCAGTCCTTCCAATGAACACCCAGGACTGATCTCCTTTAGGATGCACTGGTTGGATCTCCTTGCAGTCCAACAGACTCTCAAGAGTCTTCTCCAACACCACAGTTCAAAAGCATCAATTCTTCTGCGCTCAGCTTCCTTTATAGTCCAACTCTCACATCTATACGTGACTATTGGAAAAAGCATAGCTTTGACTAGGTGGACCTTTGTTGGCAAAGTAATATCTCTGCTTTTTAATATGCTGTCTAGGTTGGTCATAACTTTTCTTCCAAGGAGCAAGTGTCTTTTAATTTCATGGCTGTGTCACCATCTGCAGTGATTTTGGAGACCCCCAAAATAAAGTCTATCGCTGTTTCCACTATTTCCCCATCTATTTGCCATGAAGTGATGGGACCAAATGCCACAATCTTAGTTTTCTGAATGTTGAGCTTTTAGCCAACTTTTTCACTCTCCTCTTTCAATTTCATGAAGAGGCTCTTTAGTTTTAAAGTTTAGTTAAAAGTTTTAAAGTTAAGTTTAAAGTTTAGTTTTAAAGTTTAACCTACAGAAACAGAGGATTTCCCTCATAGTTCAGTCGGTAAAGAATCTGCCTGCAATGCAGGAAACCCAGGTTCAGTTCCTGGTTGGGAAGATTCCCTGGAGAAGGAAATGGCAACCCACTCCAGTATTCTTGCCTGGAGAATCCCATGGACAGAGGAGCCTGGTGGGCTACAGTCCATGGGGTCACAAGATTCGGACACAACTTGGCAAGTAAACAGGAACAGAGTAGAAAGGTGATTTCCAGGGCTAAGGGGTAGGGGAATAAGGAGAAACTGTTCAGAGGGTACAAACTTGATGCAGAAAGGTTAGTAAATTCTGAGGAAATAATATGAAGCACGGTGACTCCAGCTGGTAACAGTGCATTGTATAACTGAAATTTACTGAGAGAGATACTGAGAGATTTACTGAGAGATATACAAAAATAAATACATCCGTAAATATGTGAGGTATTGAATTTGTTAGTTCGGTATTGGGGAACCTTTCACCATGTATGTGTATATCAAATGATTAGGTTGTATACTTAAAATACCTTCGTAAACTAGGTGCTTCGCTGGTGTTACAGTGATTAAGAATCTGCCTCGCAATGCAAGGCACACCAGTTCGATCCCTGGCCCGGAAGGATTCCCACCCGCTGTGGGGCACTGAGCCTGCGTGCTGCAGCTGCTGAAGCCCGTGCGCCCCGGAGCACGCGCTCCGCGACAAGAGAGACCCGGCCGCGAGGAGCCGGCGCATCACAGCTGCTGAGCAGCCCTCTCCCCACAACCAAAGAAAGCCCCCGTGCGGAACAAAGACCCAGTCAGCCAGAAGCAAAATAAAATGTAAAAATAAGTAAATAAATCAGTTTTACCTCGGTCAAGCTGGAGGTCAGGTAGGGGAAAGTAAATGCATAAATAAACTATGTCTAGAAAACAAAACAGTACTCCGCAATAAATGGGAACAAACTGCTGATTCTCGCAACAGTATGGATGAATCTTAAATATGTTTTGCCAAGTACAATAAACCATTTATGTGACATTTTAAGAATGCCAAAACTATTGGAAAGGAAGAGAGACTGGTGGTTCCCAGGAACTGGTCAGGGAGAGGAATTGACTGAAAGAAGGTAACAGCGGGAATTTGGGGGTGGTCGAGCTCTTCCGTTTGGTGTTGTGATGGTGGATACATGACGCGTTGCGCATTCCCCCCGAACTGTGCATCTCAAGGAGCAGTAGATTTTGTGTCTGTTCATTTCTTAAATATCGGCCACAGTATGGGGAATGCAAGATATCGTTCAGACCACACCAAATTAGTTTTCCAAGTGACTTGTGTAACCATTGTTATATATATTTATTAGGGTTGAACATATAAATAAATAAGTATATTGTAGATAAGACAGCCAGGTTTCTCAGTGTTGAAGAAATACAAACAAGCAAAGGGCAAAGGCTGGAATGAATTTTGTCTTGCTGGCTTGGGTTGGAGATATCACTATGTATTCATATGAACTCATGAAAGGGAGGGAGGTAGGGATAGATAGCTGGATAATTGCATATATATATATATATGTTTCATATATTTTTATATGTATATATGTATGTTTTATACATTTATATATATGCATACATATATATATATTACACACACATTTCCCTAGGTGTTTCTGTTGAGAGGCCCTAGAGGCAGTGAGCACCTAGCACCTAGATTTGGTTTCTAAATACCATTCTCCAGTAAACAGGACTGGACTCCTTGGAGAGTGGTTTCTTCCAGGACTGAGACAGGGAAAATACAAGATGAGCTTGAAGGTAGCATCTTGTGGTATCGGAAAGAAAGGATGTACTTACAAAACAGAAAGGAAAAACGATGAGACATGTTGCTAGGACATGGAAGCCTACTTCGTAGGTCATCCAGTGACCAAAGCTGGAAAAATCTGAACAAAAGAGTAATTGTGGTGTTTGATTATAATCCAAAGAATAAAATAAATATCTACGTGTCCATACTCAGAGAAGAATTCCAGTTAGTAGTGAAGAAGGAATTAGGGAAATAAAGAAAATCACCATTAGATCATCACAACATTATTGTCATAAGCAAGATCCACAGATGAATGCTAAAATTAGTGGTCAGAAGCTTAAGGAGAAACAGGATATTTTCGTAGTCACAAGGTATCGCCCCCAAATCACATAAAAAGGAAAATAGTAACTTCACCGTATAGAAACTTGCCGCAAACCACCTTAAGCAAGTAATCCAGGTTCATCCCTAATGATGAAACTTGCACCTCCTGGCGTGGTATGCTGAGAGGGTGTCACCCATGATATCCTTCTCAAGAATGTATAGCCCCAGTCTAATCATGAGAAGACCTCAACCCTGCAGAACCACTGACTAGTACTCTACTAGTACTCTTCATGACTAGTACTAGGTCATGAAGGACAAGGGGAAGCCTAGGAACTGTCACTGTCTGGAGGCGACCAAGGAGTCATGACAGCCAAGTGCACTGTGGGGTCACGGATAGGATCCTGGAAATGGAAAAAACGTTAGTGAAAAAAAAGGTGAAATCTGAATGAAGTCTGAAGTTTACTTTTTAGTATTGCATCATTAGCTTCTTAATTCTGACAGTTTTATTTGGGTTATGTAAGGTGTTAACATTGCAGAGAATTCCATGAGGGTCCAGGGGTTAGGACTCCGTGCTCCCACTGCAGGGGGCCTGCGTTCCGTCCCTGGTGAGGGACCTAAGATCCCTGCTGCTGTGTGGTGTGACCAAAGCAAAAAAAAAAAAAAGTATTAACACTGCGGAAACTGGGTGATGGGCATAAGGGAATTCTGTACTATCTTTGCAAACCCAAAGCTATCTATTAATAAAAGTTAAATTAAAAGTAAAATACAGTTACCTGAGTCCAGTGTTATTTTCATTTATGTCACAATTATTTATAAAATAACCAATAGAAAAACCCGCTATTTTTCTTTGATAACCAAACAAGCAATTTTGGTGATTATTCAGCTTGTGGTTTATTTTAAGTATATTTTGGCGGTGGCTATTTTGGTTGAATTTTTTATTATTAGTTTTTATTTTTCATTGGAGGATCGTTCCTTACCATATTGTGTTAATTTCTGCCGTATAGCAGCGTGAATCAGCTATACATCCATGCGTTCCTTCGCGAGCCTCCCTCCCACCAGCCCATCCCACCCCTGCAGGTTGTCACGGAGCCCTGCGCTGAGCTCCCTGGGCTCTGCGGCGGCCTCCCACGAGTGCGTATGTCAGTGCATCCCACCCTCTCCTCCCCCTGCTCTCCACAAGTCCGCGCTCTACCCCTGCCCTGTGAGGAGGTTTATCAGTACCATTTTTCTAGATTCCATATTTTCATAGAAATTTTGAATAAAAAAAATCAGTATTCAAAGTTTAATAGCAATGAAACCAGAGGTGATTCAGGACATTGAAACAGGTGAAGTAAGACAAATACTCTTATTCTGGTTATATGTTTTCCAGCAGTATGTCGGAGCCTATTAGCTTTCTTCTCCTCTTCCCCCGCTTTAAGTGATTCTGACCGCCTCCTCCATACTTAACGTGCGTTGTAATGTCAGAGTTAAACTTTCCCTGCTTGAAGGAACGGGGGCTCAGAGGCAGGGCTGGGCAACTAGGGGCTTCCTCAGTTGGTGAAGGGGCGCGTGGGAAAGCCGAAGCTGTGAGCTGCCGAAGCACCGTGCGTGGTGCCCGAACCCGCTGACAGCCGTACCCGAGGTGTTATCAGTAGAGATTACCTGCTTATCTGGCAGACATAGTCTAATACTGTTCACTGACTTCATCTCTACCTGTCGTATTCTGTATGCTTGGCACCATGCTAGGGCGTGCAGAGATCAAAATCACGGTCTCTGCCCGAGGTTCCACTTGTTTTGAAAGCAGACAAACCTGAGGGTTCTGTAGGAGATGGAAAGGCCAGAGGCTTCCGAGCCTCTGCAGCCATAGCCTCTCCGCTTCTTCCTCTTTTCCTAGGACTGTGCTTTGGCGTGTTTATCTAAGTTCTGAGTCTGTTTCCTGACCTGTGGTGTAGAACACTAATGTCAGTCTTCCAAGACTGCCGTGGTCACTAGTGCCCGACACACGGAGTGTTGCTCGGGAACCGCAGCTGCGCTTACCGTGGCCCTGTCATCGGGACTGACAGGCCATTAGAAGTATGACCGTTTCTTACGCCGGATGACTCTGTTCAGGGAGTACTGTGTAACTCAGCCTTTGTGTTCCATCTTTGTTTTATCCTTTCAGAGATGATGAAGAGAAAAAAAAGTCTGTGTCCGAAGGTACCGATGAGAAGGCTAATGGAACACACCCAAAGACCATCAGCCGTATTGGGAGCACTACCAACCCATTCCTGGACATTCCTCACGACCCCAATGCTGCTGTGTACAAAAGCGGGTTCTTGGCTCGGAAGATCCATGCAGATATGGATGGAAAGAAGAGTAAGCGCCATTTGTTGACATTTCCTGTTTCGTTTATTTCATCTTTAATATAAGCTCAAAATTAAAGTGAATTTATCAGAAGCAAAGGAGTAAAGAAAAATGATATTTATTTAGAAAAATAGTATTGAAATTTGATAAAACCTCTAACCCTAAATCATAAATCCCTTATGTACTTGATCTTCTACAAATAGAATTTTAGAACTTCAGAACCAGAAGACTCAAAGATTATTATTTTCTAACCTCTTATTCATCTATTTATAGCTGCCTTCAACAAATACCTTTGAGTGCCTGCCGTGCGCTAGGCATCAAAAGTATAGTAGTGCTTAGAAAGGACAGAGGTCCTGTCTTCATGGAGTTTCCATTTCTGGTGGTTGAAGGGAATGTTCAACTTATAACGCGTAGGATAATAAATAGTGTGAGGCCTTGGAGACAGAGCAAGGAGGGGCAGACTTGTGATCCAGGCACACACGGAGCGTGCACGTCTGTGGAGGAGGGACAGGTGTGTGTAGGCAACATGTATGTTTCGCCCTGGAAAACGGAAGCAGGCCCATGTGACAGGCTTGTCCACTGACGCGTGATGGCGGAGGTCCAGGCGGAATGGAGCGTGTGTGTGTCTGGGATGGCCTTTGCAGAGGGTGAAATGGCAGTCACAGCAGACAGGACAGTGGACAGACGGAGGTAGCCGCTGCGTATGCTCAGCGTCAGGCTGCTCCTCCAGACACAGGCGTGTGGCGCTGGGGTGCACAGTCCTGCTGCTCCCGTCCACACTGTTTCCTTCAGGTGTTAGCGTATTCTAGCATGTTCTGCTGGGGTGCCGTCAAGAGAAACATTGCGATAGAGTAGCTTTGACGCTGGCCCGTGCTGCTTCCCAAGTTCTGTAGGAGTGTCCCCACCACCTTTTCTAGGCACCCTGTGCACTAGCCCGCGAGGCTGCTTCGTTCTCTAACAATGTTCTGTCTGTACACCAGTGACAGGTGAAAGTTACATCTAACAGCTTAGGAAGAAGGAGCAGGGAAACACCTGAAGATGAAGAACTGTCTCCAGGGCGTTTCCTGCATTTCTTTCTCTTTATTATTTTGCATATCATATGTGTTCTTTTCTTATTGAGGTATAATTGATTTATAATATTATCTTCAGGTGTATAACATAGTGATTCAAAAATTGTCTAGGTTATACTCCAGTTATAGTTATTATAAAATATCAGCTGTAATTTCCTGTGTGTACAATGTATCCTTGTAGCTTATTTATTTTATATGTAGTAGTTTTTATCCCTTAATCTCCCACCCCATATTGCTCCTCCCCCATCCTGCTCCCCAAGGTAAACCCTAGCTGGATCTACATATCTGTGAGTCTGTTTCTTTTTTGGAATATTCACTCATTTGTTTTTTAGATTCCAGGAATAAGTGGTGAAACACAGTATTTGTCTTTCTCTGTCTGCCTTTTTTCACTAGCCTTGATACCCTCCAGATCCATTCACATTGTTGCAAATGACAGAATTTCATTCTTTTTCATGTCTGAGATGCCATTGTGTGTGTGTGTGGGGGGGGGTATGTGTATCTCACATCTTCTTTATTCATTTATCAGTTGATGGACACTTAAATTGCTTCCATATCTTGGCTGGAAAAGTTAGCTGATAGCCTTAGAGGAGCTCCTTTGTAAGTAACTCATTGCTTTTACCTTGATGCTTTTCATATGCTGTCTTTATTTTTTAATTTTTGCCATTTTAATTACAGTGTCAGTGTAGTCCCCTTTGGGTTGATCCTGTTTCAGACTGTGGATTTTCAACCAAGAAGTCCGTTTCCTTTCCCAGGTTAAGGAAGTTTTCAGCTACTATGTATTCAAGAATGTTGTCTTCCACCTTCTCTCTTCTCCTTCTGGTGCCCCTAACTGAGAATGTTGGTGCACTTGATGTTGCCCCCAGCAATCTCTTAAACTATTCTCATTTCTTTTATTCTTTTTTCTGCTCAGCGGCAGTGATTTCCACTACTCCGTCTTCCAGTTCACTGATCCATTCCTCTGTATCATTTCATCTACTGCCAATTCCTTGTAGTGTATTTTTCTATTTCAGTTGTATTCTTCATCTGTTTAGTTGTTGTTTGTATTTTCTAACTCTTTGTTAAAAAGTCCTAACTTCTCCCTCTGTTTAGTCATTCTTCTCCCGAGTTCTTTGGTCATCTTTACAATTGGTACCTTGAACTCTTTCTCAATTAAATCGTGTATCTCCACTTAGTTCTTCTTCTAGGGTTTCTTCTTGTTCCTATATTTGGAGCACATTCTCCTGTCATCTCACTGTGCCTTATTTGCTGGTTTCATTTCTGTGTATCTGATAACTTGGTAACATTTCCTGCCCTTGGAGAACGACCTTTGGTAGGGGATTTCCTCTGTAGCCCAGCAGCACTCACCAGAGCTCTGTGCTCTAGGGTTGCCTCATCCTAAGATGACTCTGTGGGTCCTCCCCTCGTGGTGGGCTGACTACAATGGGTGATCTCGCAGGCGTGGCTGGCCCCCGGTCTGGTTGCTTGCCAGGCCCTCCTTGTGCAGAGCTTGCTGGTCACTGGTTGGTGCGCCTGAGTCACCAGGTGGCTGGTTGCCTCACTCCTGGTGAGCCCAGGGTTTATGCTGGCTCAGTGACAGGCAGAGCCAGGTCCTGGGGTCTAACTGCAGGATCCAGAGGTGCCAGAACTGGAATTGTAGCTCTGTTGCGTGGAACTGGATCCTGGGGCAGCTGGCTAAGGGACCCAGTGTCTCTCAGAGCTGGTGTTGGCCTGGAGGTAGGCAGTTTAGGGCCCAGCTCGTGGGCGGGCTCAGTCTGCAGGCTCCAAGGCTGCAGTTTTCCTTGGGCGTGTCTCTGCCTGCTGGTGGCTGATGCTGGTCCCAAGGCTAGAGCAGGCTCACTGGGGAGTGGGGCCAAGGCCCAGGAGATTCTGAGGCTGGTGCCTGTTCACTCTGTGGAGCTGGGTCCTGGGGTCGATGGCTGCAGGGCCCTGGGGCTCCCAGGTCTGGGCCCTGTGCACTGGTGTGTGCAGCCAGGTCCCGGACCCTCTGGTGGACAGGGCGTGTTCAGGGCCAGCTGTGGGCTCAGGGAGGCCTTGAGGCAGCCTTCTGGTGGGCGGGACTGTGTCCCCACCTAGTTAGCTGCATGGCCTGAGTTCCTGGTTCCTTCAGGTTGGCGGGTGGAGGTGCGGCTGGGTCCCAAGGCTTACAAGTCAAGGGGAGGACCGACGGGGCGCTTGCCAGCCCCGGTGTCCCGAGGTAGAGCGGGCATCCACAGTGGCTGGCTCCCGTGTGTCCCACCAGGGCTGCAGCTGCCCCAGCCTCTCTGACATCAGCAGGTGGGTCTGACCCTGGATCCTTTCAAATGACTGCTTCAAAGCCTTAGGTATCTCCTTTGCGAACTTCTGGTTGGTTAGGGCAGTTTTAAATGTCACAGGCTTTTTCTTTTTAGCAACATAAGAAGCTCTGCCTGTTACCTGCCTCTGCTTCAGTCTCTGTTTCTGATCCTGCCTCAGAGCCCAAAATAGGTGGGGAAACAGATGACTCAGGTAAGGTGGGGCCAACTGGGCCCAGTCTCCAGACTTCCCTCCTACGCTTGTGTTATCACCCAGGGCTCCTCACTTCTGCCTTTGAGACGGGGGTTGCGGGAGGAGCCTTGAAGTTTGAGGCTTTAATCCTCAAGCTCTTCCTAGATATTCCTAATTCAATTTTTCATGGATTTTAAGATCACATTAGTATGGACAAGATAATTCAACTTTTTCAGTACAGGAAAGTGCATAATTTCTAATGATAATTAGATAATCAGTTGTGTCCGATTCTTTGCAACCCCAGGCTCCTCTGTCCATGGAATTCTCTAAGCAAAAATACTGGAGCAGGTAGCCATTCCTTTCTCCAGGGAATCTGCCCAACGTAGGGATTGAGCCCAGGTCTCCTATGTTGCAGGCAGACTCTTTTACCAGCTGAGCCACCAGGAAAGCCCAGTGATAATTTATATATACTAAAGTTTATCAAGAAGCAACAGTTGGAACTGGACATGGAACAACAGACTGGTTCCAAATCGGAAAAGGAGTATGTCAAGGCTGTATATTGTCACCCTGTTTATTTAACTTATATTCAGAGTACATCATGAGAAACGCTGGGCTGGAGGAAGCACAAGCTGGAATCAAGATTGCCGGAGAAAATATCAATAACCTCAGATATGCAGATGACACCACCCTTATGGCAGAAAGCAAAGAAGAACTCAAGAGCCTCTTGATGAAAGTGAAAGAGGAGCCTGAAAAAGTTGGGTTAAAACTCAGCATTCAGAAAACTAAGATCATGGCATCTGGTCTCATCACTTCATGGCAAGTAGATGGGGAAACAATGGAAGCGGTGAGAGACTATTTTTCTGGGCTCCAAAATCACTGCAGATGGTGACTACAGCCATAAAATTAAAAGACACTTGCTCTTTGGAAGAAAAGTTATGACCAACCTAGACAGCATATTAAAAAGCAGAGACATTACTTTACCAACAAAGGTCCATCTAGTCAAGGCTATGGTTTTTCCAGTAGTCATGTATGGATGTGAGAGTTGGACTATAAAGAAAGCTGAGCACTGAAGAATTGATGCTTTTGAACTATGGTGTTGGAGAAGACTCTTGAGAGTCCCTTGGACTGCAAGGAGATCAAACCAGTCCATCCTAAAGGGAATCAGTCCTGAATATTCACTGGAAGGACTGATGCTGAAGCTGAAGCTCCAATACTTTGGCCACCTGATGTGAAGAACTGACTCAATGGAAGAGACCCTGATGCTGGGAATGATTGAAGGCAGGGGGAGAAGGGGACGGCAGAGGATGAGATGGTTGGATGGCATCACTGACTCGATGGACGTGAGTTTGAGTAAACTCCGGGAGTTGGTGATGGACAGGGAGGCCTGGGGTGCTGCAGTCCATGGGGTCACAAAGAGTTGGACACGACTGAGTGACTGAATTGAACTGAACTGAACTGAAAGTTTATCAACTTCAAGTACATCGTCTGAGTTCTCAAAATGTATACAGTTGTGTGACTACCATCACAACCAAGACATATAGCATTTCCATTAGCTGACAAAGTTCTTATAGTTAATTCCTTCCACTTTACTCCCAATGGCAACCCTTATTTGTCCTTGGGCTCTGAGCTTTCTCTTTCCTATAATTTCAGTGAGTGGAATCCTGCATACATTTTTGGGCTTGGCTTCTTTTGCTTGGTCGTGTTCTTTGCAGATTCATTCCATTGCTGGGATATCCCACAGTTTACACATGTACCAGCTGGGCTTTTGTGTTTTCAGTTTGGGGCTTTATAAATAAACTTGCTTTGGATAGTCTCAAACAAGTCTATGCATATAGAAATGTTTTCATCTCTTTTCAGAAGGGATCTTAGGGTGAGGGAGTGAGCCTGCTGGGATATATGCTAAGTATACATTTAACCTTGTAATAAACTTCTAAACTTTCTAAACTGTACTGTTTTGCATTCCTAAAAACGGTGCATTTTATGTCCTCTTGATAAAATGATCCCTTTGTTGTGAAAAGACCTTCCTTATTCCTGGTCACATTCCTTAGTTTGAAATCTACTTTATGTAATATTAATATAGTGACTCTAGCTTTCTTTTCAATTTTTGCATAATATACAGAAATTTTTTCTAGCTTTGTTGTCTTACTCCACGGTCTTGTCTTTAAAATTGTTTTATACAATGTACTGGTGGGTCTTTTTAACCCACTGTCTTTTAATTGGAGTGTTTACATATATAGTAATTACGGATATCGTTGACTTTAATTCTGCCATCTTGCTCTTTGATTTTTATTTTTTCCTCTTTCTCTGCCTTTTTTGGGACTGTGTGTGGATGTGTGTGGTTCAGTCTTTCTTCACTTGTTGGCATATTAGTTGTACATCTTTATTTAATAAGTTTAATGATTGCTGGAAGGTTTACAGTATAATCTTTAGCTTGTCAGTCTGCCTTCAAATGTTACCACTTTGTGTGTACTTTGAAACCTTTATAACAGGTTTCCCCTTTCTCTTTACTAGGAATGTGCTATTATCATACATTTTAATTATGTTTATTAAACTCATGCTACATTGTTATTATTTTTGCTTTAGAAAGAAATGTATTCTTTACTTTTACTCACATACTGACCACTGCTGGTGTACTGGGTTCCTTTTTGTAATTTCACGTTTCTGTTTAGTAGCTTTTTTTTTTTCCTGCCTAAACAATTTCTTTCAATATATCTGATAGTAAACTGCTGGTGAGAAATGTTCTCATGTTTTATTGGCTTTTAAAATAATTTGTGCTGCACCTTAACTTTAGGAATTTATATTCACTGGTGTATAATTCCTTGACAGTGCTTTCATTTCTGTTTAAAATTTTAATATGTTGTTCTGTTGTTCTCTGCCCTGTGTGGTTTAGACAAAGGTCTGCCATCATTTTTTGTTCCTGTGTATGTAGTGTGGGTTCCTACCCCTCTGGCCACTCTGAAAATGTCTCTCTTTATCTTTGATTTTAAGTAGTTTTGTTGTGAGGTGTTTTACTTTATGTTTTCCTTGCCTGGTGATTATTTTTAAGTTCTTGGATTCATCGCTTTATGTTTTTCACCAATTCTAGAAGTTTTTCAGTCGTCATTTTTATAGTACCCACCCCTCTTTCTGGGACTGTAGTTCCCTATATATTGCACCATATTACATTGTTTTCCAACTCTTTTGTTTGTTTCTTCAGTACTTTATTTATTTTAATAATTTTTATTGCTTTTTCTTCAAGTTTACCACAGTATTTTTATCCCACATAGAGTATTTTTATCTTAGAAACTGCAAAGTGAAATTTTTCATCCTCTGTTTCTCTCCTTATCAAGTTTGTATCTTTCTTAATATCCTTGAGCAGATTTTTCATGTTTACAATAGCTGTTTTAAGGTCCTTCTCTTCAAATTCATTCTGTCTTTTCTGGGACTGTTACATTCTTTGCATTCCTAGCAATTTTTATTTGGATGCCAGACATTGTGACATTTTTCGGGGTGGATTTGGTTCTATTCCTTTAAAGAATGTTGGATTTTATTCCATTTGTCTTTTTCCCAGCTAATCTCTTCCATACTCCCCCCATCCCTTTTGTTGGACTTCCAGTCATATCTGCTTTAACTGGTTAATCTCGCTGCTGGATGGCTCCTGCAACATCACCCGACACGCTTCTAAACGCATCCTTCTGTTTTGAGAGCTGGTCACCATAAGCAGATTTAAAATATGCTTTATATTACTCTTGCCTAATGTGTTTTAAAGCATATCACTTTTCATTTCTAATATCTTAGAAGAGTGAAAAAGCAGTAGTGGAGCTTTCCTGAAATGGAAAATCCAAATAATTTTTGAGAAGTCTGTGTAATGATACCCCTTGGGCACCTTATTCTGCTAAGTCTGTAGAAACTTATTTGGATTCATCATATTCTCTCTAGCCATCTCAGGCGGCCTGTACGTCCTTGGAGCAGGGCTTCGGTTCCCACCCAGAGTCAGAGGCCAGGTCGTGGCAGTGAAAGCGCCAGATCCTAGCCACTAGACCAGTGGTCAGTGACAAGGGCTCTGGCCCTTCGGCTTTGCACAAAAGAATTTCCATGAAGACAGGAAGTAGTGAAGCAAGTGAAGTAAAGTTATTAAGAGGAGAGAGTCCGGTATGTGTGGAGGGACACACGGGCAGCCTCAGAGCGAGAGTCCCCGAGTGGCACCCTCATAGCAGTTTAAATCACTTACACAGGCGTCTCTTGCGGTTTTCCTTTGGCCAGTCACTCTGATTTGCCCGGTTCACGGTCCATGTTTGGGGTATCTCCGGATCCTTCCCTGTGTGAACGTGCGTCCCTTGGCCAAGGGGTCTCTGCCGCAGGGGAGTGCACGTAGCTTAGCGTTGGTTGCCCTCACTCCCTTTGACCTCCGAGGAGCTTTTCTGCACACATGTGGTTGAGGAGATCTCCTGACTTCAGGAATGAGAAATATGTGGTCTGGGCAGGGCACAGCCTCCTCCCTTAATTGTCCTGCTGTTCTCATTTTGGTTGGTCAATAGGGAATGAATGTCCAATTGCTTTATGCTGAGGGGTGCCCGTCTGCCTCAGGCCTCTATTGCATTTGTAAGTATGTGTACACGTGGTGGGTGCTCTGGTGAAAGTTTTTCATAAGTGACAGTTTGGGTCAAAAGTCTGGGGAAAGATTAAAACCTTGGTAAACTTGTCTATAACGGACTACCTGTCCAACTCAAGATTTATATCTTTCATTTTTTAAATTTATTCTAACGTACTAAATTTGTCAGAGTATTTCAATTCTTCATATAAACTTTTTTTTTTAACTTGGAGATTTTCTTTCCTCTTATTTATTTATTTAGCCTTTTAAAGATATGCTCAGCTCAGAAATTTGTCCAGGAAACAAATCATGATTAAAAGCAAATGTTCTGTCTCATAGAAGTATATGTGTTCACCAGACCCATTAAATCTGACATTAAGGGCAAGCTTTGAACAATCAGATTTAGAAAACAAAGTGTATCTTCTGGATTTTGTCAGGCAGAATGAAAAATAAAGTTCAATACATGCTCTTAGTTTTATTAACCAATGCAAGATATTTGTAAAAATCAAAAAAGTGGAAAACAAGGTACTCTAAATATGAATGTGCTAATGATGATGAATAAGAAAGATAATCAAGTGATTACTCAATATTAGTGCTTTTTCCTAAGCACTTCATGCATCACTTCATTTAATCTTCACCCTAGGAAGCAGATATTACTACTATTATCCCCATTTTGCTAAGGAGGAAATTCATCTTAAATTTATTAGCCAAAGCTATAATATAGAATATCAGGAAATCTGGCGGAACTAAAATCTGATTATACCAAGCTAACTATGGCACATTATTAAAAAGCAGTGCCTGTGAGAACATATGCTTAGAAAACTTTCAAGTTCGCCACGTCTGTTCCATCAGGACTGTGGCATGTATTTAGATGACTAGAGGTCTCAGCCTGGGGTCAGCAAGGTGTAAGCATGTCCTTTACTTGGCCATCCCAGCACTCTTTTGTAAATTGGATTGTGTGAATTTATCTGCATTTTCTGACCATCCTTTCCACAACTCCCCATCTCATCGTGCCAGGCCTCCTCACACAAAACCGCTGCTTCTCTGGCCCCAGGGTCTTCCGACATTGTGGACCACGTCTCCTGACCCCCACCTCCCATATAGACGCCGCCGCCTGTGGGGACAGGGCAGAAGAGGGGCACCAGGCCCTGCCTAGCGCCGTGGTCCTACTTCAGTGTCAGCGTGGCAAGAAATGAAGCGCTCCGCTCATTTTATTAGCACACTGTACGTCAGTTGAGGTGCAAGAAATGAATTTTTTTTCCTCCATGAATTAAACACTCCTCAAGCACCTAAAACTATATACATGCCCAAAGACTATCTTAAATATAGCCTCTCTCCGCTTAGGCGCTTACCTTTCGGTATACGATACACACCAGACACATAATTACAATCTAGAGTCCACAGCACAAATTGTTAAAAACGTATATTGTTAGCTAAGATACCGCATAAGATGTTCAGAATTGAGAAGTACAGCTGGGCCGTGCTGATGTCTCCCAGATGACGAGATCCCCAGAGGACAGTGAAGCAGATAGGAGGGTCTGGAAGTAGCCGTGTTTATGGTAACGTGGTCATGAAACGGGGGCAGTGACTGAGATCATTTAAAGACTACAGAAGTGTTTCAGTAAATGGTGCTGAGGGTGTGTTTATGTGTGGTAGGTGAGTGGGTGATGTGTGTGGTGTGGGGGTATGTGGTTGTGTGTGGAAGGGATGAGGTGTGTATGGTGAGTGTGTACATATGGAATGCAGGTGGGTGTGGATGGGGGCTCTGGGATATATGTGTTTCTGGGCCTCAGCCCAACCATAAAAATCAGTTTCAGGGAGATTAAAGGTAAAAATTTGAGAGACAAAATCTAAAATGTTTAGAGCAAAATGTGAAACATCTTAATGACCTTTGGGTAAAGAATGCTCTCTTAATGGCTGAGTAATATTGCAGTGTATATGGACCACATCTTCTTAATCCATGGATCTGTTGATGGACATTTAGGATGCTTCTATGTCCTGGCTATTGTAAACAGATCTGCAGTGAACACTGGGGTGCACGTATCCTTTCAGATCATGTTTTTCTCCGGGTATGTGACAGGAGTGGGATTGCAGGGTCATAAGGTAGCTCTGTTTTTAGTTTTTAAGGAACCTCCATACTGTTCTCCCGGAGAAGGCAATGGCACCCCACTCCAGTACTCTTGCTTGGAAAATCCCATGGATGGAGGAGCCTGGTGGGCTGCAGTCTGTGGGGTCGCGAAGAGTCGGACACGACTGAGCGACTTCACTTTCACTTTTCACTTTCATGCATTGGAGAAGGACATGGCAACCCACTCCAGTGTTCTTGCCTGGAGAATCCCAGGGACAGTGGAGCCTGGTGGGCTGCCGTCTATGGTGTCGCACAGAGTTGGACACGACTGAAGTGACTTAGCAGCAGCAGCATACTGTTCTCCATAGTGACTGTACCAATTTACATTCCCACTTACCATGTAGGAGGGTTCTGAGAAAGCTCTCTTAAGATTTAGAGAGACAAAAACAGTGAAAGGATATATTGTTACAGTGGCTCAGACGGTAAGGAATCCACGTGCAGTGCAGGAGACCCAGGTTCAGTCCCTGGGTTGGGAAGATCCCCTGGAGAGGGAAATGGCAACGCACTCCAGTATTCTTGCCTAGAGAATTCCATGGACAGAGAAGCCTGGTGGGCCACAATCCATGGGGTCACAGAGAGTCAGACATGACTTTAGTGGCTTAGCATGGCATACATAAGTATATGAAGAGATCCTCAGCCTTACCAATAATCCTCAGATTACCAAGGATCCTCAGATTAAACACACAGTGAGATATTATCTCACGTCACATTGGCCAGAATTTGGAAGAGTAATAATACCAAATGTTAGCAAGAATTTTAGAGCAATGTGAGTGTTGGTGACCTCCTCACTTTGGAAGACAATTGACAATCATAAATGAAGTTGGAAGAATTTACACCCGTGTCTCAGTTAATCCAGTCCTAAGTGTGTATCTACAGAAATTCTTGCTGTTTTACGTGAAAGGGGTTGTTTAAGCAACCTCACAATAGCTCAGAATAAGACATTGGAAGGGTTTCATATATTTATGTAATAGAAAACTATGTAACTGTGAAAAGCAAATAACTAGAGTTACAATTTTTAACATGAATGACTCTCACAAAAGGTAATGTTTAATGAAAAACTTAACTTGCAGAGAAATGTGCACATATGGTAACATCCTGAAGCATGCAACACAGCGCTGTTTTTAATGGGACTGCATTTACGTACGGAAATCTGTTCTGGCAAAAAAGGGGAAGAACGTGCAGCCAACGAGGAGTACACAGCAGTTCAGCTGTAGTGATGACTATTCAACGTTTGGGACACGTGTGTTTATTGCTGTTGACAACCTTCTGACCTCTTAATGTTTCATCATAAAATTTTTAAAACTTTATAGCATATCTGATTGAATGGAAAGTTGAGAAACAGTTGATATTTTTCTTGAAATTTGTTCAAGAAAAATAACAATTATAAAACCCAAACCCCTAAATTAGTATTCACCAGTGTAATACTTTAAATCTTCAACACAATAGTAAGATTGTGTTAGTTTTTCACATTTAGAAATGTAAAAGATTTAATTATATCAGTGAGAAATCCTTTCACATAAGTCACATTGGCCAGAATTTGAAAGAGTAACAATACCAAGTGTTGGCAAGCATTTTAGAGCAATGTGAGTGTCAGTGGTCTCCCTGCTTTGAAAGACAGTTGGCAGTAATAAAGTTGGAAGAGCCTTTATACAATGGGAAGTGAACATTGTTCGCCTTAACCCTGTGAGATGCAGATGAAAGAATTTGGGATAGGAAAGCAGAAATCAGAGAATCCAAGGGACACAGGAAGAGAACCATCATGCTGCTCCTATTCTTTTAGCATAATCAAATAGTTTTATTCATTTATCTGAGCCTATAACAGACCAAGCGGAGAAAGTCATATTTACAGAAATAGATTCTATACATGACTGCATATATATATATATAGTTAAGTGTATGATATAGTTATACACACAATTCTATACATCATGCTGCTCTTAGAAGTAGAAACAGGCTGCCTAATACCCAGGACACAGGAAATGATGCATGTGCTTGAAACTGCTGGGGCGACACATGCTGGTTTAGTCGCTAAGTCATGTCCGACTCTTCCGACCACATAGACTGCAGCCTACCAGGCTACTCTGTCCATAGGATTCTCTGGGCAAGAATACTGAAGTGGGTTGCCATTTCCTTCTGTAAGGGGCAGCACATAGTGATACAAATAAAAACCATAAGATGTACTGGGCAGGTGGGAGCAGTCACATATGCTGAAGCCTCATCTCTCTCAGTAGAAAATCAATAGAGAATTTTTGCAATCTGTTATCACAGCACATTGTTTAAGGGTGTGATGCAAACTGACTACCCTGTGTTAGTCGCTCAGTCGTGTCCGGCTGTTTTCGACCCCATGAACTGTGGCCCACCAGGCTCCTCTGTCCATGGGATTCTCCAGACAAGAATACTGGAGTGGGTTGCCATTTCCTCCTCTAGAGGATCTTCCCGATCCAGGGATAGAACCTGCATCTCTCGCATTGTACCCTGCGACACAGTAAATGTTAAAAAGTGGTTCCTTTTGGAAAATGGGATTGGAAGAGTTGGGAGAAGTGAATTAAAAGAGGCTAATTATGTGGACATATCACTTTAACAATTTTGAAATATTTTAATCACATTTCCAATATAGATTCTTCAGTGATTTTACCCACCTGAGATTTGTTTCTATTTGAAACATGGAAATGTTCATTGCTTTTTAAGAGTGTGGGAGCCATATTTGTTTCACATTTTGTAAATCTCGTTTTAAACACTTTGGATATAAGGAATGCTGGGAAGTGTCTTGAGAAGGTTAGGGGGTTCCACTCACTTTAGAGGGGCTTATAGTTTGCCTATCAGCAAAGGTTTTGAAAATTCAGCCCCGCATGTCAAATTTGAGGAAGCAGATATTATTCTGAGTCACCCATACTGAAAATAGAGTTGATGATGGCAATACAGGCAGAGATCTTTGCTATTGTGTAACATTGGGAACAGCGACACTATAATTAAGAGCTAATAAAAGTGGGATTTTTTTTTCCCCCAGAAGACAGTGTCTCCTCCTGTTAGAGATAGACTCTTGAAGTGGAGACAGAGCAAAGCAGTTATTTTAAAAACCAGGCTGAGGCCCCCCGCCCTCGCCGCCTGGCTGTGCGGCAGGGCTGTCCCGTGATGCGCTTTGGCACGGGGACACAGCAGCGCCGTGAAGGCAGCCATCCGCGTCCTCACAGGAGTTTGGCAGCAGTCTAGTTCCGGGGACGTTTGATCAGTTTTCAACAAGGAGTGCCTCTTCACAGTTCTACATTTAGACTAAAAGAACAAGGTTTAGGTTTTTAAGTTCCATTTCATGGGTCTTGGCCTTCATTTACAATCCACCCTTTCCTGCAATGAAGTTGATTAAAACAGATTACCCACCATTCTCAAAAACAGTACTTTTGACAAGGACTGTGTAATAGAAACTATAATCTTTTGGCAACGAAAAAAATCTGTTCTGAATCTGCATGTTTCTTTCTGAAAGAATGCAGTTTTCTTTACATCTGATTTTTAGAAATTATTTTGTGTGTACTGTTGACTCATTCTGTTTATATTTTCAGTATAGTTGACATTTAGGAGAAAGAAGAAAATAATCTTGGAGTCTCTGTGTTTATATATTGTAGTTTATTAAATTCCTCAGCAGCCTGATGAATATTTGGAATTAAAGGTGCAATACTGATTTCCTCAAGGAAGTAATTATGGTGATAGAAATTTATGTACAAAAATTTTATCACTAGGTAGTACAGAATTAAGAATTTGAGCTTTGAAACTAGGTAGATCCTTGATTCATTTCAGACATTCTTTCGTGCACCAGCTGTGTGCCAGTCCGTTCACTCTTGATGGGGAATAATTTATGGAGAGGAAGGGGGTATATCTGAGCAGGTGTCATTCAGCTAATGGGAAAAGGAAGTCCATAACGTCTTTGGACACAGAGAGCTTGTGTAGGAATATTCCAGGGAGGGAAGTGGGTTGTGCAGAAGCCCCACAGCGAGAACGGCCACCTTACGGATGCTCGTTAGTACAATGTCTGGCACACAGAATGAACCTGAGTGTTATTTAAGAACTTAATTTTAAAATTTTGCATATTTATTGAGGCTGTGCTGGGTCTTCGTTGCTGCCCGCAGGCTTCCCAGTGCAGAGCCTGGGCTCCGGGCGCACGGGCTTCAGTGGCCGCAGCCTGTGGACCCTAGAGTTCGGGCCCAGCAGTTGTGGCGCGCGGACTTAGTTGCTCTGCACCGTGTGGGATCTTCCCGGACCAGGGATCGAACCCATGTCCACTGCCTTGGCGGTTGGATTCTTAACCACTGGACCACCAGGGAAGTCCCTAGCAGCTTAATTCTTATTTTAGGGGCAGGATGTTGGCGGCAGCAGCACCGTCAGTATCTGGGAAACAGCTTAATGGCCACCAGGAGCTATACAGTGCCAGTCTGGCAACCCGTTTCTAAATGACGTGATTATATAAGAAGTGGTGTGTAAAGGGAACAAGGATGATACCACAGTTTTGTGGCAAATGTGTACATAGTAAAATGATTAGAAGCTTATATACCAACAGCTTACGTAAACTGTTTTAGGGATTTTATATATATTTTTTCTGTGTGTATGTGTGTGTTTTTCTGTTATTTTCCTTATTTTCTTGTTTTCTTAAAATTTTTTTGCCATTAATGAGAATGTGTTGAATTAGAATGGCAATGGGGGATTCTGCATATAAGCGGTATCATATAAATGAACTTATTTACAGAGCAGAAACAGACTCCAAGTCTTAGAGAATGAGCTTAGGAGTACCAGTGGAGCAGGCTAGTGGGAAAAGATAGATTGGGGTTTGGGACAGACATGCACACAAGGCTATATTTAAAACAGATAACCAAGAAGGACCTACTGTATGGCACAGGGAACACTGCTCCATATTCTGTAATAACCTAAATGGGAAAAGAATTTGAAAAAGAATAGATACAAGTATTAATATATGTATAACTGAAAGAAAGTAAAATAGATAACCAACAAAATTTTTTTTGTTATTGACACTAGACAAATATAACTTATGTTATCAGGAATAATTGACATTTTATGTGAAACATTTGTTACTTAAAATATAAACACTAATACAATAGAAAATTTAGAAGCTTAATGAAATATACTGATGTCTCAAATACAGAAAAATGTTTGCCAGACAAAGACAAATTGGAAAAGGTACAACAAACACATAGAATGATTATCAGTAAAAAAAAAAAAAAAAACAGTGACTGATAAATAACAAAAATACAATGAAACAAATGTAAAGGCATAATTGGCTTTATTAAACCATTGGTCAGCTGGGCAGCATTCCACCTTGCCAGCAGAGAGGAGCACCGAGGAGCTATACAAAACGGAAGGCTTTTCTAGGCAGGAGGGAAGGGCCGAGGGGACACCTCATGCTCCTCTGGGGGGTGGACAGGGCCTCTGTAGCAGATTTCCTGCTGGTGCTGACAAGAAGCGTCCAGACTAGTTGGCGAAGACCATTCCTTGGGGGAGGTTGTATTTAGCCTTGGTCTGGTGAGGTGGGCCGAGCACAAGTGACTCCATTTGGGGCCTGCTGTCTCTTTTTAAAGATCACTTATGATAAGGTGGTGGGTACTAAACCTCCCTTTAAAACCTCTTACCGTGAGTAAGTTGCGGGTGGAGTTAGTTGATCAGTGTTGTTGCACGCTGTTTTGGCAGCGCTTCCGCTGCTTGTTGCGGTCCTTGGCGGAATGCAGTCCTGTTGCCCTCATAGAGTACGGTGGGAACCGGGGACGCCCGTCCGAGCACTGGCCGTCTAATCGGATGGAAGAGGCTGGCCTGACGGGGAGGAGCTGAGAGCTAAGCTGGTGGCAGCCTCACTGCAGACGCAGCCCGCGGCGGAGGCTGTTTGCTGGCGTCTGTCACAGTCTTCAGGGAGGGTCGGGAGCTGCGTTTCAGAGAGAGGAGCCGGCAGGACCTCCTGAGGCTCTCACGTGGGGAGAAAGAGTCAGACTGCTGTCTCCCCGAGAACAGACTCCTGGCTGCTCTTCCTTGCCACTGGGAATTCTTTTTGTTTACCTGCACTAGCTTTGGCCCAGGGGCGCTTTCAAGGGCACTTGGGCTGTGTTACCATTACAGGAGCCTATTTTAATTCTACTCATAGAAATGCACTCTCAGCAGAGTCTTTGACTCTGAAGTTCCTTGGTCAGAGGGTGCTTGTGAAGTTGAAGAAACTTGATTTGGTGTCACCTGATGAGCCAGATTCAAGCTTGTCTGATTCAGCAGTTACCTGTGCTCCTCAGATGGACGGTAATAATTTACCCTTACATTTTATTTTATCTTTTTATCATTTTTTAAAATTTATTTTTTGTTGGATAATTGCTTTACAGTGTCGTGTTAGTTTCTATCATACATCAATGCAAATCAACTGCACATATAACACATCCCTTCTCTTGAGTCTCCCTCCCACCCGCTTCCTGTCCCTCGAGGTTGTCTCGGGGCTCCAGGTTGAGCCCCCTGTGTCGTATAGCAGCTTCCCACTCTCTGTTTTACTTACGGTGACGTATATATTTCAGCGCTGCTCTCTCGGTGCATCCCACCCTCTCCTTCCCTCGCTGTGTCCACAGGTCTGTTCTGTATCTGCCTCTCTAGTCCTGTCCTGCAGATTAGGCTCATCAGTACCATTTTCCTAGATTCCTTATATACATGTTAATGTCTGGTATCTGTTTCCTCTTTCTGACTTACTTTGCTCTATATAACAGGCTCTGGGTTCATCCGCCTCAGTTCAGCTGACTCACATTCATTCCTTCTCATGGCTGAGTGATATTCCATTGTATAACATATACCACAGGTTCTTTATCCATTCATCTGTCAGTGGACATCTAGGTTGCTTCCATGTCCTAACTATCAAGACTGCTGCTATAAACTTTGGAGTAACCATGTCTTCTTTATGGTTTTCTCAGGGTATATGCCCCAAAGTGGGATTGCTGGGTCATATGGAAGTTTTATTCCTTGCTTTTAAGATACATTTTATTTTAGTACATTGGTTTAAATAAGTTTGATAAATGAGTTCTGTAAATTGTGCATGAAATTGTAAAAAAAAACATAGTATGCTTGATATTTCTTAGAGTTCGGTGTTCATACCTTTCACATATAATGAAGTTGTTGAACTTCAGTAACATTTTGCTATTGGCCAACTTTTTAAGATGGCCAGCTATTTATTAAAAATAGCAAGTTCTCCAGCATCTTCCTCCAGTTTATAAGAATTATGAGCATGGTTACTTTAGTTAATAGCATTGTATTACATATTTGAAAGTTACTAAGAGGGTAGATCTTAAAAGTTCTTCATCCCAAGAAAAAACAGCAGTGTATGGTGATAAGTGATAAGTACCCTTATAGTAGTCATTTTGCAATTTGGACAGATATTGAATCATTATATTGTATACCTGAAAATCATATATTATCATTAATTTTTGCTGAGTCGTATCACCTACATGCCTGTTTAGGACATCTGATTCTTTTCTTCATCTTTTGGAGTTTTTAATCTTCTCTCTGGACACAGTAACAAATCAAAGCACTCGCTTGGAGATCCCACCTGCTTGGTCCCACTCAGGTGCTTGCTTGCAGGTAGTATAGGGGAGCTCCGTGATAAACATCGATAGTGGCATTTCAGGCGACTGCTGAGTGGCCGAGAGGACAGTAAACCCACGGTGGGGAGACAGTGGAGGAGGCGGGCAGCCGCGAACTGCAGCGTGCATCTGTAGGCTCTGGGAAGGTGGTGTCTGAGCAGAGACGGCTGAGGTGAAGGGGCTGGTACCCGGAGCAGCTGGAGGGAGCGGGAGGTGTCGTTCATCCGTCAAAGTCCTGAATCAGCGTGTGTGAGTCTGGTGTGTGTGTGTCCTGGAAGCAGCCGTGTCCCGAGGCCTTCCTGTCTCTGCTGCCTGCACCCTTCCCTGTAACTCAGCTCCTGAGGATGCGCTTGTGAGTCCCGCCCTCTTCTCCACCCTCAGCAGCCCCAGGCCCTCACATCCTCCTTCTGCCTCTAGGGGTCAGGAAAGCCATCCCCCACCCAAGTGGGGAAGGATTTGTTTGTAAGTGGGGTTTGTGCATTTTTACAGCTTTTTATCAACACGTGGGTAAAGTTTCTCCGTCAGCTTTTGTTCCTCCTCCTGTCGTTCGCTTTCACTGTTGGCATTCAGGTTTGATGTCTCCAGTGTCAAGACAGGACAGGACCTGGGACAGAACAGAAACCAGAACTATGTTAATGAATATGCTGCACTCCATCCTCCCCCAATAAATTAAGGGTGAAAGGTTACCCTGCTCTCTTAAGAATGTGTCAATAGTGTCTGGGGCAGAGGATTTCCTCTCAAAGGACTGACTCTAACAAAGAAAAATTTCTGAATACATGAATGACATTTTAAAAAATTAAGTCTTTGTGTTTTAGCATGGAAATTGGGTGCATTTTCTTTTAGCAGACATTATCCCTAACAATAAAAAAAATACTTTAAAAAGATTCACATACATTAACTCATCCAACTTTCAGAATACTCTTATGAAGGAGGTATCATTTTATTATTATTTTAACGAGGCAGTAAGTGACACATGGAGAGACTGACCTTGACCTGCCCACAATCACTCAGGTGAAATCAAAATTTCAACCATGTGCCCTCTGTGAAAATTACTGTGCTGGCTTTTGTCCAGAGGTCATCCTGATAAAGGATGGTGGTGAGCAGTGTTATGAGACTTATGTAATTGAGATCTATGCTTTGATTCAGTGTCTTAGTCCAGATGTACTGTAGAGAAGGTGGAGGTCAAAAGAAAACTCATTTTTCCCCTTCGAAGTCTTACTAAAAGCTAAATCCTCATTTAAAGCCTTCTCTGACTTCTAAATTCTACTGATTTGTAGCGTTAGTGACTCCCTCCTCTCTACCTGCTGCAAACCCCCGTTGTGGTTATTCCGGGTTAGTGCCATGCTACCGTTTGGCTTATATGGCTTATCATGTTGTATTAAGTTCCACTGATAATGTGAACTTTTTAGGGGTAGGGCTTGTGTCCTTAATAACCTTAATGAACAACATTGTAATTATGGTGTGGTATAGTGTCATTTTGGATTTTATAACCAGAGATGTTAGGCAACTTGTTGAAAATCAGAGAAACAGTAGACATAAGAATGTGTGAACAAAATCCGGGTTTCCAGGCTCTCGGTCCAAAGTACTTACTGCCATTCTAGAAAGATCGATTTAGGGTAAGAGTCTTGACTTCCTAAAGGAATAGAATAACATCCAGAGTCAACTTCAGCCTGCCAGGGGCATCCTGGGAGTCTGTTCTTCCAGTTCTCATGTTTCAGGTTCTGTTCTCTACCAATAACATAAACCTGTTTCTGTTATGAAAAGGAGACATGGCTCGATCCCTGGGTTGGAAAGATCCCCTGGAGAAGGAAATGGCAACCCACTCCAGTATTCTTGCCTGGAGAATCCCATGGACAGAGGAGCCTGATGGTCTACAGTCCATGGGGTTGCAAAGAGCCGGACAGGACTGAGCAACTAACATACATTCAGAAAATAAAGTGACAGACTTTATTTTCTTGGGCTCCAAAATCACCGCAGATGGTGACTGCAGCCATGAAATTAAAATACGCTTTCTCCTTGGAAGCAAAGCTATGATAAACCTAGACAGCATATTAAAAAGCAGAGACATTACTTTGCCGACAAAGGTCCATCTAGTCAAAGCTATGGTTTTTCCAGTGGTCGTGTATGGGTGTGAAAGTTGGACCATAAAGAGAGCTGAAGTGATGTGAAAGTCACTCAGTCGTGTCTGACTCTTTGTGACCCCAGGGACTATACAGTCCATGGAATTTTCCAGGCCAGAATACTGGAGTGGGTAGCCTTTCCCTTCTCCAGGGGATCTTCCCAACCCAGGGATCAAACCCAGGTCTCCTGCATTGCAGGCAGATTCTTTACTAGCTGAGCCACCAGGGAAGCCCAAGAATACTGGAGTGGGTAGCCTATCCCTTCTCCAGCGGATCTTCCCAACCTAGGAATCGAACTGGGGGCTCCTGAATTGCTGGCCGATTCTTCACCAACTAAGCTATCAGGGAAGCCCAGCTGAGCACTGAAGAATTGATGGTTTTGAACTGTGGTGTTGGAGAAGACTCTTGAGAGTCCCTTGGACTGCAAGGAGATCCAACCAGTCCATCCTAAAGGAAATCAGTCCTGAATATTCACTGGAAGGACTGATGCTGAAGCTGAAGCTCCAATACTTTGGCCACCTGATGGGAAGGACTGATTCATTGGAAAAGACCCTGATGCTGGGAAAGATTGAAGGTGGGAGGAGAAGGGGACGGCAGAGGATGAGATGGCTGGATGGCATCACTGACTTGATGGACGTGAGTTTGAGCAAGCTCCAGGAGTTGGTGATGGACAGGGAAGTCTTGCATGCTGCAGTCCATGGGGTTGCAAATAGTCAGACATGACCGAGCAATTAAAGTAACTGACTGAACACATAAGCAGTACTTCTTATGGTGGTGCCTGAGGATATTTTATGAAGGGAAATTAGGGATTAATATAAAAGGATTACCCTTAACTTCACATAATGGTTTGTAGGGAGGGCTGTCATCCGTGAATTTATCTAAATCCTTTGCACACACATCATGGAAAGCAAACCTCCCCGCCACCCCACCCCCTAGGTGGACCTCCAGCTGCCTCAGTGACATAGAGCAGAACTCTGTGTCAGCTTGCTTCCTGCCAAGGTAGTATGTGTCTTCATCCTCTAAGAGAGTTACTCTAAGAATTCTGCCCCGTTTTCAGACAGTCACCAGGGAATGGCACTTAGGAAATGTCTTGTACCTCTTACAAATCTCACACAGATGTGTCCCAGTTGCATGGTGTAGAAAGGCGTTTACTGAGCATGTCTTTGTTTCCAAGTGCAGCAAGGTACTGGATTTATTTTGGAAGGGCCTCATTGGTATGGCATTATATATGTATGTGTGTATATAAATACATATATAAACTTTCTTTTTAATTTTTAGACTGTTGTCTTGGTTTCTGCTATGTGCTCAGTCAGTCCAGCTGTGTCCGACTCTTTTTGACTGCTTGGACTATAGCCCACCAGGCCCCTCTGTCCATGGGATTTCCCAGGCAAGGACACTGGAGTGGGTTGCCACGCCCTCCTCCAGGGGATCTTCCCCGTCCAGGGGTTGAACTTGAGTCTCCTGCGTCTCCTGCATTGCAGGTGTGTTCTTTGCCACTGAGCCACCCGGAAACTCAACAATGCAAATCAGCCATGATTGTACATACATCCCCTCCCTCCCTATATTTTAAATGTGTTTGTCTATTGCCATACAGAAATTAAAAATATTTTACATGGAACTGTTATGTCCTTAAATTTCCCTTGTGTCCTAGCCTGGCAGGGCCTGCATTGTCATCCTTGAAGCCATAACTTAAGGAATTCTTTCTCATCAATGTGGATATGGCTTACTGACCTCCTCTACCATTTGGGGGGAAAAATGATATTTTTGTCATTTTACTAGGGCAGTGGAAGAATGTTTTTCAAGCCAACAGACAGGAAAGAAAGGTTAAATGTATTAAAAGAAAAGAACTGTACCTACTATGTCTTTCTATGCTTCTTACGTCTGTCTGATATTAAACTTGAAGAAAAGAAAAAAGTAGATAGTCAGGGAACCCGCAGTGAGGAGTGGTCAAAAACAGGCCAAGATCTTGATGAAAATAGAAACATTGGAACAGTAAGATCTTAAGCGCAATCTGCTCCCAGTGGAGTTCAGAAGAACTTAGAGAACAGCATGCAGATAAAACCTCTGCGTGAAGCTTATACCTTTTGGTGAATTAATAAAACAAAACAATAAAAATACACAAATAATACATAATATAAAAATACATGAATAACAATTAAGTTTACCTACCATCACTAATCATTACTGAATATTTCATTGCTTGGGAGTATTTACACCTTGGGAATAATCACTGCTTGGGAGTGTTTCATACCTTCCTCTTCATGCAGAAAGGGGGACAGCTGTGCTTACATTCTCAGTGGTACATTAAATATTTTTTAAAGACCGGTGGTAATAACTGTACTTTGTATTTCCAAGAAGACTTCTTCAAATGTGTAATAAAGATGAGATCAGAACATTAAGAAGAACTGGTTTATAATGTTGAAGATTTAATGATAGTTCCACTACCACTTAGGTTTGGAACAACTGCCAGTTTCTCTTTTGCAGAAATGTGTAGTGTGCGTGTGTGTGCGTGTGTGTGCGTGTGTGTGTGTGTGTGTGTGTGTGTGTGTGCGTGTGTGTGTGTGTGTGTGTGAGAGAGAGAGAAAGAGAGAGATGTGGAATAATCAGAGGCCTGTTGGCTTTTTTTTGTTTTCTTGTTTTAATTTGAATATCACCCCTGTGTCTCAGAGTTAATCAAGTCGCTGTTGCTGAGTCTGGTTTGACCGGTGTTTCCCTGCAGACAAACCAGAGTAAAAGTGACCGGCGCGCTGGGGCACCGCGTGCTCCAGGTTAGTGAAGTCTCAGAGCCCATGTCTGCGGTCTGCGGAGTGAAGAAGATAGAAGTGGCTCCTCACGGAGCCGTGGGCTTCAGTTTTGGACGGTGTTCTCAGCAGTGTCAGCCGCTGTTCTCATGGCTGCGGCAGTTATTACTGCTCTGCGGAGTGCTGGGTGAGCAGCGTCCAGAGGGCAGACGCAGGGTCCTGCCTCCGGTCCGAGCGTCATTGTGGTGAGCCTAGATGCCTCTGAAGGCGTCAGTGAGATCAGATAACACACCTGACTTGCACCCCCCCACCCCCCACCTCCGTCCTATCTTCTTCCCTGCCCACTGTGTTTATTTTACTGGAGTAGCAAGCCTGACCTTGCAAAGGATTGTCACCTGGAGTTTCCCCTGAATGTATCCATAGAACAGGCTTCCTTGTCTAAACTGTGCTAATTGGTTGGTTTGAAATCCAAACAAAGGTAGCCCCCTCAGTAGCTTCCTCCACCTCTCAGAACTGCAAATATAGTTAATGATGGAAATCTCAAAATAGAGGCAGGGAAACCCAACTGAAAGGATTGTTTGGATCAAAGGGCGTTTATAGCGCTCGCCCAGGGCTCAGGGCACGTGGTGTGGGTGCCGAGTTATCGCTGCCCCCCTCCTTCTCCAGTTCTTCATCTTGACTGTGCACCTCTGTCCACGCTGTGGGCTTTCTCTCTCGTGGGGTGGTTATAGTAGCCTCCTCACTGGTGTTCCTTGTTCTAGTTTCGCTCATCTGGTCTGCACCTCTTATCTTCTTATCCTGCTACAAATGAATTCTAGATTATAAAATTTGTGAATAAATTAAATGAAGAACTAGAAAGTCCTTTTGCTAATATGATGGCTTAAGAATTCCAAAACTCGTATACATTATAAAACATCTAAAAGTGATTAAAATATTTTTAAACACCTTTTAAACCAGTAGATGAGCCAGTAATAGCGAGGCGGAAATAAACACAAATTTAGCAGGTGAGCTACCCCGGGGCGGCTGAGCCCTCAAGGCATCCATTGATCTGGGTGCCCCAGGAGGACTGGAGATAAAACCAGCAGCTTGCAGCACAGAGGACAGAAGAATTGGGAGTGGGAAGATGCCGATGGCATAGACTGAGAAGTCAGTGTAGCAGGTTTCAATAGAGGAGACAATGCGGAGACAGTGTTCAACATATGATGATTGCAAGTGTTTGGAGATGATAAACGGGAAGCCAAGCACGCTGTACCTAAATGTGACATTAAATAATACCTTCATAGGAAAAAGTTAATTGTCCACCTAGAATATTTAATGAATGAAAGACATTTTTATATGAAGAAAAATAAAAAGTATTTACCACCAAAAGACTCTCACTAAAAGAACTTCTAAGTATAGATTTCAAGAGGTAGTTGAAAATAACCCCGAAGACCAACCTGAGATACAAAAATAACAAGTTAAGGTAGCAGTAAATATGAGGGGAAATCTAAAGAGACAGTGGCCATTTATAGAAAATGTCTATTAAAGTAAGCTTAAACAAAAGTAATAGACACTGTTTTCATGTTAGGCTGGAGGCAGTTGATGAGAGTTAAAGTACGCCATGATCCTTTTATTTTCAAGAAGGAAAGTGGTCTTTGCAATCTGAGTATGCGTGTTAAAAATAGCCTTGAAAGCATAGACTAGTGCACAAAGCAGGATCTATTGATCAAGTTCAGCACACACCTTTTCACAGCAGGCACCCAACTATTTGTTAAAATGCGTCTGCCGACTGTCCTAGTGTTAGAGTCTACCAGCAGGGTTCATCCAGGGCCCAGTCAGTAACCTCACTCATTCCTCCCACCATGTTCATTCCGAAATGGGTTACCACTCTTTCCCCAGCCTTCTGTACTTAATGGTGTGTGTGTTGTGACATCAGATTTCACTCTTCTGCAGTTGTCATCATGAGGAACAGTGCTCCTTGTGAGGATGCGAAGCCATAGCCTCACTGTATGTGTGTGTATGTGTGTGCGTGTGTAATGACTTTACAGTCAGGGCCACTGAGGCTGCTTCTAAGCCTTTCCAGCCTGTTCCCGTGCACCGTGGTCCCTTTCTTCCCTGAATTCCACTCGTTTGCACCCATACTGGTCCAACTGTAAAATGGAAATAATAATAATAGTGTCTTATTCTCAGCACTGTGGTGTGGATTGAACCAAGTAAGTTATAACTGACCAAAAACAGGATTAAGTTTTAAACCTCTGTGGGAATCGGAAAAGTAGAGCATGGAATACAGGGTTAATGCTCCCTGACTTAGCATCTGTCACCCTCAGGTGACTTTAGATCACAGTTCAGCTGGGGTCCATTTCTAATCGACTTACTGTGGTAATGATGAAGACCTGTTAAAAGTTTTCATGAACACGTACATGAATTTGTTACCAAACTGGTGCACTAGACCCACACTGGGTCCTAACCCAGATGGAGACTCCTTGTCTCCATCAAGGAGGTTCTTTATCTGCTAGGATTCACACACCCATTAGGACGTTGGGATGGCCATTGGGATGGCACAGGCTTTATTCAATGGCCAAAGAATGGAAAGAAGCCAGAACTTGGTTAGCAAACCAACTTCTCAACCCCATTCAGGCAGAGACACGATGTATGTCGGAGAGTCGAGCTTAAAGATAAGACTGGAAAGAGAGGGAGGGGTATTCACAAACAGGGGTGTGGTTTGGATCCGAACCTGATGCCGCCCTCCTCTTCTGTCCTTGTCAGGGCTTTGCAGTGGTTGTTGTTATTAAGTCTTTCAGTCGTGTCCAGTTCTTTGCGACCCCATGGACCGTAGCACGCCAGGCTTCCCTGTCCTTCACCATCTCCTGGAGCTTGCTCAAACTCACGTCCATTGAGTCGGTGATGCCATCCAACCCTCTTATCCTCTGTTGTCCCCTTTTCCTCCTGCCTTCAATCTTTCCCAGCATCAGGGTCTTTTCTAATTGCAGTTGTTGTCATGGCGATTGTCAACTGTCCTGGTGCCAATAAATGTGTCATTTAACTAATATGGCTCAAAGTCACTAGAAGTCGTCTTCCGCCATCTTGGGTTTACTTGGTTCTAACCAGTTCTTGTTTTTCTCTTTGGAGCCTCCTCCTGAAACTTGGATGAGAGGAGTTGGTTTCCATTTGAGGGAGGGGCAGAGGTATGAGTCTGGGGCAACAGCCTTAGTAACAGATTAATAGATTTCTACATGAAAAGCAGAAAAATTGATGTGTAAATCTTTGCACTTAAAGAATCTCAAAGTGCCACTAAATTAGTTTTAGGGCTTTGGGAACAGCCTTTCAAATCCAGGCCCTGCATTCTTCCTATGGAAAACAGAAGGGTTCCTCTGAGTTCTTTCCCAGCATTAAGCCAGTGTTTTATCTTAACTTAAATGAGTTATCCATATTTTAAAATGAAGTGGCTGAGGTCCTGAGAGGCTAGGGGACTGGTCAGGAGTGACCGAGTGAGGGCTGGTGGGTGAGAGGACCGTGGACCAGCTGGTCGGCCTTCCAGCCGACAGCCCAGCACACCAGCTGCCCCTGTCCTCTGCCGCGGCAGCTCCTGCAGCCGGCGGCCGCTGCTGGGTACACCGCGCTCTCACGGCCCGGGTCGGAGTATGACGTCTGTTAACAGAGCGCTCAGCCTTTACTTCATGTGTGTGTAGAGTGATCTGTGACTTTCTTTATAGTAGCCACTCTTTTTCCTTTATAAAGAAGGTTATGGTATACATTTTTTGATCATTTATTTTTGAGTGCACATTTTTAAACCTTACATGGTGGAGACATATGGGATGGTTTGGTTTTTTTTGTTGTTTTTTTTTAATTTCGCCTGGAAACCTGCAGAGCGGATGTTTTGAGGCCTTTTTTTTTTTTTTTTTTTAACTTGCCAGGTGGATATCTCAGTATGGTATTGGCAGGAGCACCTGTATTGTGTAGGTGGCTGTTCACCTAGTTTCCAAGCTTAAGGTTTCTTCAGTCAAAGGACATTTAAAAGATGTGGTTGAAAATAATGCGCTTTCTAATTTATTCAGGCGTCCAGGTTAAAGGCAGTCAAATATTTGATAACAGAGAGAATAAATGCCCTTCCTACATGTTGAGTAGACATGTTTAGAGAAATGGTGTTCAGGTAATAACGTTTTCTGGTTACAAGATTTTAACTTTATTAAGATTAAGAGTAAATAGTAAGCTGTTTTGCTAATCTGTGCTTTTACTTTAAGATAATCTGTAAAGTTTTACGTAAGTCAATATAGAAATTCTACTTTATACTCCAGGAAAATACAAAGATGGGGATTGTAAGGACTTCTGGAAGAAAATTCACTTGGAGAATTTTTGTAAAGGTGCCTAGTGTCTGCCTTGCATTATACTAGGTTCTGTGAATTTTGAAGATGAAAGATGCTTGTTCTCAGGTTATTCACAGCCTACTTAAAGAGACATTTAGACAAAAAAAGAAAGAAAAAACCATGTTACAGTGTGGCAGCACCTGCTGCAGAGGTCTTACAGGTTACCACAGGAGTAATAATTAAAGTTACAGTCCCACTGGTGGATGGGTGGGAGAAAGGCCAAGAGGGGTCCTTTTGTATTCTGAGACTTTTTTCTTAGGTCTCTCGGAAACTCTGAGGAAGCCATGAAGGCGCTGTTCATGAGCCCTTGGATTAACATGTACTTCCAACATGCCACTTGCTTTTCCAGTAGTTAAGTTATGTCTACCGGAGCACGAACCACACAGCCTTACCGCCTGGGTTCAGATTCCTATTTCTCTTCCTACTCATGTGATCATGAGCAGGTTACGTCTCTGTGCTTCAGTGTTATAGAAAGACAAGAGCAATAGTACCTACCTCTCAGGGCTATTGTGAGGATTAAATGAGACAATACTTCCTGTTACATAGTAAGGCTCAAGAAAATTTTAGTTATTATTAGTTTCCTGTGGGGACGCTAAGTCACTTCAGTGTGTTTGGCTCTTTGGGACCCTATGGACTGTAGCCTGACAGGCTCCTCTGTCCATGGAATTTTCTAGGCAAGAATACTGGAGTGGGTTGCCATGCCCTCCTCCAGGGGATCTTCCCAACCCAGGGATCGAACCTGAGTCTCCTGCGGCTCCTGCATTGCAGGCGAATTCTTCACCACTGAGCCATGTTGGTCTCAGTAGCAAATAAACCAGGAGCATTGGAGAACAGTTACCACATTGACCTTTCAGGTTCTCATTCTAAAATGCAAATTTCTGTCAAATTAAACTTTTCCATTTGTTTTCCTTTTCTAGCTCCAAGAGGCAAGCGAGGATGGAAGACCTTTTATGCTGTACTAAAGGGAACAGTGCTTTACTTGCAAAAGGTAAACGTAGATACGTAAGAAAGGAAGCCCACAAAACTTTATGGAGTGATAGACAAGTTACCTAGAAAATATTCACTTTGTACAAAGAGGCCACATCAAGCAGAGAGATTGTTTAAGTGATCTCTAAACTCTTTTTTAGATTTTTTTTTGTTTCTGATGAAAAAAGTTGTTTTGGAAATTATTTATATATGTGTATATATTACATTTTACAAATATAAAAGATTATATACATGTATATATAAGTGTGTGTGATCAGAGGGAATGGATGAGCTGTGTTCTAATTACATTCAATTAGAAATGTTGAATATAAGTTGATACGTTAGACTTCATATTGTCTGTTCAGGTACAGATTGTGGTAACACTTGTTTTCAATGGATATTTATAATGTGAAGTTACACCCCTCGTGTATTTAGTTATTTATCTTTGTTTGGATCCTACCTAAATCTAGAAACACATTTTCATTCAAGCCCTGATATTTAACAATGCAAGTGTATTCCAGTTAGCTGGGTAAGTGTCTGACAAGACCGTTTCCTGGCAGGATTCTTTCTTCTAGTCCCCAAATCTGGAAGTTAGTTTGGTATCCAGTTGGCATGTTCTGGCCTCTGCAGGGTAGTTCCTGGATCCCCTCCTCCCTAGTTCTGTGTGTGGAGGTGGGGAAGTCGAGTCTTGATCAGGAGAAGGTGCACCCCCTCCCAGGGCCCAACGGGACTCTTAACTCCACAGTGAAGGGAGGCTTGGAATTGTAACAACACTGCCCTTGGTGGTGACTGTTAGGAAATATTTTTTCTTTTTAATGTGATTTTAAAAAACATAACATGAGATCTCCCTCAATAAAATTCTAAGTTAATAGTGCAGTGTTATTAACTTTATAAGCACCATGTTGGGCAGTAAATCTCTAGACATTTCCCATCTTGCATGACAATACCAATGAGCGTCCTCTGGCAGCCTCCTTCTACTCTCCATTTCTGTAAATTTGACTCTCTCAGATGCTCTACACAAAGTAGCACCAAGCTGTGTTCATCCATGATGGGCTGATTTCCCTTAAAGTTACGTCCTAAATGTCCATCCAGCATGTGACAGGATTTTCCTCTTTTTTATGACTGAACAGTGTTCCATGGTTTACTTCATCTTCTTTTTCTGTAACTTCGTCCATGGACATTTGTGTTCTTTCCACCTCTTGGTTATTGTGAGCAATGCTTCAGAGAAAATGGTGTACAGATATTTCTTTGAGATCCTGATTTCAGTTCCCAGAAGTGGAATTTCTGGATCATATGGTAGTCCTACTTTAAATTTTTCTAGGAACCTCTCTACTGTTTTTCACAGCAGTTGAATCATTTTAAATTTACACCAACGATGGCCAGGAGTTGCAGTTTTTCCACATGCATTTCAACATGTGTTATTTTTAGAAAATTTTGTTTAACAGGGGCTATCCTGACAAGTGTGCAGTGATACTTCATTGTGATTTACACTGTGATTTATACTAATCCTAATGATTAGGGGGGTTGAGCATTTTTTTTCATATCCCTGTTGACCATATATGTGTTGTTTGTTCAGATCCTTTGACCATTTTTTAATCAGGTTATTTCGTTTTTTGTTTTTGAGTTGTAGGAATTCCTTACATATTTTGAACATTAATTCCTTATCATATATATCGTTTTCAGGCGATTTCTCCCATTCCATAGGTGACCTTTTCACTCTCGATTGTCTCCCTAATTAGGGTTAGGGTTGGGGTTAGGGTTAGGGTTAAGGTTAGTGGGGTTAGGGTTAGGGTTAAGGTTAGTTGGGTTAGGGTTAGTTGTGCAGAAGGGTTTTAGCTTTAGTTCCTTTTCTCTATTTTTGCTTTTGTGCCTGTTGTTTTGGTTAGGGTTAGGGTTAGGGTTAGCGTTAGGGTTAGTTGTGCAGAAGGGTTTTAGGTTTAGGGTTAGGGTTAGTTTAGAAGGGTTACAGTTAGGGTTAGGGTTTGTTGGGTTAGGGTTAGTGTTAGTTGGGTTAGAGTTAGGGTTAGTTGTGCATAAGGGTTTTAGGCTTAGTTTCTTTTCTCTATTTTTGCTTTTGTTGCCTGTTGTTTTGGTGTCATATACCAGAAATCATTGCCAGTATCAGTGCCAAGAAGCTTTTCCTCTGTGTTGTCTTCCAGGAGTTTTGTAAGGTATTAAGCACTTAAGTTCACGACGAGTTCCCTGTTATGTGTGGTGTATGTTGAGGATGAACTTGCATTCTTTTTCACGTGGATACCCAGTTTTCCTGTATCGTTTGTTGAATAGACTCTTTTCTCCTTGGTGTGCTTTTGGGACCCTTGGAAGATCAGTTTTTGGCATTGTTTCTGGGCTCTCTATTCTGTTGCAGTGGTCTACATGTATATCTTTATACCACTACCGTAATTTTTTTGTTATTATAGCTTTGTAATATGTTTTGAAGTCAGGAAGTATGAGGGTTCTAAATTTGTTATTCTTTCTCAAGACAGCATATTTAGGATCCTTTATAACTCCATATCAATGTTAATGTAAATTTTGCAGTTTCTTCAAAACTTCCTTTGGAATTTTGATAAGGATTGCATTGAATCTGTAGATGACTTTGGATAGTATAAGCATTTTGACAATATTCAGTCTTCTAATCCATGAACATGGGATGCCTTTCTCTTTATTTTTGTCTTTATATTCTCTCAACAATGTTTTGTATCTTTTATTATATAAGTTTTTCACTTCCTTCATTAAGTTTATTCCTAAAGTATTTTATTGTTATTGATGCTGTTATAAATGGGATTGTTTTCTTAACTTCCTTCTCACATTGTTCATTGTCAGTTTACAGAAGTACAATTGATTTTTGTATCCTACAACTTCGTTGAATTTATTTCTTATTTCTAACAGTTCTTTTGTGGAATCTTTAGAGTTTTCTGTATTTAAAGTCATGGAATCTGTAAACAAAGATAATTTTACTTTTTCCTTTCCAATTTGGATGCCTTTAAGTTTTTTTTCTTCTCTGATGGCTATGGCTGTATTAAATAGAAGTGCCAAGAGTGGGCATTTTTGTCTTTTTCTTTTATTAGAAGTAAAAGCCTTCAGTTTTTTGCCATTTCACATATGATGTTAGCTGTGGGCTTTTTATATATGGTCTTTATCATATTGAAGTGATATCTTTTTATTCCTAGTTTGTTGAATGCTTTTTATCACGTGAAAGGTTGTTGAATTTTTACTAAATGCTTTTTCTATATCTATGGAGATGATCATGTGATTTGAACATTTATTATGTCAATGTGATTTACCACACTAATTGATTTTCATAAGTTGAAGCATCCTTGCATTCCTGGGGTAAATCCCACTTGGTCATGATGTATTCCTCTTTCATAATATGATGTTGGATTTGGTTTGCTGGTATTTTGTTGAGAATTTTTGCATCTATATTCACTAGGGATATTGATCTCTAGTTTTCTTTTCTTATAGTATCTTTTTCTGTTTTTTATATCAGGCTAATACTGGCCTCATGAAATGATTTTAGAAGTTTCTCTCTGCTTAAATATTTTTTAAGAATTTGAAGAAGATTGGTTTTAATTTAAATTGGTCCCATTTTAGAAGTTGGATAGAATTTATTGTGAAGCTGAATGGTCCTAGACTTTTCTTTGTTGGCAGGTTTTTGATTACTGATTAAATCTACATGCTAGTTATAGGTCCACTCTGATTTTTATTTATTCATGATTCAGTTTTGGCAAATCATGTGTTTCTAGGGATTTATCCATTTCTTCTGGATTATCCGGTTTGTTAGTATGTAATTGTTCATAGCTGTTTCTTACATTTTTGTTTCTCTGATACTAGTTGTAATGTCTCATTTTTCATTTCTTATTTTATTCGCGTCTTCTCTCTTTCTTAGTAGTCTAGCTAAAGGATTATCATTTTTATTGTTATTTAAAAAAAAAACTATTTCATTGATTTTTCCCCTCTGTTTTATAGTCTCTATTTCATTTATTTCTGTAATAATCTCTTTTTTGAGGGAAATGAATTGTATTTAGCTGTTGGTATTTTGAAGATTTACTCTTCGTTTGCAAAAATGTTTTTAAGACAACTTCATTAAGATGGACACACTTGAGGTATGATACTAAACTTAGTGATTTCACATCTAAGACAGTATTTGTAAATCAGTAAAAATTACCACTATTTAATTGTTTTTATTTTAGCACATAAAGATAGGTTTTTGTTTTTAAGACAAGTTATCTCAAATGCATGTTTTAAAAATATAGTTCTAAAATAAATAAATAAATAAAAAATAAAAAAAATAAAAATATAGTTCTACTTTATACCAAACTTGAAATATGTAGCAAAAATTAGCCCAATGATCAGTATCCAAACTTATTATGTCTTCAGAATTTCATTCTGTGGTGCAAGGTGTTTATTATTTTTTTTTAATGTTACATTGAGATGAATCCTTTGTGTATATAAAGTCCACTTGCTAACAAGGGCTACAGTGAAGCCATGTAAACTCCCTAATGATTGTATCTGTGTCATAGCATTTGGCACCAACATTTTGTAGACAGGGCTCTGAGCAACTTTGACAAATATCGGCTGCTATCCTGATATTCTTTGCCGTTCTCCCACTTACTATTTTTCTTTTGTTTGTTTGTTTTATTTAAGTATAGTTGACCTACAACACTATGTTAGTTTCTAAGATTCAACATAGTGAGTTGATACTTTCTATACATTACAAAATGAGCACCACAATAAGTCAAGTTTCTGTTACCATATCAAGTTACTATATTTTATTGACTGTATTCCCCATGCTGTACATTTGATCTGCGTGACTCCTTTATTTGGGAACGAAAGTGTTACCCTCTTAATCTCGCTCACCTGATTCACGCATCCCTCCACCCTTCTCCCCTCTGGCAGCCACTGGTTTGTCCTCTGTATCCGTGACTCTCCTTCTGCTTTGTTACGTTGGGTTTGTTTTTTGGATTGTACATGCAAGTGAAATAGTTTGTCTTTTTCTGAAATATTTCAGTTAGCATCATAGCCTCTAGCTCCATCCATGTTACCACAGATGGCAAGATTTCACCCTCTTCTGTTGCTTAGTAATATTCTGTCATGTATGTTTTCCTACACGCCACATTCATCTGTCAGTGAACATTCAGGTTGCTTTCATATCTTGGCTATCGTAAATAATGCTGCAGTGAACCTGGAAGTGTACGAATCATTTTAAAATGGCCTTTTTGTTTTCTTCAGAAAATTACCCAGAAATGGAATTGCTGGATCTTATGATAGTTCTAATGTTTAAATTTTAAGGAATGTCTAAACTGTTTTTCATGTGGCTGCACCAGTTTACATTCCCACTAGCAGTGCCCAAGGATTCCCATCTCCACACCCTTGCCAACACATATTTGTTGTCTTTTGGATTACAGCCATTCTGACAGGTATGAGGTAATATCTCATTGTGGTCTTGATTTGCATTTCCTTGATGATGAGCGATGTTGAGCATCTTTTCATCCATCTGTTGGCCATCTGTATATCTTCTTTGGAAAATATCTTTTTAAATCTTCTGCCCATAATTCAGTTTGTTGTTTTATTTTGTTTTGATGTTGGATTATATGGAATCTTTATATATTTAGGATATTAACTCCTTATCAGATACTGTTGCTTCAGAGATCTCTTGTAGTTCTTTTTTGTTCCTTTTTCTTCTTTTGCTTTCTTCCCTTGTGATTTGATGGCTACCTTTGTGTTATGTTTAGAGTCATTTCTTTTTTGTGTGCATATATCTGTTACAGATTTCTGCCTTGTAGTTACCATGAAGGTCATATAAAACATGTGTATTTGTGTGTGTGTGTATGTTTATTTTAAGTTAATGATCACTTAAGTTTGAATACATTCCAACAACCCTGCAGTTTTAGTCACCTCTCACCACATTTAATGTTTTAGACATCATTTTACATCTTTTCGTGTGTGAATCCCTTAACTACTTACTGTGGATAGAGATGATTTCACTACTTTTTCTTTTAGCGTTCCTACTAGCTTTATAACTGTCTGATCTACTGCCTTTACTATCTGTTTGCTTTTACCAATGAGAATTTTCCTTTCATAAGTCTCATATTTCTAGTTATAGTATTTTCTTTTTTCACTTAGAAAAATCTCTCTACGATTTCTTGTAAAGCCAGTTAAGTGGTGACAAACTGTTTACTCATCTGTAAAACACTTTATCCCTCCTTCAAATCTAAATGACAGCCTAAGATATTCTTGGTTGTAGGGTGTTTTCTTTTCCCCTTCCATTACTTTAATCATATCATGCCACTTCCTTCTGGCCTGCAAAGTTTCTGATGTAAAATCAGCTGATAGTCTTATGGGAATTCCCTGATACATAACTGGCGGCTTGTCTCTCTCTGATTTTAAGAATCTCCCTCTATCTTTCATCCTTGCCATTTTAATTATGATGTTTCTTGATGTGTTTAGGTAGGTTGGTTATACTTCTTAACCTTGGAGAAGGGCCTTATTTAGGAGATGTCCTTCAGGACCCAGCAGCATACTCCTCTCGTCGCGAGAGCTCTATGAGCTGTTGGGCCCTTCTTCAGTCGCAGAGTCTGCGGGCAGACTGGAAGGCAGGCTACCCCTGGCCTGGTTGGCGGCCAGCCCTGCCTTCTGTGGCGGCTGCCTAACTACTGGTTTGTGTGGCCAGGTCCCGGCACAGCTGGCTGGAGGGCTCGGAGGTGGTCCTAGGGATAACGTCAGCCTCTGGTGGTGGGGCTGGATCTCAGGGTGGCTGGCTGTGGGACCTGGGTGGCCTGATTTTTTGCCCTAATCTTAATGTTTCTTTCCTTTTACTAATTTGGGCTTAGTTGTTTTTTTTTTTAATTTCTTGACATGTAAAGTTAGGTTGTTTTGTTTTTTTAATCTATAAAGTTGCTTGTACTGTAATCTCATAAATTTTTTTATGTTGTATTTTCATGTACCTTTGTCTCAAGATATTTTCTGATTTCTGATTTCTTTTTTGACCCATTGATTATTCAGGAATATGTTGTTTAATTTCCACATACTTATAATTGTGCCATTTTCTTTCAACTATTAATTTCTAGTTTCATCCTGTTGTGATTAGAACACACTTGGTATGATGTCAGGTGTCTTAAACTTGTTGAGACTTGTTTTATAAGGTAACATGTAATCTGTCCAGGAGAATGCTCTGTGTGCACTTTGGAAGAACATGTATTCTACTCCTGGATGGAGTGTTCTTCATATGTCTTTGAGGTCCATTGTGTCTACAGTGTTTATCTTATTCTTTGTTTCCTTCATCTTATGTCTGGATTTTCTGCTATTATTGAGAGGATTGTATTGAAATTCCCCAATATTATTGTATTGCTATCAGTTTCTCCCTTCAGTTCTGTCTGTATATGCTTCATATGTTTGTGTGTTCTGGTATTAGGTATATATGTACTTTTAACTATTACAGCTTCCTGGTAATTTGATCCTTTTATCATTATATAATAGCCTTCTTTGTCTTTTTTTGCAGTTTTGTCTCTAATAAGTATGACTCTCTTTTGGTTACATTGTGCATGAATATCCTTTTCCATTTCTTAATTTTCAGCCTATATGTACCTTTATGCATAAAGTGAGTCTTACAGACAACATATAGTTAGGTCTTTTTTTTTTTTTTTTTATCCATTCAGAGACTCTGTATTGATTGGGGAATTTAGTTCATTTACAGTTAGAGAATTATTGATGCAGAAGTACTTACTATTTGCATTTTGTAAATTGTTTTCTCTTTCGTGGCTTTTTTGACACTTTTTCTTTGTTATTCTCTCCCTTGTGTTTTGTTGATATTTTATAAAAGCATAATTTGATTGCCTTCTCACCTTTCATGTGTCATCCATTGGTATTGTCTTTGTGGTTACCATGAGTCTCACATAGCACATGTTATAGTTCTAAGTCGTCCTTTTTAAGCTGATAACAACTTAACTTTAATCACATATAAGAACTCTGCACTTTTTCTTTTCCCTCCTCACACATGATTTGTCTTGATGTGAGGATTTATTTCTTTTTATATTGTGTATCTACTAGCAAGTTTTGTATTTATAGTTGCTCCTATACTTTCCTGTTTTAACTTTTGTGCTACAGTTAGCTGTGATTTGCTCACTGCTACTAGAGTGTTTCATTATCCTGTATTTTTCTATGTATTTACCTTTACCAGTGAGATTTATATTTCATCTTCTTTCTCTTATATTCCCAGTGCTGCTGTTTCATTTCCTTTCATTTCAAAGTCTTTTGTTTTCATTACACTTTCTGTAAGTCAGATCTAGCAGTGACACATTCCCTCAGTTTTTGCTTACCTGGGAAATTCTTCATCTCTCTTTCGCTTTTAAAGGAGTCATTTGCTGGGTACAGTGTTCTTGGTTTACAGGCTTTCCCCCTCCACCCACCAGCGTTCTCAATCTGTCATCCTGCTCTCCTCTTCTAATCTGCAGGGTTTCTGCTGAGCAGTCCTGCGAACATCTTAAGAAATTCCCTTGAATATGACAAGCCTCTCTTTAATTGCTGATTTGGAAATTCTGTCTTCACTTTTTCCTTGACAGTTTGATTGTAATGTGTCTTTGTGTAGATCTGTGGGTGAGGGTATCTTAATTTGAGACTATTGGGCTTCTTGGATCTGGATGTCCATCTTCCTCCTCAGGTTTGTTAAGTATCTGGCCACTGTTTCTTTCAGTAAGCTCTCTGCCTGTTAGTTTTTCTCTTCTCCTTCTGGGACTCTGCTAATAGGCATCTTGTCCAGTTGATAGTGTCCTGTAAATCTCTTAGGCTGCTTTCACTCTTCTGTTTTTTTTCCCATTTGTTCCTCTGACTGCGTAATTCCAGTGCTTCTGTCCTCGGTCACTGCTTCCTTCCTCCGTGTGTAAGTCTGCTGATGATGATTCTAGTGAATGTGTCATTGTATGCGTTAGTCTCAAAATCTCTGTTTTAGATTTTTAAATTTTTTCTTTGTTGATATTCTCATTTTTTTGTTCATGCATCATTTTCTTGAGCCAGTTGAGACTCTTTATGATGGTTATTTTTAATGCTTTATCACATACATTATATACCTTTCTTTTTTATGGTCAGTTTCTGGAGATTTATTTTATTCCTTTGATTGGGCCTGGACAATGAATGGACAATGTCCAAATGATTGGACATTTTGACAATCCTTGGACAATGATTTACTTTTTCTTTTACTCTACTTGTTAACAGAAACATTTTAAAATTAAAAGTTCTTCAGAAGCTTATTTTTTGGTCAGTCTAGTATCTGATAACTATGAAATTAAAAGTCAAATGGTTTTACTTTTTCCTCTTTACAGAATTTGCAAAAACGTTCATTTTTGATTGCTCACAATATTTTCCATTAAATAGCTTTATCATAATTTAATTTTTCCTATTTTCAAACATACCCTCATTTCAGCTTTTTACAGTTATAAATAATGATATACTGTGCACATCTCTATTTCTTGAGAATAGATTCTCGGAAGTATCATTGGTCACAGGGACAGAATGGGAACTGTTTGAGATTATTGAAATCTATTGCTAAATTAACTTCAAGGAATACTGAACAGCCTTGTCTCTCAAAGTAATTTATGACAATATCTGTCCCACCACCGCCTTTCCTCACTGCAGTAATTATTAGCATTTGGGTATTTAAACGTAAAGGCCTCATTTTTTTAGGTTTTTGTTTTTGGTGCACAAACACATGCCCTTGCACACTTGCCACACTCCAAAGCTGCCTTTCCACACTTGTGTTTCACTGGGGAAGAAAATACACTTGAAATAACGGCAATACTGAATTGGGCAGCAGCCTGGGAGGGCATCCACATTTGCACCACTGAGATAATAAACTGTTTGGGATGGAAGCAGAAGTGTTGGGGAGGGACATATGTGACTTATTTTCATTTTAATCATTTCAAAATGTTATCGTAATGACCTATATAATAAAATTGAAAGCATTATTCTTTTTTCAGACCACTGTTTCTTAGGAGTCGCCCAGATCAATATTTAAAAGGACCTTGGCTGTCCTATATCAACCTTTTACATACTACCAGAGCAGCTTTGTAAGGAGCACTATTATAATTCTCTTCTACAGGCACTTTTTTCCAATGTCTAGATTGAGAACTATGTCTAATGTTAACAAAACCTCTTGTTTTCTTCCTTTTGGGATAGATTAGGTAAGGGATGTTAGACTATGGGATACTTCACCTTGGACTAGAGCTCCTTTCATGGTTAAGTTCCCTTGCAGAGATAGGTATGGGGACAGCTGAAATCCAAAGATTGTAAAGAAAGTGATCTGGGACGTCCTTCTAAAATGCACACTTTACTTTGAGGGATCAAACAACTGGAGAAATAGAGACTCTGATGTTAGGTGATTATTCATGTTCGTAGGTGGCCGGGTATCTTGTATTGTCTTTGTCTCCTTGTGGAGCCAGCACAGCTTCTAATTCATAAGTCAGCTGCTTTGGCCTTTGCCAAAGCACCATGTCTATACGTGCTGGGCCCACATTGGTCCTTTCAGCTAGATTTGCCTCTGCAGGGAATGGCCCTTTGAAATTAAATTTCACGTATCACAGCTGTTTCCCCAGCATCAATCCTATTCTCTTGGCTTACTTTGTCATTTTCTTTAAAACCTCTATGAGGGGCCGAATTGTCTTTGGCAAAATCATTTCATTGAATACCTAGTCACAGGATTTCCGCCCACTCCATCCCAGGGTGAGCCTGGGAAGAGAGAAAAACATTCTTGCATTCAGCCTTTGACAGAGGTGATGCACAGAGAGAGGCTGTTTCCAAGTCAACAGCTCTGCCTTTCTCATCGTCCTCTCCCTCGGATAAGGGAATGAGTTGTTTGACTCGTTCAGACATCAAAGAGAAAGGACTGTATGTTGACAAGGGACTGACTTTGTCAATTCTGAAGTGTCACCATCAGTTGGATTAAAGCTACAAAATTAGGTTGCACCTTCATATTTATGGTACCTCTAGAGTGTGGCAGACGGGCACTTGGGGAAAACTGGGTGAGATTCCTTTCGTAAAGTGAAAAATGGGACCCACAGGAAATGATGCATTTGTTCAGGAGCATGCGGGTAGCACTGTGGTTATCTCTTGGGCTGCTACTTTGTGTTCGGATGGAGCGTAGCCTGAGAAGGGGCACCCTGTTCTGTGTCCAGGCCAAACTCCCTTCTTACTGTTGTGAGTGCTCTTTGAAAGAAAAGGAGGGGCTGGAAAAATGTGACGTGTTTAAAGTCTCAGCATAGCAGTCATCTAATATCTATTCAGAACTTTGCACAGATCCTAGAGCCTAGCTCATCAACCAGTAGAAGCGTCATCATAGTAGGCCAGGTTCTTGGATGGATATATCTGCTCTGGTGTTTTATTAGTTTCTTCCTAACTTGTAAGATTTTTTAAAAAAAAGCAAAAGGAGAGGCTATGCAAATGTGAAGACCCCGTGGACCTCTACATCTGAAAATGCCAAGCACTGTAAGGCTAACCGGGAGCTGTCTGCTGCCCACTGCCCCAGGGGTACCCCCCCGGACACTGAGCTGCCTGCCAGCATCAGCAGGCGCCAGCTCCTAGACCTCTTCCTCTTTAAATTACCTCCAGAGTATAGAGTGTATCGGAGGCTCCGCACTGATTCAGCATGTGTCCTGCAAAGGGCTCCTCACGTCCCACCGCTGGCTAATCCTTAACCTTGTGGAGTCCTGACCTGCTAGCACGTGGTGGCAGATGCTGCCCAGAAAGAAAGTTATATGATTGCAATGATATAAATGATACAATTATATTGTAATTGGGGGTTTATACAGTTTGGGGGTTGTGTCTTCACACAGCCGTTTAGAGCTTGGTATTCTGCTAAATGCTGGGCTTCCAGTGATGATGAAGATACAGTCTCTGCCACACAGAACCCACAGAGCAAGACAAGGAACAGGGAAATTAACCCTTCACCAAACAGTGTATAAACTAATGGAGGAATGCAGAGTCTCACTGAATAAGGCCCCTGACCACTCTTGCGAAGGTCAGAGAGTGCCTCCCTGAGGAGTTAACACACCTTGAACCCACCATACCTGAAGGATGATCAGGCATTTGCCAGGCAGGCAAGGTTAAAGAAAAAGGTGGAGGGGTGGGGGGTGCAGTGCATTTTTAACCAGTGAAAGGGAAATAACAGTTTTGGGAGAATTGGTGTGGTCAGAGAATGGCAAAAACAGCTTTTTAAAGATGTCTTTTTTTAACATAGACCATTTTAAAGTCTTTATTGAATTTGTTTCAGTATTACTTCTGCTTTATGTTTTGGTTCTTTGGCCTCAAGGTGTGTAGTATCTTAGCTTGCCCACCAGGAACCAAACCTCCAGCCCCTGCATTGGTAGGCAGAGTCTTAACCACTGGACCAGCAGGGTAGTCCCAAACAGCTTTTGACTTTTGTTTTACAGGCTGGACAGAGGGTAGCCAGGAGTAGAAATATGATGAAAACTTATGTTTCAAGTAGCTAGTGAATCATGAATGTGAAAGAAACGGTGTCACAGTTCAGTTTATGAACTGTCTATTTTACCAAGGAAGAAGTTTTCTCCCCCAGAAGAATGTCAGACCCTTTGAGGGTGAGCTGGGTGCTGCCCTCCCCCACCCCCAGGCCCCCAGAGGATCCAGACAGCGTCCCGCTGTGTGCCAGCTCGTCCCCGCCGGGTGACTGTGCTCCCGGGAGGGCATGGTGCTCGTCCACGTAACCTCCTGGGATTCAAGTACAGCTGAGAAGACAGCTCACCCTTTCCTCTCCTTACAGCCTGTAGCCACTTCTCTGTTATCTGGATGAAGGATAATGAAAAAGAGGCATACTTTTCCTCTAGCCCCAGACTGGTTTGGTTCAGCGTGGCAGAGTCTTGCTCAGCCTGGGTCGGGGTCAGGCCATGCCAGGCGGGTGGGGTGAAGATAATCGGATGGGGCGTGTTCTCCAGGGTCTCGCCAGCACACACATTCTACCGCCATCATCTTTTTCCACACCTAGTGGAGTGGCACCCCACTCCAGTGCTCTTGCCTGGAAAATCCCATGGGCGGAGGAGCCTGGTAGGCTGCAGCCCATGGGGTTGCGAAGAGTCAGACATGACTGAGCAACTTCACTTTCACTTTTCACTTTTATGCATTGGAGAAGGAAATGGCCACCCACTCCAGTGTTCTTGCCTGGAGAATCCCAGGGATGGGGTCGCACAGAGTCGGACACGACTGAAGTGACTTAGCACCTAGCAGCTTGCCCAGATCCGTTTCTCAGCATCAGAGCTTCCCAGGGACTCCTCCCCCCACCCCCGTGTTCTCCCAGGTGGGCAGGTCCCGCACCTCGACCCCGCCCACCGTGGCTGCCAGACCGTGGCTCCTAAAAGAGGGGGGCAGCGCTGTGAGACCGAAGGAAGCAGGGCCTCTGCTCCCCTAACTAAAGGAACCAAATAAGTCTCCTGAAGACATCGAAACCCACCCTGCTTTCACTCTGAGACATACACGCCACACACAGACACACGTCGCCTCTGCCACTGCAGGGCGGTTGGCTTGGGGCCCCATTCCATTATCGATTGCTCATCAGTTACTTAAAACTTGTCATCAAGATTTCTCAGCTAAGAAATAGCCTAGGGACCTCCCTGATGGTCCAGTGGTTAAGAATCTGCCTCCCAAGGCAGGGGAAGCGGGTTCAATCCCTGGTCGGAGAACTAAGATCCCACATGCTGGCGGGGGCAACTGAGCCCACCAAAAGATCCCGCATGCTGCAACTGGGGCCCTACACAGCCAAAGATAAATAAATAAATATGTAAAAAAGAAAAAAAAGAAATGACCCAATGATTTTTACCCAATTAGTATTTCCTCATTAAAAGTGAGAATAGTAGTAAAAACCACCACCACCGAAAAAAACCCCACAGTCACCAGAAGGAAAACCAGGCATAGCTGAGCCTACACCAGGCAGATGCTCCGAGCCTCTCCACCCCCACTCGGCCAGGCTTCCCCTCCTCCCGTCCCAGCACAAACAGGCTCCGCACGAAGGCTTTCAGTGACTCCTTAGGAAACCTAAGGCTTCACAAAGGTCTCATGCCTCTAAGGTGCATATCCCTGCCTGTTTGCTTACAACTCTCTCTGTTGCATGCCCCCTGAACACACAAAGACACACACACACACACATACACACACATCTTTACAGGGCATTGCTTTGTATATAGTATCTAAGGGAACAGTCATCCCAAATCTGAGCATCCTGCCTCATTGAGGCAAGAAGGGACTGGCAGACTTATTGAGCCCACTTACTGTAGTGATCATTCAGCCAGAAATAACATGGGTTTGTTAGTATGATGTAGTTTTGGGGGTACTTTTTATATTTGAGCCCTACAACTTTACAGGAGGATATTGTCTCCATTTTTTAAATTAAGAAGCTGAGGCTCAGAGGTTGGTTTGCCTCCTCAGGCTTCTGCAGGGTGGTCGGAACCATGCTAGTGTTTTTTCCATTAGATTATTCTTGTATAAGCTGACTCATTGGAAAAGACCCTGATGCTGGGAAAGATTGAAGACAGAAGGAGAAGAGGGTGACAGAGGATGAGATGGTTGGATGGCATCACCAATTTAATGGACATGAACTTGGGCAAACGCTGAGAGATGGTGGGTGACAGAGAGGCCTGGCATGCTGCAGTCCATGAAGCTGCAAAGAGTCACACAACTTGGCAACTGAACAACGAGCAATTCTTATATAAACACATAGCTCTATTGTATGTCTTTTCCAACTACTGGAAGTTTAAAACAAATGATTCTGGAGAACTTTTTCTTACCGTTTACCACATCAACCAGATTCCACTAACTTCTGGCTGCTCGTTATTGTTTAGTTGCTAAGACATGTATGACTCTTTGTGACTTCATGGGCTAGATCCAGAAATCCAAATATTTAGCAAGTAAACTGGGTTTCTGTCATTTTCATTTTCTTCCACAGTTTATTGACAATTGAACTCCGATCTCACAGGCACCCCAGTGTTCATGTGTGTGCTCAGTCTTGTCTGACTCTCTGTGACCCCACGGACAGTAATCCTCCAGGCTTCTCTGTCCATGGAATCCTCCAGGCAAGAATACTGGAATGGTGTGCCATTTCATCCTCTAGGGGATCTTCCCCAACAAGGGATCAAACCTACATTTCCTGCATTGGCAGGCCGATTCCTTCCCACTTGAGCCATCAGGGAACCCCTAACTTTTGGCTAACACACAGCAAGTATGCGGGAGCTGCTTCCTGAACGCAGCTTCCTGCTCTGGTCAGGATCGGTGATTCTCCTCTGTCCGTCATGGCCCTTGCCTGATGCCACCTCCCCTGTGTTGGAATGTGAGACTATCTCTAATTATCATCTGTACTTTGTGTAACTAACCTTTTAAGATTTGCTAATTCAGACCCACTTTCAGACAGTCTTCCTTTTTGTTACCAGGAAACATGAACAATCATAGAAATGTCAGCATTTCAATCATTTCATGATTCCCAGGTTGGCACTTAAAAGTCAAGCGTCTATTATCAGCTGACCTTAGGTTGACAAACTGTCACCTTGACTCAGACCCTCACAGGAAGCAAACCAGTAGTGCGTGCATCTTTAGGTCAGGACCGCAGTGGTTTTCTAGAACTCTGTGCACTGCACGTATGCCTGAGAGCAAATTATAGCCTCTAGAGGAGCTTACGCTCTGTCTGAAAAGGTCAACAAATAAAAAGCCATTTCATGCTCTTCTCTCAGTTCGTCCCCCACCTCCTCCCCGCACTGTGTCCACAAGTCTGTTCTCTCTGTCTGCGTCTCCACCTCCGCCCTGCAGATGAGTCCATCACTCTCATCTTTCTAGATTCCATATATACGCGTTAGTATATGATATTTGTCTTTCTCTTTCTGACTTCTTTCACTAAACTAGGCTCTAGGTCCATCCACCTCATTAGGGCTGACTCAGATGTAGCTGAGTGATATTCCATTGTATATACCACAGTTTCTGGATCCAGTCTTCTGTTGATGGACGTCTAGGTTGCTTCCATGTCCTATCCATTGTAAACAGTGCTGCAAAGAGAATGGTATAGAAACATATATATTACCCTATGTAAACAGATAGTGAGTGGGAATTTGCTATGTGACAGGAAGCTCAGCCTGGTACTCTGTGACAACTACGGGTGGGATGGGCTGGGAGGTGGAAAGGGGGTTCAGAAGGGAGGGGATGTGTGTTTACCTGTGGCTGCTTGGTGTTGATGTATGGCAGAAGCCATCACAACATTGTAAAGCACTTATCCTCCAATAAAAAAAAAAATCCCAAAAAATGAATAAAAGAAGTAAGAGTGGGCAAAAAAGAAGCCACTTCAGTGCAATTCAATATGTGCTACAAAGAAGGCGATGTGCCGTGGAAGAACAGTTCACTGGGCCTCAGGAAGAGCAGAGATCATGGAAACATTCACAAAGGAAGTGATGTCTAGCCCTTCACCGAAAAGACACGTAGAGGTTAGTGGCGTGAAGGATTCAGGCAGGGAGGAACGTGTATGGATGCCCAGATGTCAGAGACCACGGCGCATCCGGGGAGCTGCAGGTGCCCCAGAGGCCATGCTTGGGAGTTGAGCTTTTCTCTTGGAGCAGTGTGGGAGTATCCAGGGGTTTTTAATGGGGTGTGACACAATCAGATGTACATTTTAGAACGATCAGTCTGGTTCTAGGATGGGGTGTGGGTTGGGGGCAGTGTCGGAGTCATAGAGACCAGAGTAGCGTGAACTATGGTAGGAGTCGCGGGAAGGGGGAAGCACAGACTGGGCTGTTCAGTTCCTGGTGCTGAAATCAGCGGTCTGACACAGTTATGGATGTGCAGATCAGGAGCTGGGAGGGGGTCTGGAGAGTCCTCCAGAAAAATTCACGTGAGGGAGGTGATGTCACTCAGAGCATGGAAAGTGGGGAGAACAGTGGGACACAGACCTTTCGTGTGTGCCTGCAAGAGGGGGACTGTGAGAGGGGCCAGGCAGTGTGACCGGACCCGAGGGGACAGTGGGGGGCGGCGGGAGGAGAGAGAGACGGGATGGGGGGCGGGGGAGGGCTGCCCAGACCTCAGGGCCTGGAGTGGCACTCCGGGCTGGAAAGAGGTAACCTAAGGTAGGGATTGGAAAGTCATTCTGGAATCCAGGGACGAGGAAGTTCCAGTGGAGTGGCGGGCTTGGAAGCCAGAGGGGGTGAGTGAGGACACGGGTGGAGAGCATGCAGACAGCTGCTTCTAGGAGGGTCTTCCCTGATCACCCCTCCATGCCCCCATGATACCCCCCTTCCTGTGACCTGCACATCCTGGATCCCCAGGGTCTCTTCTCTTGCAAGTTAAATAGATCCGTTTCTTTCCTTCTTTCCCCTAGACAGCTCCTGACGTGGTCCCGAGCCCTTGTCTTGTTTCTCCAGCTTACACACGACCTGCCAGCCTCATGACCGCCTCCTTCCCTTTCTGGCCCCTCCCCTCCCCCTACTCATCATGTTTGCCTCTGACTTTCCAGCAAAAAGGAAACCCACAGAAAATTGCAGTAGTGTCATCAGAACCGTTTACAAAACATCATATTGGGAGGATTGAGAAACCAACTTGGTGTCCACCCCCCAGAAGAGCTTGGCCTTACAGTGATAGAGGTTTTATGCAATGAATGGCAAGGGACACAGGAACAACCCAGTGTATGGGTGAGCTGGAGAAAACATCGGGGGAAAAGGGGAAAAGCTGTGTGCATAACGGACTGCGGTTTCTAGAACTTCTCTTCGGCAGAGCCCAGTGCAGCGTCTGTGGTGAAGCAAGTGGTCCTGTCTGTTTTCCAGCTGAGCAGAAACGCACTCCTGTCCGTGTTTGGTTATGGTGCTCACAGTGCCCCTGAGACCAGGCTTGGGAAGTGTATTACCCGATGGAGAGCTATTTATTTTTATTGAAATATGAAGTGTTCACAGCAGAGGAGTCTAATATCATTTTAATATAACAGCTCATATATGCTTTGAAATTTTAAAATTGCTGTGGATTGATGACAAAATGATGAAATTTTGGGTGGGGAAGATCCATCGCTTGTCAACACACAGGTATCAGCTTTCTGCCGTCCTGTTATCCAGGACTGAGGCATCTGCCGGCCACATGCTGCGATGCGTCTTTGCTGTCACAGAGCTTCAGAAGGTCTCTGTGGGTTTCAGTCAAGGGCTCTGTGTCTGACCCCCCTGGGTCTGTCCTTTTCTTGCAAGTCTTTTTTGGTAAGCTTTATGATGGTATTTTTGTTACCGGTCTGGTTGTGACAAAAGTGAACTATGTTTTCCTTAAAATAAATCATCAGGTGATTGATGGAATGGTGAAGAGAGAGGGGTGTGGGTGGCTGGTGAGTGCGTGGCTCTGAAATTCTTGACCATGGTATCCTCTCCAGCAGGCTCTGAAGAATGCTCTTTTTTAAAAAAGAAAAAGTGTTTCTTTCTTTGGCGGCCTCGGGTCTTGGCGGTGGCCCGTGGGGTCTTCGTTGCCTCGTGTGGGATCTTTTGTTGCGGTGCTTGGACTCTTTTCAGTGCCCAGACTCAGTACTTGTGACTTGTGGACTTAGTTGCTCTGTGACATGTGGGATCTTAGTTCCCCAGCCAAGGATTGAACCTGTGTGTCTTCTTTTATTGCAAGGCAGATTGTTAACCTCTGGACCACCAGGAAAGTCCCTAGAGAATATTCTGATGTCTTTTATCTCTAGAGTCTAGAAAACAGATATTCAGACCAGAATATATTTGCCTTTGGCATCTCTTTCAAATGTAAAAACAATTTCAGTTAGCTAAAAATTTAGTTTCCTGTCTTGGTATACTGGGAACTCTTGGTTCTTGATGCAAAATCTTCCATGGTTTCCTTGGATTTCTTGAGAGAGAGAGATTCGTTTCACTTGCATGTAAGCATTTTGGATTGGGAAGGGAGTTGTTTGTTGCAGTGTTTGAAGTACAGATGGCAAGTGCAGAGTGAGCCTGGGCCAGGCAGAAGGAAGCTTTGAAGACCAGGCCCCCAGACTGATAGCAGGTGCTAGGAGCTGGCCGACTCTGACCGGGACCCCGATAGCAAAGAGCTGTCCTGGGTGCCCAGGGCACATTCATTTAGTTATTTATTTATTTATTTTATGGTGGAACTGCTGGCTCTGTGCCCTGTCACACCCTGCAGGGCCATCTGGACCCCTCTCTCATTCTCTGAAACAATGGAAAGTGCGTGAAACAGAAGTTAACTAGGTTTTGCGGCGTTACGTGATCATATCTGAGTTTTTGTTAGTTATGAGTCAGATGAATGACCCATTTCAGCCAAGCAATGTGGCCACTATATAAGGCATATTTCAAACGTAATCAGAATGTTTTAGGACTGTCTAGTCATAAAAAGACATTGCAATTGGAATCTGGAGTTCAAGTCACACAGGCTGTGCTCCGAAGGCTTGTTTAAAAGCACGTTCGGAGGGTCTGGCAAACAGAAGCTAGTTTATCCTATCAGTTGGCTCATGCCCACACGAAGAGGAGCTGCAGTGTTCTGTGCCCTTTCCCAAGCCACTCGAGTGTGAGACGGGTCCAGAACGCAAACCTCTCCTCTCGTTTGCTCCCTGGGCGCCTAGGCGGTGCCTTTCTCTCCCTGTCTCCCTTCCCTCCTCCCTCCCTTCCTTGCAGTAAATATTATACCCACACCAGTCATGTGAAAGTCAGGGCAGGAAACACGTATTCGACACTGACTTGGTCTCCAGGGCTCTGCACTCAGCGTTGGTGGGTGGGTGATGATGGGCACACATCACGCTGTCATAGACAGTGCCAAGTGCGGGAACCAAGAGGAAACCCTGGTCACTGTGTTAGTTAGAAATATTCAAGGAGTAAGGATGGGCTTCCCTGGTAACTCAACTGGTAAAGAATTCGCCTGCAATGCAGGACACCCCAGTTCGATCCCTGGGTCAGGAAGATCCCCTGGAGAAGGGATAGGCTACCCACTCCAGCATTCTTGGGTTTCCCTGGTGGCTCAGCTGGTAAAGAACCTGCCTGGAATGCGGAGACCTGGGTTCAGTCACTGGGTTGGGAAGATTCCCCTGGAGAAGGGAATGGCTACCCACTCCAGCATTCTGGCCTGGAGAATTCCACAGACTGTATAGTCCGTGGGGTCACAGAGTCAGACATGACTGAGCAGCTTTCACCTTCAAGGAGTAAGGAAGGTGCTGAGATGTTTCTTCTTTTTAAAAATGTTAAAACCTTTTAAGTTTCTTCAGATACTGAGTCAGAGAATCCTGTATGCTTTTCCAAAGGGCTGTATTGTTGTTTAGTCGCCAAGTCTCATCCAAGTCTTCTGCGACCCCGTGGACTGTAGCCCACCACGCTCCTCTGTCCAAGGGGTTTCCCAGGCAAGAATCCCAGAGTGTGTTGCCATTTTTTTCTCCAGGGAATCTTCCTGACCCAGGGATCAAACCTGCATCTCCTGCACTGCGGGCTGATTCGTAACCTCTGAGCCACTTGGAAGGCCTTTCAAAGCGCTGGTCGTAGCTGTCTGCTCTAATTCTCTCCCAGCCTCAGTTGTGTGATCATTAACAGGCAGATCCTCACTTCCTGGTTCACTCACCTGGTTTGTCCTAGAAATGTCCTGTGTGTCCCTGAAGTCAGAGACCTGACTGAGAGAGCATCCCAAGTGCTTCCAGCCCCACCGTGTCTGTGAGCAGCCCTCCTTGTGTCCCCTGCGGACAGGTCCAGTCCTCTGCTGGAGCCCACATGTCCTCATCGGCGCAATGTGGAGACGGTGCAGTGTCCGCCGAACCGAGCAAACCAACATGAACAAATACAGTCCTTTGACTTTCAGTTGCTTATTTCCTAATTCTTCTTACAGAAATAGAAGACACTTTTCTGACTTTAAAATCGCTTATCTAACATGAGAAAATTAGTTGAAATGATCCTTGAAGCTCCTTTCAGTCTTAACATTCTATGAAGAAGTGACTTTCAGATATCTGATTAGAGTGATGGGCTGAAACATGCCTTCGTTTGATTTCCCATTACGCCTTCCTTCCAGATTTGTGGGAACACAGCGTGCTCCATGGTAAAAGAAAAATGAAGCTGAATAATTTTTAGAATGACATCTAACCAGGAATATACAGAATTTTTTTAAAGATAATCATCAAATTATGAAAAATGTTTGTAATGCCTTTTTAAAAATTAAGAATTAATACACAGCTTAGGATCCAGTTTAATTACTGACGTTTTTATTAAATCCTCATAGGCTCTCAAGAATGTCTTCACTTCTCTCACAACTGTATTCTCTCAGTGGAAATCAAGGCTATTTCACCTTTATTTTAAATTGTTTTAATGAGGTAGTGCACTTGTGCCTTATCCTCTGTAAACTGGAATCTGAGCATTTTTAAATTCACATTGGTGAGTAGCAGTTGACGTTTGGTCACTTTCCAAGTTGGACTTTATACTCACCTGAGGGTACAGATTTTCAGACTTGACGCCAACCTATTGTTTGTACACATGTAGATGATCTTTGCGTTAGTGTGTTATGATCCAACTTCACATGACATTTAATTAACAAGCTTCTTAAGAGAAAGGATAAAGCTTTTCGTTTCATGCTTTAAATGCATTTTAAATAAACAGCATTGTGAAATCACATGCTTGGTGCTCATCAGGGTGGTAGAGAGCTCCAGTGAGTCATCCTGGATAAAAGACGTGGATTGCAGTGAACACAGGGGAGAGTAATGTGTTCTGGGGCATCATTTCCACCCTTCATTTGTTTGAGAAAATAGCTAGTAATTATTAGGTGTCATAGAGCATTTTCCTTTTTTATAGAAAATTTCTTGATTGAATTTATCTTGCTCTCTTTTCTCATTTAGTTTGCATAGCCAAGAGTCTTAGGTTTGAAATGGTTTGATTATGATAATTTTTCCTTTATTTCTTCTTTCCCAATACCATCATTAAACACCATCTTCAACTTTAAGCCGTGAAAAGTAAAGATGTCAGAATGAGCTCTGCAGAATAAAGTCTCTTCTTTTTATTCAGTTGTCAGCTCTAACTTTTCCAGTCTACCCTGCATTTTCATTTTGTATGGACTTGGAGCTACATTCTCTAGTAGGAATTCAGAATGCCAAATGTATTTTGTTTGTATTTTGTGCTTTTTTTTAAATGATAAAATGATATTACCATTAACTAAAAGAGTGGAAGCCCATGTTAGACTTAAAATTCCTAGACTTTGGTTTCATCCTCATTAAATAGAGCTTATCTTCCATTTCTGTCCTGTACAGTATTTTCCTTCCAGTATTAGAGACCTTAGGGTTTAGGAAACTGCCTGAGAATAGGCTCCTCTTCAGAAACCATGGTGCGGTTCTCCCAAGTTGATAATTACTGTTCGCTTCTAATTACAGCGGTAATAAATGTTCATTTAAAACTCTTAGCACTTTTAGAGTGTTCCAGGAACATCATCCTTTAAGCTTGGTTTTAAGCTTGAAGAATGAGGTCAGAGAGAATATGCTCCAGGAATATGTATAGTTGCTCCAAAGGTCCAAGTCACCCAGTGCTAATGGCTGAGGGTTGGTCGTTCTTTTCCTATTCATCCGCAGCAGTATGTCAGGCATTGTGATATAGATAGGACCTGCGCTGCCAAGAGTGGAGTTTAACCCTGAAGACCGCAAGTTTGAGCTGTGCAGTTTCCGTTGTTGGCGGATTTTTCAGCCAGGAGCAGTACGTACTGCGTGATTCATGGGAGACTGAATTCGCTAACACGGAACCATGGACACAGAGGGGCGGAAGATGGGAAGGACCTGCATAAACGGGAGGCAGATGATAAGTCCTGTGTGGATTTTCCGTTCCCCCTGCTACGCAACGTTCCAGGGTCGCCTGCAGTTGTGGTCATTCCAGGGGGCGCCTCCAGGACGAGAAAGGACAAAGGCCAGCGGCAGAGCGGATGCTTGGTGGACATGCCGGCGAGGAGGTGCCGGAACCATGGTCAGAGAGGGGGAGAGGTACCGGAGAGAAGTGGGAGGGGAAGCCGTGAAGAATTTCAGGAGAACTGCTGACTTCCTTGGTTGCTGTGAGTTGAAAGCTGTAAAGACTCTATTAAATTTTGCAGTCAGGAGGTCATTGCTGACCTTTGCTAGAGCAGATTCAGGGAAGTGTGGAAATGGACTCCAGGCTCTAGTGGGTTAAAGCGTAAACTGGAAATTAATGTATAAAAATAGTTCATGTGGACTCCTGACTAGTTGTATATAAAGGAAAAAGAGAGGTGATGGCTAGAGGAGGAAGTGATATTCAGGAGGGACTATTATCTTACAAATATAAGAGAGACCCTGAGGGTGTTTATAGGCTGTGGGGAGGAAGCCCATAGACAAACAAGGATTTAAAATATAGTGGAAAGATAATAACCAGGGAAATAAGATCCTAGGAGGGGTTTGGTGGAGGTTGATCTGGAGTACGGATCAACCCTAAGCGTGACTCCTCTGTGTAAAGAGGAAAGACAATAAAGGTGGTTACAAATGTGCGTTTACAGGGTATGTAAGCAGAAAGTTTGATACTCACAAGTTTGTCCTTATAAAATACAAGTTCAAGCTATATGCTACTAAAAATTATTATTAGGAGCTATATCAAGTAACATCTAAGTGCTTACTATCCACTTTGAACATTATTAAAGTTTAAAAACAAGATCTCATGGAATTTCATCCTACAGCTCTATGAAGAAGATATCGCTCCTTCTCAAAGAAAATGAAACTTAATGAGTGAATTAATTAATCTAAGATCATGGAAACGTTGAAGAAGTGGGTCCGGCTCCAGGCACCTACCTGTGCTCTTAACCTCCGGTGTGGTGGGACAGGCGTCCTGAAGAGAAGAGGGGGACCTTGGGCAGAGCGGAGCAGAGAGGTTACCGTGGACGGAAAAGCCTTGGCTGTGGGCACTGGGTGTGGTTACTGTTGACGTCAGTTCTTAATCTCCGAGGCTTAATAAAATAGCGTTGTGGCGATCTTAGAGTAGTGATTTTGTCACTTGGTGTTATAAGCTGTGTGATTTTCCTGTTGGTATGAACTGAGTGTCTTAGGCTCTTCCCCGTGGCCTCAGCGCTCTCAGGGACATCAGCAGCCGTCTCTCTCTGACTCGCTTTGAACTGATGGCAAGAGTACCTCTGGATGCTTGGTTTGTGCTGGGGCCACGGGGAAGGGAGGAGGAGATGTGGGAGAGGATAACGGTTTTTTTGAAAATTTGTAAAATGAAACTGTGATAATAGAATAGACCAAGTCTTCCTTTTGCTACTAAAAGGCTTTTGCTACTAATTAGAAGGTGAGGAGTATGTGTTCTTTATAGAAGAAGTGCACGTTTATAGCATCTTGTTTGATATTATAAAATATGGGAAGAGGAGAGAGGAACTTAATAGTAAAAACTGTCTCCTATAAAGGTTTGTAATGTCTACTATACTTCCATTGGTTTTCAGGTCTTTTTTATTCTTATGAACCCATGGAAATGACTCGATATAATAATAATAGAACAATAATAATATCACATTTTCCTACTAGTTGGGATTTTTTTTTTTTTAAGTTATGTTTAGGGGGAAGCTATACAAAAAGAACCTTTGTAAGTTCTATGAATTGTGTCTGGATCATGCTCGAAGATAAAATTGGATCTATCCATGACACCCTCCTTTTTAATGTAATTTTACTCATTTTTCAAATTTATGACAATAGAACTAATCTTTCTCCTGACTTAAGATTAAGCTGATTTTTCCTTTTTTCTTTCAGAGTACAGCTGGAGAAATTATTTCATTTTACTGTTCATTTTTTCCTTCATATTATTAGCCTCAAAAGAAAGTAGAAGGAAAACGTGGAGTCTTTAGAGCAGACAGTGGCCCGGTTTTCACCGTCAGTTCACTTCTGATGGGTGTCCATTTGTCTCTGAAACAAAATCGCCCTATGAGACCTCGCTTCATTTCAAATCACTGTAAAACATGTATGATAGATATTTTATCATTGACCTTCCTTTAATTATTATATATCAGCTTTTGCAAAAGTGAGCCTTTGGTATAATGTGTATTTTCTCATTCTGAGAATGCTTTTCAAAGCACGGGATGTTTGGTGACATTAATGAAGTAGCATGGAGTTGTTTTTACCTGCCATTCACTTCAGTTTTTTCATGCACCTTCATGGACTTTCCAAACTTTTTCTTGCAGTTAATCGGTTTTAAAAAGAGAAGAGAAGATGAAGTCTGAACATGTCTTTGCTTTCTTCATGTCTGCCTACAGGACGAATATAAGCCAGAGAAGGCCCTGTCAGAGGAGGACCTGAAAAACGCTGTGAGCGTGCACCACGCGCTGGCGTCCCAGGCCACCGACTATGAGAAGAAGCCCAATGTGCTCAAGCTGAAGACGGCTGACTGGAGGGTCTTGCTTTTTCAAGCCCAGTAGGTTTCATTGGTTGGTTTGGTTTGCAGTTTTAGTTTGCAGAGCACCACTTTACACCAAGAAAGAGAATCGGGATCTACAGGGCACACTTGCTGAGTCAAAGTCATTAACTGGCTACAATAGAGAGACAACGATCTAAGGAAACTAGACTAAGAAATGGAAACCCTGGGGCAAGCTTTCTGCTTCCTTGGAGCCGCCCTGTGACCAGCCCCTTACCAGCTCCGGAATGTAACATCCTCATAAAGAAGACCAGGGGTTTAGTGCAAGTCCCGTCACACAGTGAGTGAGGAGGCCGGGGCTCAGGTCCCGACCGTCGCCTAACCCGTTGTCATGGCCCGCGGTTTAACCTCTGTGAGCCTCAGCGTGTCCCTAGCACACGTCTCACAGGGTGCTGTGACAGGCACATGAGATCAGGTATGCCCAGAGCCTCGACACAGTGCCTGGCGCACAGAGGCCTTGCAATAAGTGTGGATTTCATTTCCTTTTCTCTCTCTCCTCACTCCTTCTGAGCTCTAAGAGTGTGTGATTAAACTAGAAGGAAAAGATAAAATCATACTGTGGGCATGGAAGCAGGGTGGGTTGCCTATGTAGTAAGGAGTCCATGACAGCCTTCAGATGAGGGCTGGAACACTTCACGTGGAGAATTCTGGATTTGTGATGTGAGAAGCTTTGGATTTTTAGAACTGAGCCTCTAAAACAGGCAGTTTAGTCGCAGACATCGCATCGGTTTCCATGGCAGGCGCTGTTAATTACTCACGGCGTGCCTTTGACAGCCTGAGCTTGACTTCAGAACCACTCTCAACCCAGCCCTGCCAGGTGACCGCATTTGGCACTGGCATGACGTTTGACGTCAAGATAGTAAACATGGGTGTCTGCGTGCTTGTTGATGAAAACAGTGGAAGATGAGAAAGGGGAATGAGAGCAAGAACAGGTTCTCTGGCAGTCTGTGGATGCTGAGCTTGCAAAGGTGTAAAACTGCTGACATCCGGTGAGGAGGAAGTTGTGAGGAAACCCCAGTTACACAGGATATTTTTAGTGTGGGAGTAAGACAGTTAACACCCAAGGGAACCACTGCCAGATGCATAATTACGGCTATTAGTCATGAAAGTCCTTCAAATTATTCTGTTCCCCAGCATTATTGTTTTTAAATGTCTCAAAGTGCCGGATATGATAACTCAGGAGATCTGGTTACTCCAAATATAACTGATGCAGAATTGAGTCCGATGAAAGAGAAGCGTGTGGGGCACAGTGAGGGAGACCCCCGGTGTGCTGTCAGCTCAGCGTGATTGCTTTCAGGGAATCGTGCAGAAAGGGGTTTTTAGATGGGCTGACTTTTTGTCCATCTTTGTATTGATTGTATAGCTGGCGGGTATCTCACCTAGTTCGGATCTGTTTCTTCCATTCGTTCACGAGTTCACAAGCGCTGTCAGCGCCGGGCTCCACAAACATGACGTACAAGTTCACGGTGTGACGCTGACCTCAGGAGATTTCCACACCCTCTCAGGTGGATATGTTTGTGTCCTATCGCGCTGCACCTCACAACTTCTAAGTTCACAGTGACGGTTAGTGAATTTGCAGAATCGGGCAACCCTGTCCAGCTTGAGAACACTTCCATCACCCTACAGAGACTGAGCCCCTGTACCGTTCTTACCCCTGGCCCGGACACCACTGGTCTCCTCTTGTACGCCCTTTTCTGGATTTTTCCATATACCTGCAGGCGTAGAGTATGTGGGCTTTTCTGTTACTCCGCATAAAGGTCTGGGGTTGTCCAGACCGTGGCCTGTCTCTGCTCTCCACACCTCTGCTGCTGGGAGATGATGCTCGTAAGGATACAGGCTTCACTGTGTTCATTCCTTCACTAGGTGGTGGACATTTAGAGTGTTTCTCCTTTTTGATGCTTAGAAATAATGCTCCTGTGAATATGCACATACAAATCTCTTAGTGCCTATGTGTTTTTATTTCTCTTGAGTAAGTATATACCTAGGAGTAGAATTGCTGATAAATTTAGAGTTAATTTTGCAAGAAATTGTCCGTATTACTTTCCAAAGTGGGTGTGTATACCTCTTTATATTCCCTCTATCAGTTTATCCCTCAGTTGCATTTTAAAATCAAATTACGTGATTAGAACAGATGAGTTAATTTTAAAATTAATTTCGGACTAGCCTAGTATCAGCATCAAATAGAAAGTCAGGGGTTTAATGAATACTTACTGTGGGGTGATTTTGCTTTGTTTCCTCTATATCCTCGGGGGGCAGTCACAGTCCTACTCTGTGATGATCATACGTTCCAGGGCCTTTCGTTGCCATGGCGAGTGCTGTGGAAAATGTTCCTCTCCAGTGAAGTTTTGCCAGGGATTATTCGTCCCAAGAAGAATGAATGATTTTATATGTCATTTTAGATCAATAGTGAGAAATGGGCGGGATGTCATGCACTTAGGTGTGGAAATACCCTGACATAAATGTTCCTGTGTCTCCTAGGAGTCCGGAGGAAATGCAGGGATGGATAAACAAGATTAACTGTGTCGCCGCTGTGTTTTCGGCACCACCGTTTCCAGCAGCCATTGGGTCTCAGAAGAAGTTTAGTCGCCCACTGCTGCCTGCCACCACAACAAAATTGTCTCAGGTAGGGCATTTTGGTCTTTACACTTTGTCATCTCACACTTTGTAAAGTAGTCTTACTGTTTGTATTTGAATAATGCCCCATATTCTGGGGGCAAGGATGCGACCTCGCCCCGAAGGGCCTTGTTGTCAAGGGGGCAGAATGCAGCATGCCCGTGGCCTCTACACTTTGTGTGGGGAGCAGACATGACGGACTTGAGATGGGGTGGACACACAATTTTGAATTCGTTTCTAAAATTAGTTCACTACTCAGTTACACCAGCCTCACTTTTATTTTTGGTTTTTTGTTTTGTTTTGTTTTTCCTAACAGTTCATATTTTTTAAATACCTGGCTAATGGTAGATGTCCTGCCTTGGAAACCAGCTTTTTATTCATTCATTCATTGAACTTTTCATTGTGTGATGCTGGAAGCATTCTCAGGGGCCCGCTTTGACAGTGCGGTGAGGCAGGACCCTCGCCACCCTTGGGAGGACCTGAGTGGACCCGGGTGGTTTTCCTAGAGAACGCAGACAGAGCCTGCGAGAACTCTCTTCGGGGGTGTTCACTTGAGCTGCTCTGCTCTTACCAGGTCGATGTTTCTGCAGGTCACATTTTACGGCGCTCCTTTCCTGCTTCCGACTCTGTTCTAAGGACACTGCATGCAAGCCGTGTCTACCAGTTTTAAGCCTATCCGCAGGGCCGCTGTTCCCACTGACTCGTTAAGGGTTTTGGAAGCTACTCTGACGGCTTTGTGAATTTCGTATCGGTGCAATAATAGAGTTTCATCTGGCTATGATCAACCAGGTCTTGATATTAACTCGCTCCTCTACACAGCCGATATTGTGGTTATCAACAGAACGTTTATTAATAAGTACATATCATGTGCCTGTTGTACCTCAGAGACTATTTTTGGCTCTGGAAATAGAAAGACAAATGAAACCCAGGCAGTCTCCAGAATCCAATTGGTAAATATAAACAAGCAAGGAATTGTAACACAATTTGATCAGAGGCACATGTAGGCTAAGCCCAGAGGACCGTGCAGGCTCCGGACAGGGCCTGGCCTTGGGGGTGAGGGAGACGCTCACAGGCTGGGCGGCAGGAGGGGTGTGGGAAAGGGGGCCGCCCAGCAGAGTGAGGCCAGGAGGGAGAGGAGGTGGCGCTGATGTCGGAGCCACGCATACCTCATCGGGTGCGACTCGAGTACACGGTGTTGTGAAAGGCGGGAAACATCCCTCTGTGGAGCTGTGTGTGAGTGCACACGCTAAGTCGCTTCAGCCGTGTGTCTGACTCTGCAGCACCATGGACTGCAGCCCGCCAGGCTCCTCTGTCCATGGTGGTCTCCAGGCGAGAACACTGGAGTGGGTTGCCATGCCCTCCTCCAGGGGATCTTCCCGACCCAGGGATCAAACCCCCACCTCTTTTTTTTTTAAATTAATTATTTTAACTGGAGGCTAATTACTTTACAATATTGTGGTGGTTTTTGCCATACATTGACATGAATCAGCCATGGGTGTACGTGTGTTCCGCATCCTGATCCCCCCTCCCTCCTCTCTCCCCATCCCATCCCGCTGGGTCATCCCAGTGCACCAGCCCCGAGCACCCTGTCTCATGCATCCAACCTGGACTGGAGATCTGTTTCACATATGATAATATACATGTTTCAATGCTATTCTCTCAAATCATCCCGCCCTCGCCTTCTCCCATGGAGTCCAAAGTCTGTTCTATACATCTGTGTCTCTTTTGCTGTCTCTCATATAGGGTCATCGTTACTATCTTTCTAAATTCCATATACATGCGTTTATGTACTGTATTGGTGTTTTTCTTTCTGACTTACTTCACTCTGTGTAAACCCCCACCTCTTGCGTCTCCTGCACTGTAGGCAGATTCTTCTACCTGCTGAGACACCAGGGAAGCCTCTGCATCTGGTGCTGCGCAAAGGCCAAATGATGAATGGTCTCATTTTGTCACGTGGAGGATTTTGGATGCCTCACCAGTCCCCAGCATCCTTAGGAAAGTAGTCTAAGCAGGGAATTAACATGATCAAATCTGTGCTTCCAAATTTTTTTTTTTTTTTTTTACAATAGGAAGGAAGTATCAGAGGAGGAAACTACTATAAGCAAGAGGCGCTTTCAATAGAAAGAGGAAAAATGAGTGAGTTAAAGAGGAGATGGACAGAAGTGGGAGGGTTTGGGACCTCCTGAGGGTCCCGTTTGCTCCGTGAAGTGAGGAACAGGGCTGTCCTTGGGCGTGGGCTCTGGGTACTGTGGTGTCCCCTCTAGTTTTGGGCAACCCCTCATCTCCTGCTTCTCTCTTGATGCTTCTTTCCAGAGTCCTTTCCTGTGTCCTTTCTCTGTTTTTTCCTCCAGATGTTGCAAGGAGTGCTGAGAAGCAAAGCCAAACAGATACTTGAGGAAAAATAGTTTTTAAGTTAGTCAAGGAAAACACAGGGAGAAGGTTAGGCCAAGAGAAGGGGGAAAAGATCAGGTACAAACAAGACAAAAAAGATCTCCGGTGACGTGGCAGGAGGTGCCTGGCTCCTGCGGTGAGAGCAGCATCAGGGGTGCTGGTTGGAGCGGCCACGGTGGGCGCCCTCGGGGGGATGAAGGTAGTGAGGATGTGGAGGAGGGATGTGTGGGGTCCTGCCCAAGTGCATGGAGACAGGCTGGCGAGGGAGCAGAGGAGACGTAGTGTCAGGAGAGACTCTTGTTTCTGTAAATTCGTCATGTTTATTGACATGGTTTGGTTGATGCTCCCCACGTAAGCACTGCTATTGCTGTCTAGCTCATGGACTAACTACCAAAAAGACTGTTAGAAATAGGAAGGACCAAACAGCTCACTTTACAAGGCAAAATGGCATTTAATTTTCAAGGATAATAAATACTCTAAGAGAAAAGGAAGGCTTTACTGCTTATTGGCCAGACTTCTTCATCCACCCAACTAAAATACGAGCTCTCAAACCAAATGCATTTCCCCACTTTAATTTTGGCTACTTAATATAAACAGTAAGCCACATTACACAAGGTTCAGTTCAGTTCAGTTCAGTCGCTCAGTCATGTCCGATTCTTTGCCACCCCATGGACTGCAGCACGCCAGGCCTCCATGTCTATCACCTACTCCCGGAGCTTACTCAAACTCATGTCTATTGAGTCAGTGATGCCATCCAACAATCTCGTCCTGTCGTCCCCTTCTCCTGCCTTCAATCTTTCCCAGCATCAGGGTCTTTTCAAATCAGTCAGTTCTTCACATCAGGTGGCCAAAGTATTGGAGTTCAAGCTTCAGCATCAGTCCTTCCAATGAATATTCAAGACTGATTTCCTTTAGGATGGACTGGTTGGATCTCCTTGCAGTCCAAGGGACTCTCAAGAGTCTTTTCCAACACCACAGTTCAAAAGCATCAATTCTTTGGCACTCAGTTTTCTTTATATTATTATATTACACAAGGTAAGAAGAGAGAAAAACAGCTGAACAACCTGAGGCAAAAATACTTTCAAAACTTGAGTTTTATTTTATTAATTTCACTAGGAGTTTTCCAGTTGGTCTTTCTCGCCATTACTCCTATGAAAGATCTGGGGTAAAAGGTGATCTGAAGTTAAAGAGGAACATTAGTAACTTTAGAGCAACATGAGAGCTTTTCCTTGCTCTTTCCTCACTGTGGAACCTACGTTTCTATTTATTTTCTACTTGGAAAAATGTGAGTGAGTGAGTGAGTGAGCGAGTGAGTGAAAGTCGGTCAGTCATGTCTGACTCTTTGCGACCCCATGGACTGTAGCTCACCAGGCTCCTCTATCCATGGAGATTCTCCAGGCAAGAATACTGGAGTGGGTGCCTGTTCCCTTCTCCAGGGGACCTTCCCAACCCAGAGATCACACCTAGTTCTCCCACATTGCAGGTGGATTCTTTACCCTCTGAGCACCAGGGGGAAATGTGCTTCTGCCCTATTTGTGTATGGGCTATACATTGGTGGGGATTCCCAGGCGGCTCTAGTGGTAAAGAACCCGCCTGCCAGTGCAGGAGACACAAGAGACGCAGGTTCCATCCCTGGGTCAGGAAGTTTCCACGGAGGGCATGGCAACCCACTCCAGTGTCCTTGCCTGGAGAATCCCATGGACAGAGGAGCCTAGTGGGCTACAGTCCATGGCGTCTCAAAGAATCCGACACAACTAAAATGACTATGTATGTACATACACTGACAAGTCACTTACATGTGAAAATGAGTGTGTTTATTTGTGTATTTTTACCACAAGACCCCACCACCTTTGTCATGGCAGAGTCTATCATTTTAAACAAATGCCCTGCATTGGAATTTAAAATGAAATGCATAACATTTTTGATATTTTTCCTCATTTTGAACACAGAAGTGTAAAAAAATGCATATGTAATGTGATCAAAATGGTGAGTTCACAATTTTAAACAAGCAAGTAGTGACCATCCAGCAAGAAGCATCCTCTGTGTCACATAAGATGACCAAATCCTTTCAGCAGTTTAATTTCTTTGTTAAAAAAAAAAAATACGATTATGCCGCCCCCCTCTTCCCCCACCACCACCCAGACAAGTGAGTTACTGAGACTTTGTGGGCCTCAGTTTTCCTTCTGGAAAATGAGGAGATTGTCTAGAATGTTTTTTAAGATTCTTTCTATCACTAGCTCTGTATATTTTTTGCCCAGGTCATCGTGTTTGTTTATTACCTATGGAAAATGTGCCTTGCCCTGAGAGTAATAGGAGAATTGGAAACAAATGTGTGGAAGCCAGCTCGTGATAAAGAGCAGGTTAGAGATGGGGAGGGCCTGGTGTGCAGACCGTCTGCTCCAGGTGCCTGGGCCCCTTCAGCTTTGCTGAATCACCGTCACCCTCGGCAAACCCGGGGGGCCTGTCTGGATGCCCCGCAGGCCTCCGCGCCTTCAAGGCGGGGCTCCCCCTTCACCCCGGGCGGGTTCTCGATCTCAGCCCTGCCGCCCTGGGCCCTGAGTGGTGCGTTGTTGTGGATCGCAGGGTCTGAGCAATATTCACAGCCTCCTCTGCCCACTCGATGCCAGCATCACCCCGCTTTGTGACAACTAGGACTGGTTCCGAGCACTGCCCGGCGCCCCACGGGGCCACGGCCCCAGCCGTCTGCAGCCTCCACTTCGGCCAGGCCGTCTTCCCCTCCTCCACAGCCTGCTGCCCCTCCCGGACACGCCAGACCACTTGGATAATTTCAGTTTACAAAACAGACATATACCACGGTAAGAGCCCTACTGGAAAAAAAAAAGTTAACCAGTGTTAGGGAAAAACGAACTATTCAATCAGAAGATTGTTTGGTGCTTTTGAAGACACTGTTCATCACACTGTCATTTGCAAGCTTCTCTTTAATTTATTCTTGTCTCCTCTCCAAAGCATATTAGCCACCGTTCCTGAAATTGATGACTGTCAGTGCGGCGTGGCTCTTTCGGAGCAGCTCCGCTGTGTGGGAGGAGTCGCCTTCTTGTCGTTGCTTTTGCGGCCGTGGTGCCAGAGCCCATTTCTCTTCCTGTCGCAGGTGGAGAGACTGATGTGAAAAGGTTTTAAGTTTTGCTTATCCTTCTGTGTAGCACTCCAGACTTAGGACTTCGTGGCTGGCCATCTTTAGGATCTATCAGGTGCCCATTTCTACTCATCAGGTAGTCATTTTCAAACATTAATGCGCATAAGAATTTACCTGGGGACTTCTCTAAAAGGCGCCTTTCTCATCTCCACCCACTCCTCCAGCGATCAGCTCTGGGGCGGGGTCCCCAGGAATGTGTGTGTTTCTAAGACCCACCGTGGTCCAGCCACCTGCCCTGCAGATCAGAGATCCTGCCTCCCACTCTCTCCTGCCTCCTGCAGGGGTCATCTCCTCCACCGCCTCGTCCTGTTTCCCTCTGGCTCCCAGCCATGGTCCAGTCAGAGGCTGACTCTGGATGACCACCGAGCGCTCCTCCACGGGCCAGGCCTTGCGTTAGCACAGATCACAGATAGGAGAGTGCTGTGTTTGCTTCCAGCCTCGTGTTAGCCTGTGGTCTGACCGGGGGGCAGCCGTGCCGAGGCCCGGGGGAGGGGGTGGTGCTGGTTCACAGACTGGCCTGCGTGAGGACAGCCAGGGGAGGCCAAAGACAGGGGCAGCCATGGCGGGCTGCTCGGGGCGGGTTTAATGTGCAGGGGAGCTTACTGACCAGCCTGCAGTGGCCGATAGACAGGCCGATCCTACACCTGCCTCCAGAATGCTGAAGTTTATGAGGAGCCTTGACTGGATTCAGTCATTTATCCAGATGGTCCCAGCACCACCTGCTGTCTCAAGGCCACACCCCGGGGCAGCTCCTAGCGTGGGGAAGGCGAGGAGGAGGCACATCCCGAGGTCGGGGGCTGGGTGAGGAGTCCCCAGTGGCCCAGCCGCAGCTCCAGGGACCTCCTGCACATCAGTCATGAGAAGCAGGGACCCCCAAGGACAGCATCCTTCTCCAGGCAGGTCCCTTGCTGGCCAGAGCCCGCCTGCCCAGCCACTCGGGGTCACGCTCTCAGCCAGCCACTCGTTCTTCCTAACCATCTTTCTGTCCAGCCCATGTCCCTCAGTCCAGACTCTGCTCATCTCAACCTCTGGTGTCCTGATTTTTTGGATCCTTTGCCTTGTCAGCACTAAATATTTGAGTAGGTATCCTTCAATATATGTATTGAATCCTTTTAATAAAATATATTATCAATATAACATAAGAAGTGCTGAACATCATTAGTCATTAGGGGAATACAAATCAGAATCATGAGATGCCATTAGGATGGCTATACATTTTTTAAATTTTGTATGAAAAGTAATGTAGTGGTGAGGTTACAGAGAAATTGCAACTCTCATATATTGCTGCTAGGAACGTAAAACATTTTGGTGGTTTATCAAATGATTAAATATAGAGTTAACGACGTGTTTAGCAGCAATTTCACTCCTACTTTGTTAACAGGAGAATGAAAACGTGGACTCACATAAAAACTTTTACACAACTGTTCACAGTAGTATTATTCATAACAACCTAAGGTGGACATGGTCACCAGCTGATGCTTGGATTAATGAGATGTTACATAGTCACACAACAGGGCTTGATTCAGCCGTTAAAGAATGAAACCCTGACACTCCCCAGTGTGATGAGCCTTGGGAACCTTGCTACGTGAAAAGCCAGTCACAAAAAGAGCGTGTCACATGATTCCATTCCAAAAGGTTCCTTTTAGGGGAACTAAAATATCATAAAATTAAATGTGATGGTTTCACAGCCCTGGGAATATATTTAAGAGCTCTAAATTGTACATTTCAAATGGGAGATTTGTGTGGTAAAATGTGAATTATGCCTCAATGCTGATTTTAAAGCTTTCTCCCCAGTGGGTCACCTTGCCTGGGGCACAGACACCCGGCTTTGGAGAGCTCTGGCAGCCTGTTCCTAGAACCAGATGAGGTCCTTCTTGTCCAACTCTTGTTTCTCTCCAACCCATCCTGCACACTGCTAGCTAAAATAGGATTCCTTCAGCGTCATGTAACCACAACTGGCTCACTATCACCAACAAGACACAGTCTAGACTCCTTGGCATGAACTTGGACTACAGTGGTCCACACCTTTTCAGAGTAGGCAGCTTTCATATTCATTTATTAGAGAGTTGTACGTAACATATGGGTGGGCTTCCCTTGTGACTCAGTAGTAAAGAATCCACCTGCCAGGAGGTGCAGTTTTGATCCCTGTGTCAGAAAGATCCCCTAGAGTAGGAGATGGCAACCCATTCCAGTATTCTTGCCTGGAAATGCCGTGGTTAGAGGAGCCTGGCAGGGTACAGTCCATGGGTTCCCAAAGTCTGATACAACTTAAGGACTAAAACAGCAACAGTGTAACATATACTAAGTGCTCAATCAGACAATTAGGTTATTATGCTGAAGCTCAGTAAACACTCCTTAAGGTCTTTAAAACTGTCTAAAAATGAAACAGTGAAACAAAATCTTTCCATGGGGCTTTCAGCAGCAGCCCCTGCGGCTGTGAAGGCAGGTGTTCAGTCTTGATTCCTGCAGCTCAGGTTTGCTGAAGCTGCGGTATTTAGCAATTTGAATCGTTAATTGCCAGGCAGATTTCTGGAAATGCCATTATCTCCTAAATCATGTCTACTTTAAAACAGTACAAGCAAACGGTCTGACGTCTCCCTCTCTACCTTCCCCCGTAAAAAAAAAAAAAAAAAAAGTCCACTTATTCAGCTCCTGCTTCCTAAGGGGTCCAAATGTCAGGTGCCATGCAAGGTGTGTGGACATTGTAAAAAGAGCTAAGACTCATCTTTGGCTCCTAGGTGCTGGATGTTGGTCAGGTGACTTCTACAAGCCAGAACCATGCCTCTTGCTGTCCCCCTGCCCAGCACCATACTAGACCCCCACGAGCTGAGAGAAGGGGAAATGAGCTCGCTCTGCATTCAGAGAGCTTATAATCAGTAAGGAAGATAAAATTTATAGAGATTCGGGTATATTTTGTTAATAAGCATGTGGTGTGGACGTTTAGGGCTTCTCCAGTGGTTCAGTGGTAAAGACTCTGCCTGCAATGCAGGACCCATAGGAGACACAGGTTCGATCCCTGGGTCAGGAAGATCCCCTGGAGGAGGGCATGGCAACCCACTGCAGTATTCTTGCCTGGGGAATATCTATGGACGGAGGAGCCTGGCAGGTCACAGTCTGTGGGGTCACAAAGAGTTGGACATGACTGAAGGGACTTAGCACGCACACACGTGGACATTTAAATGCTATGGATACAGAAGTGGGAGAGGCTGTGACATCTGGGGATCCTGGCTTTGAATGGAAGTTGGAGAGAGGATCTGGGTTAACACCTGGGTGTCTGGGAGCCGCAGGAGAGAAGGCAGACGAGGACGGATGAGTTTACCAACAGCCTTGATGGCTGAGGTCAGCGCTGATCCAGGAGGGAGCAGACGGTTTTGAAGCTCATGGTTTCAGCAGCTCTCTGGGTTTTTAACAGCTGTCTGGAGGCTCAGAGTTGGGAGAAGGGGCTGCTGCTCCTCTGCATTTACTTCTGGGGCCTCCAGCAAGACTATCTTTTTGGATCTCCATGGCCTCCAAGAGGAGGAGGTTAGAAGGGTGATGAAGGCCAGGGTCTCTTTCACTGTTGAATTCCTGGGATTGTGTATTCCATAGTGAGAAAAGTACTGAGCACAATGCAGGAGACGCAAGAGATGCAGATTCGATTCCTGGGTCGGGAAGATCCCCTGGAGGAGGGCATGGCAACCCACTCCCGTATCCTTGCCTGGAGAAGCCCATGGACAGGAGTCTGGCAGGCTACAGTTTATGGGGTCACTGAATCAGATAGGACTGAGCGCATGTGTGTGCACACGCGTGTGCACGCACAAACACAGTGCCTGTCGCCTAGTAGGTGTGCAGGGGGACAGCTGTGTCCACCTCAATCGTCCCTCCCTCCCTGAGCCTTGTGCTTGGTATAAAAGGATGCGGAGCTGACTTGGGCCTGGCTGGTGGCAGAACCGTCCAGCTGAGCCTCGAAGGGGAGGCTTTGGCCCTGCCTCAGCCCTGGACTCACTGCAAGGTCGTGAGCAGCTAGCTCATCTGTGCCCATCGCCTCATCAACTAAGAAATGCTCTTCACGAGATTAGAGTTTGGTGTTTTAAAGGAAAATATGAAATTTTCTTCAGAGTCAAAATACTATATAAGTAGGGAAAAATTCAATATTAAATGACATCGTTTGAAACTTGCCTTTTGGATAAAATTTCATTGTATGTGCGATCAAAGGTACTACCAATGTACGTCTGTTGACGGATAACAGCAGTTTTTCCTGCATCCTGTATTTACTGCCGATATTTAAGTTGTGACTTCCTAATACGAACAGTTTCAGCAGGTACCTGCCTTTTGCTGTCTGTTCCTTTTCGTTGAACCTTGTCTGGTGCATTTCTACCGTCTGTGAAACCCCTTTCACTCGTGTTGTCCTCTGAGAGTGGGCTGCCCGCTCCCCTGATGGATTGTGAGGACAAAGTTAAAAGGGGGAAGACAGGGAGGTCCCTGCTGGTGCGTCTTCCCTGTGGATGTTACAGATATAACCGTCCACGTGAGGCCGGGAACACGCTGCATCTTGTGCTGTTACCTTCCCACTTCTCTGGTTTTACATCCGTTTTTATCAGGAAAATCTGTGTGACTCCTCTGTTGTAGGATTCTAACCTTGGGGTAATTTGCATAGTCTGTACCGATCTAAGCCCATAAGAGGCGCTTGGAATTTTTATTTCATTAGTCAAAATAGATTTAAGAAGTATGGTTTTCTTTTCTGCTCTTCCCTTGACTTTAATGATCTTGACATTTTTAAAGATTACAGGCCATTTATTTTATAGAATGTCTCAATACGGATTTGACTGATAGTTCCTCGTGATTCTATCTAGGTTTTGCATCATTGGCAAGAAATGTGATTTTTAAAATATTTTTATTTTGAGATTATTTCCTTGATTCTTCATGAAGTCAGTGAGGTTGGAATAAAGCACTGCACATTGAATTTTGACATTTTTTTGACTGGAAATAAATTATACACGGCTTCCCTTGTAGCTCAGTCAGTAAAGAATCTGTGTGTAATACCGGAGACCCGGGTTCAATTCCTAGGTTGGGAAGATCCCCTGGAGTAGGAAATGGCAACCCATGGCAAACCAGTATTCTTGCCTGGAGAATCCCATGGGCAGAGGAGCCAGGGGGTCGCAAAGAGTCGGACTTGACTTAGCAACTAGACCACCACCACCACCCAAACCATACACTGTAAGCTATAAACTATAAATCACCATACTTCACAAATCTGGACTCAGTAGAAAAATGGGTCCAATATTTCAGCAGCCAAATCACAGAAGAGGAAGTCCTGTAAACATATGAAAGTGTGCGTCCTTACTTGTAATCAGGAAAACGTAAATTCAAATCATTTTATACCCATGAAATTAGCAACAATTTGCAAGTTTGATGTCACATCAAGTTTTGGCAAGGGTGTAGAACAATGGGAATCTTCAAGCCTACTGTGGAAATGTAAGCTGATGGAAACACTTGAAAAAGTTTAGCGTTATATTAAAGATGTGCATTTTCTAAAACCCAGAAACTTCACCTCTTGGTGATCACAGATTTCAGAGACACTGTTGATTTGGTTTCAGACCATTGCAATAAAATAAATATCTCAATAAAGCAGGTCACACACTTTTTTGGTTTCTCGGTGCATATAATGGTTATGTTACACTATACCCCAGCCTACGAAGTGTGTAGCAGTATTGTGTCTAGAAAAACAGTGTATCTACCTTAATGAAGAAATGTTTTATTGCTCAGTGTTAACCATCATCATCCGAGCCTTCCATGAAGTTGTAGTGGTATCAGCAAGGATCACTGATCTCAGACCACGGTAACGAAGTAATTATAGTGAACAGGTCTGAAATATCTTGAGAGGTACCAAAGGTGGCAGAGTGACCCACAGTGAGCAGTGTTAGAGAGACGGCATCATTAGACTTGCTCCACCCAGGGTTTCCACAAACCTTCAGCTTGAAAAAAAACATGACCTGCGAAGTACAATAAAGCGAGATGTGCCTGTATGCTATAGGCAAACCTTGCTCATATTCACTGGGCAACATCTATAAGGATGTAGCATTATTTATAACAACCCAGAGAAACTGGAAAACAAGTTAAATGTGCTTCAGTAAAATTTGTAGTCGAGGGACGTCAGAACCTGTACTGTTTGGGAGGGAAAAGCCTAGGTTACTACAGTTTTCAGAATAACAGCTTTCAGAAAGTTATTCTTGATGGCACTGCTTGTCTCAGAAAGGAGAAAAATATTTGGGTAGGCCTTCACCCACAGGGACAGACAGGATGGCCCTGCGGAGGTCATGGCTTGGAGAAGTCCAATCGCACCGCCCTTAGCACGGGTGCTGGGTGCCTTGCCTGTTGGGAGTCTCTCTCAGGAGAGCAGGGGCCTGGCTGGGGAGGCTGGCCTTGGCCCTTGGATACCATTTTTCAAAGTAAGAAATGAAATACTTCCTACCCTGTCATTAAACAAGGATGTCACAGTCATCAGCCCTCCAAGGTGAGCCTCAGGATACTCGGGAAAGAGAAGACTAGCGGCAACCTAACAGCCATCAGGCTACAGCCACTCCCTACGGGGAGCCCAAGGTTAGCTCAGGATGTGAAAAGCACAGGATCCTGGCCCAGGATAGCTGAGATGCATATGAAAGAAATGATGTCAGGGAGTGGAGACTCTCGGTGGCATCTTCCCATACCTAGAAAAGCCCTAAATTCCTCAACTTGGGGTATCTGGTTTCCTTTAACAGTAATCTTTTGATGCTAAGACTACCTGCCCTTTGTTGCAAAACTTCTTTATGACCTGACTCCTCCCCTCACCTCCTCAGAGCAGTTCTCTGAGGGTCACTTGAGATCCTGTCTCTTGAGCGCGGAGTCCTAAAAATTCTCACCGAATGAAAGGTAACTCTCAACTTTTAGGTTGTGACTATCTTTTTCAGTGGAAGAAGGTGCACGTGGACCCTGGCTGAGAAAGCTGGTGGGATGCTGGATGAGTGGAAGTCATTCATGATGAGGGGGCTTTTAAAATTGCACTGCAACTATTTACTGATTTCATTTTCTCGATGCTCAATGGCATAATGCTCCCCTGCAGGAGGAGCAGCTGAAATCCCACGAGACCAAGCTGAGGCAGATCACCACGGAGCTGGCGGAGCACCGATCCTACCCGCCCGACAAGAAGGTTAAAGCCAAGGAGGTGGATGAGTACAAGCTCAAAGACCACTATCTGGAGTTTGAGGTGTGTTGAACCTAAATGTCACAATGCCTGTTACCTGAGCTATCTTAGGATGTTTCCAGGAGGCAGGTTTTTGTTGTTGTTGTTGTTTTTTTATAGCTGCCTTATCTGTGGGCAGCGCACCTTGACCCTCCCTCTCCTGGGGCTCCGGGCGGGGTCTCAGTCACGGTGGCCCCTCATGCTCAGGGTTCTATTTAAGCATCAAAGAATAACTGTCAGTATTTATGCTTAAAAGCAAATCGCCTGCTGGTTGGAATAGCATGTGCTGGCTGCGAGACCAAAAAGCAACAGTCGATGGACATGCCGGGGTGGGCAGCCGCTTTCTCTATTTCTGCATCTCTTCCAGCAGAGTCTGAGTCAGAAAAAGTACCGCGGAGGAAACGAGCTGCGGGGTGCCGAGGCGCGTCTCCCGCACGCGCTCTGGCTGCTAGGCAACAGAGACAGCTCTCCTCTGCCTCTCCTGCCCTTCACACGGAGGCTGGTAAACCAAGTCCGGCACATCCAATACTCTAGCACGTGTGGCCGCTAAACGGAATGGGGAGGATCCGTACAATCTGGAAAGACAGAAAATCTAAACGCGAGTTGAAAGTGCTGTGAACAGTAAATGTTACCTTTGCCTAAGGGGCTTCCCAGGCAGCGCTAGTGGTAAAGAACCCGCCTGCCCATGCAGGAGACATAAGAGACACAGTTTCAATCCCTGAGTAGGGAAGATCCCCTGGAGGAGGGCATGGCAACCCACTCCAGTATTCTTGCCTGGAGCATCCCCATGGATAGAGGAGCCTGGCGGGCTTTAGTCCACGGGATCACACAGACATGATGGAAGTGACTTAGCATGTACGCACCTTCAGATACATTGTCTCCCCAGTGAGTGTCAGGGTTGTGTTTTAACTGTGACTACCGCATCAGCTGCCACTTGAAGACACTGAAAGGATCCTTGATTTTAAGTACATGGGCTTAGTCCAAACTAAAGAACAATTATCTTTCAATTTTTATATAATTTTTTTTCTGTGGAGTGTGTTGAATCTGTCTTTAGCTATTCTTCTGTTTTGTAGATCTGGTCCATTCTTATTCACCTTCTTTCCCATCTTACAATCCTGTTTCTTCCTTGGGCTTAAATCACAGCATCATCCGAGCACCCTCACCCTGACCCATCGCCCCCAGACCTAATCAGACCCCAGAGCCCAGCGCCCTCTCTGCTGCCTCTCCTGACCCTGCTCGCCCCCAGCTCTGCCTTTAGGCCCCCTCTGCCCAGGACCCAGGTTTTTTCACCTGTCTCCTGAACCCGGTGGCGCTTCTGTCTTCAGCTCATCCTACACACTCCTGAGAGTGTTCTAAGGCATGCTTCTGTCAACAGCTGCCCTGGGTTTTCCCCTTCACCTCCCCCAACAATTTACTATCAGATAAAGTCCAGTCCTTAATCTGAGAGGATCTGGGTTCCTTCTGTCTGTCCACAGCACAGGTCTTCCCACCATGACCTCCATGTAGATCGGTCATTTTTCTGCTGCTTTACCCTCTCCAAACACACTGTTATGCCTTTGTTCATCTACTTTGAAAAGAAAAAAAGAAAGTTAGCTACTCAGTTACGTCCTACTCTTTGCAACCCCATGGTCTGTAGCCCGCCAGGCTCCTCTGTCCATGGGATTCTCCAGACAAGAATACTGGAGTGGGTTTCCATTTCCTTCTCCAGGGGATCTTCCTGACCCAGGGATTGATCCCCAGTCACCTGCATTGCAGGCAGATTCTTTACCTTCTGCCCCAGCTGCTCTTTGCTCCTTTCATTTCTGAGAGTCCTGTTCATCTTTCAGGGTGCAGCCCAGGCCCCTCCTGTGAAAAGCCTGCTCTCAGCCTCTGGCCCCCGTCCTGCCTGGGGGCTCCTGTTGGGGTGGTTTCAGGGTCTTTGCATCTGCGGTCGGTCCCAGAGTGTCTGCCGCCCGAGACTGTGAGCCCTCGAGAGCAGGGGCCTCGGGTCCCTTCCCATCTCTGCCCTGTGCTTGCTCGTTGAATTGGACAGGGTTTCATGGAAACTTTTAGAAGTCTTAGATTTCAGAGTTATAAAATGTGGCATTTGGTGCCATGAAGATGTATGTACCAGTTTTCTTCATGGCTAAGCAAGTCCTTGCTCTGTGCAGATGAAGAAAAATCTTCATTTTATTAAAGATGAAGCTTTATTAGCTAAAACTTTGGAAGCCTTCCCAGTCAAAGACTTCTTGAAAAAATACTTTTTAAAAAACAGAATTACTAAGTGGCTCATCTCTGTCCACACCTGTTCGGTCTTGGGAAATAGGAGTCCTCAGAAATCTATCACAGTTCTTCACACGTCTGGAGTGGCTTTCAGCTGCCAGCCTGTTAGTTTCACACGTGCTGATTAATTTCCCAGCTCCTCAGGCCCCTGCTGCTAGCCCGCAACACCTCGCTCTGAGCCCTTGGCTCCAAGGCTGTGAGTCTGCACCCAGGAGGCAGGGGTGGCCGCAGGACCAAGGAAGGGTCACCCCCGCTAGACGCTCCCCCCACTTTGAACCTCCTGTTGGAGCCCTTTTTCTGGAAATGTAACCCAGCCAAAGCCAGCATTTCCGTTTCCTGACATGAACTTTAGACCAGCCTTTGTGTGGGTAAGTCTTGCTTTCATCAAATCGTCACATCAAGGAGCGTGAAGGTTGCATTCCAGGACTTTGGCTCATTAATATCTTCCCATATGGTAACACATCGGGCATGTTGGAGTGTCTGTCGAACCTCACTGACCTGTGTACCAGAAAGGCGGACGGTCCCCTCACCCTTAGAGGTTATCTAACAAGGTTTTTGTGAAGTAGTCTCTTTTTTTAAGAGAACCGTTACTTTTCAGTAACTGAAAGTTGAAGTAGTGTATCTGTGGGGTCCACTCCGCTGTTATTTCAGCCACCAGGCTCTGTCCTGTGCATGTACCTGCAGCGATGCCCTCAGAGCATCCAGTTTTCTAAGGCTGTTCCCCGGATGGGGGTCTGAGCGTGATGGACCAGCCCCGAGGGGTAGGGGCGAAGGTGTCTGAACTTCAAGGACCCTCCAGTACACTCGTTAATTGTTCTTTCCTCAGCTTCTGGAAGATGGACTGAGACTCATACGTATTTGAGTAAATAAATGGAATAAGGCAACATCAGAGGAAAGCTTAGTAGCTCCCCTGAAAACAAAAGTATTAAGCAGACAGCAGGGTCTGCAGTTCCCTGTGACCTCAGATGGGCAGGGACCGGAGGGGCATCTTCATTCCCACCCACGTCCCTGTCTCGGGGGAGGAGCCGCCGGCCTGCTCTCTCACCTGCTCCGGTGGTAGGGACTCCCTGCGGTTTCAGAGCAGCTCTTGTAATTTTCACATCTTGGTAAGAGAAGCACCTTCATTTTGTTAGAATATTAAGTCCTTGGTAGTAACACGGTTGTTTCTAACTGGATGCATTTCAGTTGTTTATATCCCAGGTTGCTCTGAGTACAACAAACAGTTCTTCAGGTGGTCCAAATTTGCAGCACTTAGAAATTCTCTTAACCCCGACTGACAGTAAATAATTAGAAACTCTGGTAAATAAGGAGATTCAGGGGTGGTTTTTGTTTAAGTTGAACTTTACCGAATTACATTGTTTGTTTATTTTTGGCTATTCTGGGTCTTCATTGCAATGCACAGGCTTTTCCTCCAGTTGCAGCGACCCGGGGCTCCTCTCTAGTTTCGGTGCGTGGTCCTCTCATTACAGGGGCCTCCCACGCTGAAGCGTGGGCTCCAGGGCACGCGGGCTTCAGTACTGGTGCCACCTTGGCTCAGGAGTCGTGCCTCCCGGGCCCTGAGCACGGGCCCAGGAGATGTGGCACGCATGCTTAGCTGCTCCTCGGCATGTAGGATCTCCCTGGATCGGGGATCGAACCCAAGTCTCCTGCATTGGCAGGTGGCTTCTTTCCCACTGAGCCACCAGGGAAGCCTTGTTTATTTTTGAAGTCTATAAAAAGTCTGCAGAGAACAAGGAGACTCACATCAACTTCAGCCTGAGCCTGTAAGAAGACGGCGCGCTATTACTGACGGCAGCAAACTCCGCTCAGAATGATTGTAGTTCACCAGGTCCGTGCCTCTCTCTTTTCTGCCTGTGCAGCGAGAGGCTGGGGTGGGCAGTGGGACATTGCTTTGTTCTTGATTGAATTGGTTCCCCAAAGTCGTGGCTATTGATTGTTTACAAGGGTTCACGTGGAGTCTAATCTCAGCTTTGCAAGAGTTGTTAGGCGTCACAAGTCTGTATAAGAAACTCACCATCATTTCCCAGTTTTCAAAAAATAAATATCAGAAATAGCTCCACTTCCTTTTGACTTCACTTACTTCTACTCTATTCAGCTCCCTTTTCACTTAAAAATGTTGAATCGATCTCCACATTTCTGGTGCATTTGGAAATTTATCAGGATGGGGGACACAGGTGCGTGGTGTTCGTCACATGAAAACTTACAAAGCTCCAGCCGCTCGAAGCACAGGAGCCTGGGCTCTGCCCAATGCCCCTCGGCCCTCAGAGGAATGGCCTTGTTGCAGGAGCTCCCTCGCTATCACTGAACGTGGCCCCAGAAATTTGGCTTTTTGTTTCTTCACAGTTGAAGTGAAGATGATGTTTGCTCCAGGATGTTTTTCAAGTGATATCTAAGACGTTTTCCGTGGCATAAGTTATTAATAATTCTTAGACGTGAGTAGGGAAGGGGCAACGCTGGCAGTTCAAACCGGGCAGCTGGGCTGTCAGAGGCTGGCTGAGGAGGGAGTGCTGAGGGCAGGCGCCCAGCAGCTCCCGGGTCCACTGCGGCACCACGGAGACCTGGCAGGCAGCACAGGGCACTTCACGGCCAGCAGACCTGAGGTCGGGGCATTTTCTCTCACCCTCGCAGTGCTGGATTGGTTGGTGCTGAGATTTGAATGCGATCAGGGGAGATCGGCAGGGCCCTCCTTCCACCCCCTGGTACACCCAGCCTGGCAGGGTCCACGTTTGTGTGGCAGCCTGGCTCCTGAGCGCACTGCCTAGGCCGTTCCTGTATAGATGCTGCAGACGCTTGGATGTGGTTTGTGCCTTAGAGCTGTGAATATGGGCTTTGAATCAACTGTCTCTTCATGGTCAGAAAGTGGACACTTCCAGGTACGTGTGTTCTCAGGTTCCAGTCCAGCAGGAAGAGAAGTCCATGTCCCTGGTGGCTCAGCTCTGTTCTGCTCAAGTGCAGAACAAAGGCCCCTTGCTGAATGGGCTGGAATTCAGCCACGTGCTCACTCCTGAATTTCAGCCTGGAGCAGAAAGTGCTTATGGATTAAGGCAGGCAGGACCCACACCAACCACATGGCTGGAAGTGCAATTTTAGCAACAGCAAATGTCCATTCTAACAAGACATGTAAATCTCTCTAAATTTTAAATCGAAAAAAAATCTAGGACATTCTTGAGGCATGCTGCATCTTTTTCTGAATATCTAATTTTTGGTAGCATGTAAAATGACATGGTTCCTTCTGAAACTGATGTACTTGAGAACAAGAGCACATTCCATATAGTGCCATTAAGGAGACTCAAGACAGCTCGTACAGAGAAGTGCACATAATATGCATTTATGGTTGTAGGCCCTCAGTTTTACTGTGGGGTTATTTGTTGGCATGGTGGGTGGGTGGGCGGTTTGATGTATTTCTTTTTGAGCAGATTCTCTGACTGTGATCTTAGCTCTGTCTCTTCAGATGGCACAGTTTTTATCTGTCAACATCACATAAGTAATTTTCACATTATGGACCACTTCTCCTCTCATAGGAGCAGTGAGTGCAAGGACATATCTCAGGGCACTGCCAGCTGTCACCGGGCAAATCTGCCACTGAAACAAGATGATCTTGCTGCTAATTTGTGAGTGGACTTGGTTGTAAACATACAAAGATAGCCATGATCACTTGCTTCCTCCGGAGTGAAAGTAAGGGAAATTTTCCCACCTTCCTAGGAGGTTAGCAGCCAGTCTGTCTCAGGAACAGAGTCTAAATCCAGTGGCATCTCCTTTATAGAAAACAGCACAAAGGTGATTATGTGTGGATCTGAGAAGCTAAGATGTGGCAGGTTAATTGACTTCTTGCGGAAGCTGAGGGATTTTCTTTTTCTTGTAGAAGACTAAGTGTTAGAGTCGGAAGCTAGAGACCCAAGTCCAGCAGCTGCCCAGACATACAAGTCCAGTTCACATCAGGGGTTTTGCGCTGCCGTTTGGAATTGCATTTTGTTCGGCACAGTGAGCGAGAGGGCTGCAGAGCTCTGGGTTTTCATCTGTAAAAGATGACGCATGCTTTTGAAGGGAGGAGAAGCTTAGCAACAGGGAGGCTTTGAATCACATTTTAAACAGATGATTGAGAAGCAGAACAGAGAGTCAGTCATGGGCCCTGCAGTGACTGTCCTTAAATCTGTCCTCACGCCTGAAATGTCTGCTCTGAGGAGCATCACTGCTTGGGGTGAAGGTACTGTCTGCAAGAAAAGGGCACAAAAGCTTACAGTTATAAAACAGTGAAATGAGGGAAAGGGATGGCCTGGAAGTTAGGCCACTTTAGTCTCATCCTTCTCTGGACCTCAGTTTCTGGCTATGAAGATGAAACGGAATTGGGTGAGCTGACCTATGAGGCCCCTTCTACCTGTGTATTTTTGCTGTGAGTAGCATACTGACCCTGACGCTGGGGAAGAATGAGGGCAGGAGGAGAAGGGGGCAACAGAGGACAAGATGGTTGGATGGCATCACCAACTCAGTAAACATGAGTGTGAGCAAACTCCCAGAGATGAGGGACAAGGAAGCCTGGCGTGCTGCAGTCCACGGGGTCACAAAGAGTCAGACACAACTGAGCAACTGAACAATGTGCTAACATCAATTAATGTATTAGGTTAACTCACTCTCACGATATCTCTAAGAGTGTTATTAAACATAAAACAAGAATATTTCAGTTTGGGGATATCAGATGATCTAGACCAGCTCTGTCCGATAGAGATATAATGCAAACCACACATGTAATTTTACGTATTTAGTAGCCACATGTAAAAAGAAAAAGAAACAGGTAGAATTCATTGTAATAAGATTTTTCAATTTAACACAGTATGTCCCAAGTATTATCATTTCCATGTGTAATCAACATAAAATTTTACGATATCTGACACTTTTTTTTCTCCGTAAGCCTTCAGACTGTAGTGTCTCTGGACACTCGGGGCTCAGGGAGCCACGCGGAGCGTGTTCTCTGGCTCCCACACAGGTCGGTCTAAGAGCCAGCCCGGAGCGGAGGCGCGCTCCCGGGATCACGGGGTGCAGGTTTCTCGCATAATCGGAGAGGCCCGGCTGTCGGGCTCACGTCAGACTCTGTGTCCGCCCTGCTCTGGCCGTGCCTTGCTTGCTGTTTCGATCGTTATTTCTGGGTGGGGATCTGGTGTGAGTGCATTCACCAAGTGACCTGGGAGAATAGAAACCGCCGTCCATCTCCCCACAAAGCAGTTCTCACGGGAACAGTGTGAGCAGCTGGCTTCCGGGTCCCCTTAGACCCCTTGGTAGGTGACCCTTGCGTCCGACACTTTTTGCTGAGTCCTGGTGCCATGAGCCATTTCCTGTGCGAACTCTGCTTTTTTTTTCTTTTTTCTTTCTACCCAGAATGCTTTATCTCTAACTACATTAGGCTTCTTCCTACTGTTGCATATAAGAATCTGTATGCTTTTGATGTAAGAGTTTTAAAAACTCGTTTGCTTGGGTCCCCGATCTGATTCAGGGGCTTCTCGGAGGGAGCAGGCTTCTTCAGTCCTTGCGGTGGATCTAAGTTCAGAATTACTCAGTAGACTTATAATGGAAACTAATGTTTTCAGAAATGTTTTTCTGAAAATATTAGAGAAAACTCAGATGCAAAAAAAAGCCTGTTTATCCCAGGACTGCCGGCCCAGCCCTCCCAGGAAGGCTGGGGGCCATTCCCCCTGCACGGGCTTGTTGCGGGAACACCTGTCCGCCGGGGCGGTCCCGGGGGCTCGGCCCACGCTCAGGACGGACGCACGGGCCTCGCTCGGGACGTGCCCGCCCTCCCCAGGCCCAGCCTTGGACGGCCGTGTGCCGGGTCACCACTCCTGGTTTCCCTGAGCTTCCGCTCCCCGGGGCGGTTCTGTGTCCTCCGTGAGTCACGACGCCCCCCTTGGGGAGGCCCGGGAAGTTTCCTGCAGCCGCTCACTCCCCGCGTGGACCGGAGGCTGGAGGGAGTCAGGGGCCTGCCGAGGCTTGGTCACTCTTCCTGGCGTCCTCCGACTCCCCGGGACGAAGATGCTTTACCACGACGACAGGCTCGCCAATTGGCCACGGAGCCAGAGAGATGCTAGGAGGACATTTGAACCGGGCCTGTAGAAGGTGCAAAAAGGCTGTAAGCTCAAAAGCCATCAATGTATTTAGGGATGACGTGTCCTGGGAAGTCGATGGGGAAGGTGGTTTACCTTCGAACTTCCTCAGATCCTACTTTAAAAATTTCCTAGAAAGACCGGCCTGTCCCCTTGGCTGGCGTTGGCATTTTGGGAGTCGTGGTGTGACAGGCCGGCTACTGCGATGAGTCCCACAAGCCTGCTTCTGAGGGAAACCGTGGGCGACGTTAGGGAATCCCGGGGCAGGCAGAAACACAAGACAGAAGCCGAGAATGAGGAGCGGAGCCTGTGCAGGAATGCTGTCATGACAGACTGAAACTTTGTGTTAGATGTGAGGTCCCGAGGGAAGAACTTAGAGACACACTTTTATCCCATGGGAGTGAAATTTAGCCTCTAATCCAGATAAGTAGTGTTTCTCCAGCTCAAATTACCTATCTTAGGTTTGTAGAAACTCGACTTCACATCTCTGTGCTTCAAAGGACAGATTTTTTTTTTTTTCCCATTTTGCTGAGCAGCAAATTTGTTAATCCCATGGATGCAGAGTAAATTTTCTTCTTCCAGTTAATTTCACACTCGGCTGTTGTAAAAGCCCGCACACAGGGCCACGCCGGGCGGGGCCCCATGGGCAGAAGCCCTGTGCACGCCGGTCTGTAGGACTGAACCACGGCTGGGTGGGAAATGGAAGATTCTTAAATTTTCCTCCAAGAGAGCAAACTGTGTTCTCTTTACTAAGTGAGCTCTGTGGACTTTTAAATTGAGAATTTGGGGTTTAATTTCTAAGAAGAGAAGAAAATCTGAGTACTGATACAGACTGGGTTGATAGAGAGGGTTTTGAGAGCTTGCGAAACCAAGTTTGAAGAGTGAGAAGGCAGCAGCATCTCACAGGCTAGCTTGCCGCCCGAGTCCTGTCTTCTCAGGACGGGGATGCTGCAGAGGTGAAGCGCTGCAGGGAGACTGCGTGCCCTGCCTGGGCCTTCCAGCTGGGGAGGGGTCTTGGCTGGGGGAGGCAGGACGAGGGTGGCCATTGAGGCCTCGTTGCCCCTCCTCTGAAGGGCCTGCAGGAGCTCTGGGGGCAGCGGCCTGGGTCTCACCTGTCACCTGGCAGAGAGCAGGTGCCTTAGAATGGAGACCAGGACACTCCCCAAACGCTCTCTACAGTCCCGGTGCTTTTTGTCTGTATTAGGGGTTTTTTTTGTTTGTTTTTTACCTCTTTGGCTTATATTATTATTAGAAGTAAGCTTTTTATTTTAGTTTTGTTTTTAATTGAAGTCAGAAAGTCCATTTACAGAACAGTCAAGCCAGAAGGCAGACTGAAATGAAACAGTAGAATTCACAAAGCCTCACATTTTCCCAGAAAGCCATGAATACAAGCTATACAACCTAAAAATGTGTCTATTTGCTGTGTCTTGGCAGTGGGTTACCACTGCATGCAGAAGCTTGATAGGGGAATGGCAGAGGGGAAAACGTTGAAATTTTCTTTTAAAAATATAAGCCCTAGCATAACTTTCAGGTAAGAACTTATGAGAAAGCTCTGTTTTGAATGTATTGCTTCCTTAAATTAGTAGGTAGTAGGAGGTGAGCCTACTAATACCTGTCTACTAGTATCTGCCTACTAATTTACGGAACTTTCGGGTAAGAACTTATGAGAAAGCTCTGCTTTGAATGTATTGCTTCCTTAAATTAGTAGGTAGTAGAAGGTGAGCCTACTAATACCTGTCTATTAATACCTGCCTACTAATTTACGGAGCTTTCAGGTAAGAACTTATAAGAAAGCTCTGCTTTGAATGTATTGCTTCCTTAAATTAGTAGGTAGTAGAAGGTGAGCCAGCAAGTTAGGGAGAGAGTCTGCAAATCCATTCTGCGTTGTCCTATAAAATGCAGAGCCTTTATTTGAATAATCAGTTCCTTCAGCAGCTCCCTGTTCTCTTGGCTTGTTTTAATTGCTTTGGTTTCTTTGTTTTCCAGTGTGGAGCTCTAGGAGCAGAAACTGTTTTGCTGTGTGTACATGACATTATCGCTGTTCCTCTCATTTCATCTTAAGCTGGCCTTTCATCCTGCCTTCATGAGAAAGGGAAATGTCAGGAGGAAATGTATTCAGGGTTTGATTGCTGGAGCGAGGTCTGAATACTGATGGCAGTGCCTAAGTTAGGATTGCCATCACAGTTTCCATTTAGCCTGTTACTATTGTATTCACATACCAGAGGTCAAAAGGAGATAGTGTTATATTAAATGAAATGAAAAATGATATGCACAGTTCAGAAGAAAAGAAACTGCTCAATCAGATGCATGTACGTTTGTATGTAGATGTGGTTAAACTTCTTTTCAAATAATAATGTTACACACATACACACACACACACACACACACACACACATATATATATATATATTTGACACTTAACATTTAACCTAAGCCATAACTTGTGTGGCCTTAGACACTGTATTTTTCATTCCCCTCTAGTAGGCATTGCTGCTAGTGAAAAGGATATGTTTCCTACCTGTTTGAGCAGTATTCTTACAGGTGATTGAAGACCAACTTAATAAATTCACATTGCACAAAATGTAGTAAGGAGGTTTCCGAGTGAAGAAAGAACTTGATTTTAAGAAAGAAAGAAGCTGTTTAGCATTTGAATTGTCTTTGGCTCTTGGTGATCAGGGAAAGCTTCAAGGAAAGAGCAAATCTTAAGAAGGAAATTAAGGGCAAGAGCTTGCTGAATGGACAAGGCCTCAGAAAGTGTTCAGGTGCTTCTCTGAAGAGAGTAGCCACTGAACTTGGATTTGGTCAAGTCACATCTCAAGTTTTCTGATAGTGGGACCAGCTCACATAGCTATCCTGCTAGAAATCCGCTCAGACTGTTGGAGACGCCTGAGCAAGGAAGCTGAAGCACATAGCTCCTAGATTTTTAAGAACTGATCTGAGAAGGAATCCACAGAGACCACAGCAAAACCTTTAAGAAGGTGACCAAAGGCAGCAGTTGTCCCCGAGACACCTGGCATTCCCAGACTCCCTCTGTACTTCCATGAACGACATGCCCCAGAAGAGCCATGTAATGAGCCCTAGCAAGGGTTTGGGGAAGTGGATCCGTGCCATCCTGACCCCGAGACAGCTCCTGTCACTGCCTGCTCGCTTCCCACAGACCTGCTCTCTGCAGCCCGTCTCCGGGTTCATCTGGAGCTGTGTCCACTCTTGCACAGTGGATACTCTGAGATGTGAAACTGTATTAATTAAACATTCATTTTTAGTTAATGAATTTTTTGTTGTCTCTTCTTCCCTTTTTACCATCTGGTTATGAACACTTTCGTCAGAGCAAAGGTGTAATGCCTCCGGAGTGTTATTACTTTATTCGTTTTATTTGTTTATGATCAGCAGCCGATTGAAAGTGAAAGTCGCTTAGTCGTGTCTGACTCTTTGTGACCCCATGGACTATACAGTCCATGGAATTCTCCAGGCCAGAATACTGGAGTGGGTAGCCTTTCCCTTCTCCAGGGGATCTTCCCAACCCAGGGATCGAACCCAGGGCTTCCCTGTAGCCAAGCTGTTAAAGAATCCGCCTGCAACGCAGGAGACCCTGGTTCAATTCCTAGACCAGGAAGATCCCCTGGAGAAGGGCTAGGCTACCCACTCCAGTATTCTTCGCCAGCTTCTCTGGTGGTTCAGCAGGTAAAGAATCCACCTGCAATGCGGGAGACCTGGGTTCGATCCCTGGGTTGGGAAGGTCCCCTGGAGAAGGCGGAAAGGCTACCCACTGCAGTATTCTGGCCTGGAGAATTCCATGGACTGTACAGTCCGTGGGGTCACAAAGAGTTGGACACAACTGAGAAGCAGATTCGTTCCCATGATAATATTGGTGAGACTGCTGCTCTGACCCACAGAGCTCCGAGTCTTGGGTGAGAGTTGAAGGGTTTACCCGAGGGTGAAAGTGATCCTGTAAGTCACAGGCAGGGGTCCTCGGGCAAAGGAATTCACACACAAATGACCACTGACAAACGCTTGTCTTTTTAATGGGTGCTTTTGTTAGAAGGTAAATGGAGAGGCTATCAGAATGAGAACTGGTAACCACCAGATGAAGAACCACCACCACGCTCTGCAGACACTGGTCCAGTTTCTGTTTGTTTTTTCTTTTTGGCCAAGGACAACGCTTCTTTAAAAAAGCTTGGCTGTGCCGGGTCTTAATTGCCCACAGGGTTTTCTCCGGGTGCCGCGAGCGGGGGCTGCTCCCTGGTGCAGAGCGCGGGCTTCCCATCACGGCGGCCTCTCACCGCGGAGCCCAGGCTCTCCGGCCCGTGAGCTCCGTGGTCGTGGCCCCCGGGCTCTGGAGCACGGGCTCAGTAATTGGGGCAGGCACACGGGCTGCGCTGTCCCTCAGCAGCTGCGATCTTCCTGGACTCGGGACTGAATCCACGTCTCCTGTGTTGCAGGCGGATTCTTGACCGCTGAGCCACCAGCGGTGTGGTGTAAGCGGCTTTTCTTTGTCTGTAGAGAGCGAGCCCCAGCCTTAAGGAGCAGCCTCAGCCCACCCTGCAGTTTTGCGTGGGGGACGCCCTGACAGCGGTGGCTGACACGCGTGGATGAGGGCACAGACGGATCTTTGCTGAGTGGTCTCACTCAGGGCCAGACCAGAGCATGTTGACAGAAAATATGGGAGTGGGGAACCCTGGAGCTGAGAGAGTGACCCCAGAGGCAGCCGACACAGGGCTCATCTGGCGTCTGTATCCATGGTTTTGTTTTTCTGGAGTTTGCCACACTGAGAGTTGAGGATGTTTTCGTTGGATGTGAGAAGTGTTCTTTTCCCCTTTGTTCCTTCTTTCCACGTGTCCAGTCACCAGGCGTGTACTCCATGTGTCCCATGTGTTTGTTCTCTGTGCTGCGGATGCATTAACAGACAAAAGCCAAGTCCTTGCCCCCGTGTGACTGCCTTCTAGGATTGGCAGGGGAGAGAGAGACAAGGTCGTTTCATAAGCAAACTCTGAGGCTCATGATGAGAAGGCCAAGGAGAAGAATAATTCAGTGACTGGTGATCAGAGCAGATGGGGCCGTTTTCGGTCTGGGTGGCCAGGGAAGGCCCCCATGTAAAGGAGACGTTTGAGTAAAGTGGAAGGGGGTGAGGAGGCCAGGGACTATGCCCTGTGGGCTCCTGGGGCCCGTGCTTCTCGGGCAGAAGAAGGTACCAGAGGCCTGGAGCAGGAGTGTGTCTGCTGTGTTCAAGGACAGTCAGGAGGCGGGTGATCTGTGCACTGTGTTCCTGGGGAGGAGGGCACAAGACCCCAGACGGATGGAGGGGCGGGGGGTCGGCACTGGTGGAGGTCTTCTAGGCCAGTGTGAGAGTTTGGGGGTCGGAAGCATTTTTAAGGATGAGAAGCCATTGGAGAATTTTGAGCAGAGAGGACACATTCTAGCCTACAGTTTAGCCCATGACTGGCTTTCGAGAAGAGTTTGCCGGGGGTTGGTGGGGGGGGGGGGGCAGAGAGGGGCAGGGGCAGAGAGACGGCTGTCGCAGCACCCCAGGCACGAGATGGTGGTGCTTGGTCCAGACTGGAAGTGGTGGAAGCAGAGAAATGGTGCGATTCTGAATTTATCCTGAAGACAGGGGGACAGGAGAGCCACTGGAGAAAGCGGAATCAAGGAGCAGAGTTTTTATTGTCAAGCTTCCTTCCTCGGGCTGTAGACCCATCTCTACGCCGCTCCCCTGGTCATCACTGGGGTACTAACTAACCATTACCCAGACCCAGAAACTGCTCTAGAATAAGTGCTGGTCAGTTAACTCTTACAGTATCGATATCCTCCACGCTATAGCGGAAGACCTAGAGACCCCTGCTTCAGCACCATGGAGAGTAAGCCACTGGTATAAAACTATTCACTGAAATAATAAAATAGTCAATGGCTTAGTACTTATTATGTGACCACAGTATGGCTTAGAGTGGACTAACATCCATCAATAATTTGTTGAACATTCAGAGGAAACCCAACAAAACTACATTATACCAAAGCCTATTAATTAAGTGTATCTTTTCCTAAATAAAATTATGACAGGAAGTGTATACACAGCTCATCTGGGATATTGTTTTATATTGAAGTACAGTTGATGTGCAATGTATCCATTTCTGGTATATAGCAAAGTGATTCAGTTATAAATATGTATACTTTCTTTTTCATATTCTTTTCCATTATGGTTTATCATAGGGTATTGAATATAGTTCCCTGTGCTATGCAATAGGTCCTTGTTGTTTATCTATTATATATATAGTATCTGATAATCCCAGCATCCTAATATAGCCTCCCAATTTGGTAACTATAAATTTGGTTTCTATTTCTGTGAGTCTGTTTCTGATTTATAACTAAGTTCATTTGTATCATACTTTAGATACCATATATATCTGATATCATGTAATAGCATTATTTCATTCTTTTGTTCGGCTGAGTAATACTGCAGTGTGTGTCCCCATATCTTTTTTATCCGTTCATCTATTGAGGCACACTTAAGTTGCTTCCTTGCCTTAGCTGTTGTAAATAGTGATGCACTGGGGTGCATGCATCTGTTTCAGTTCAAGTTTTGCCTGGATATATGCCCAGGAGTAGGATCACTGGACCATATAGTGACTCAGTTTTTAATTTTTTAAGGAAGCTCCATACTCTTCTCCACTGTGGCTGTGCCAGCTTACCTTCCCACCAGCAGTGTAGGAGTGCTCCTTTGTCTCCACACGCTCTCCAGCGTTTATTATTTGTAGACTTTTAATGGTGGCCATGTTTACCAGTGTGAGGTGATGCGTCATCGTAGTTTTGATTTGCATTTCTCTAATAATTAGCAGTTTTGGTCATCTTTTCATATGCTTGTTGGCCATCCATATGTCATCTTTGGTGAAATGTCTGTTTAGGTCTTCTGCCTATTGTTTGGTTGGGTTGTTTTTTTATTATTATTATTGAGTTGTATGAACTATTTGTCTGTTTTGGAAATTAAGCCCTTGTCAGTCAAATGGGATACTGTTTCTATGAGTGAGTCCAAGCTGAGTGTTGACCATTTTATTTGTCAGTAAATAATAGAAAACTTGACTGATTATTTAAACAGTCTAAACATTCTTTTTATCTCACTTAAGAAAACCGGAAGTGGATGGTCACTGGCTGCTTGAGAGTTGCCACCAAAATGTTTGACCTTTCTAAACTCCTGATTTGCTTTCCTTAGCACACTGACTTTTTGTTTTCATGCTTATCGTTTCGTGGTTTCAAAGTGCCTGCTGTAGCTCTGAACGTGTCGTCTCCGACCTTTATCAGAGCCCCAAAAGCTGCCTCCGCAGAAGCACCCTCGCCCACTCCCCTTGTGTGTCGTTGGCCGGGTCTCGGCACGGGGCTGCAAGGCTGACCGTCAGGTGGGTGAGAGTTGGGTTAGTTAGAGTTGGGTCTAACTGTCCGGGTTAGACCACGATTCCTGTCCTAGGGCTAGGCTAGAACTCCAGGCCCTCAGGGAGAAGCGCAGCCCTGTTGGCTGAAGGAGGAGGCTGTGCCATCCTCTAGCAGCTTCTCTGGCCGAGACTGACCCCTGGAAAGTGACCCCTCGAGTTTTCAATCTCTGAGCCGGCGCAGCAGGTTGAAGAGTGGTTGACAAACACACTTCCTGCTGCTTTTCCCTACACACCAGCTCCAACCTGAAAAAATGTCAGGATTGGTCTCAGGAAAAGGAGTCACATCTTCTCTGAAAGGAAGAAAGGACATCAACCCTCCCAGAGATGCCACGTGGCTGCATTGTCGGGAAGACATCTGCGTTTCCCGCCCAGAGGGAGAAGCCGGGAGCAGGCGTGGAGCAGGGCTTCAAGGGCGGCCCTGCCCCTCCGTGCCTGGCCTGCCTTCAGCTCCCCGTCTTGGCTCAGAGGCAATCTCTCTGTGGCCCCAAAGCCTCTGAATAGAGGTTCTCAAATTCGGTGAGTCTGTAATCCCGGGAGAATGTGGGTTACAGTCCTTTGAGTAGTCCTGGAGAGTCCTGAGATTAAAGGTAAGTTTTCCTAAAATATTTTGAAGAGCATTTGACTTGGCCGCAGATACTGGTAGAAAGCAAAGCCGTGCTACTGCGTTTAGCAGCCTCTCTCCCGTGAGCCCGCTTACCTCAGACACGGCGCACGGCCGCTGGAGGTGCCTAAACAAACCCACGGTGTTTCTTCTCATTCCTCCCGGCGTCGCGCAGTCCTGCTCCCGGCCCCTCTCACGCTCCCCTCTGCTTTCTCTCCCCTTCTCATCTGGTGATGCTGCAGTGCCCCCCCTCTGTGCTCCGCCTTTTGTTTGCTGATTGACCCGCTTATGTAATTTACTGGAAGGAAAGGAAAATATCAATAGCTCAGTCGTGCCTGACTCTTTGCGACCCCATGGACTGTAGCCCGTCAGGCTCCTCTGTCCATGGGTTTCTCCAGGCAAGAATACTGGAGTGGGTAGCCATTCCCTTCCTAGAGGATCTTCCTGACCCAGGGATCAAACCTGGATCTCTTGCCTTGCAGGCAGGTTCTTTACCATCTGAGGCACCAGGGAAGTCCAGTTTACTGGGGACAAGAGTTTTGCAGCTGGAGCTGTAAAATGAGTGGATGAAATGGCTTTTCTTCATGTATTTTTAGGTGAATTTCCCCAATAGTGTCAGTGTCTTTAAAAACTAGTAGAAAATAGCCTAGTCACCTTTTCTCCTTTTGTCCCCTTTCAAGTCATCTCAGAAAATTGTCCTTCATACCCCTTTGATTGTATAATTGCCCTAGCTTTGTGAAATAGTATGCCTTCCATTGATTTTCTGAATCTATTTTTAAACTGTCTTTAGGTCATTTTATTAAACCTTGTTCATATCGGGAGTAGTTCTTTCTTGCATTTTAATCTTGCCACCAAAGCAGTTCATGGAGACAGATTAACTCTCTAAATTCCTGGAATGAATAGATTCAGGTTTCACTGATGATAGACTACTGTGTAGTACTGATGATGTATTTTTATTAGCAAATGCCCTTATTAAACCCTTATGTAGCTTTCTGAGGAAAGAGTAGTATTTTGTTCCTTTGTTACTTCTTTACTAAAATTGGAATACATATCAATTAGTGATGCTTTCATCAGCAATTAGCAGTACCTGATGCACTTGAAAAGGTGCTCAGCATCACTAATCATCAGGCAAAGGCAAATCGAAACCACAGTGAGACACACCTCATACCTGTCAGAATGGCCATCATCAAAAAGAACATAGATAACACGTGTTGGCAAGGATGTGGAGCAAAGGGAACCCTCCTACGCTGTTAGTGGGATTATACACTGGTGCAGCCAGCGGGGAGGCATAAAGTAGGAGTTTGGGTCTAACAGGCACACACTACTGGATATAAAATGGACAAACAGTAAGGACCTATTGCATAGCACAGGGAACTGTATTCAGTATCTTGCAATTACCTATAAAGAAAAAGATGTTTATATAAATATATTTAGGTAAGTATAGATATTTAGATAAATATATATAGATATTTTGGTAAAACTTATATAATCATAGCTCAGTTGGTAAAAAATCTGCCTGCAATGCAGGAGATCCAGTTTGATTCCTGGGTTGGGAAGATCCACTGGAGAAGGCATAAGCTACCCTCTCCAGTATTCTTGGACTTCCCTAGTGGCTCAGCTGGTAAAGAATCCACCTGCAATGTGGGAGACCAGGGTTCCATCCCTGGGTTGGGAAGATCCCCTGGAGAAGGAAAAGGCTGCCCACTCCAGTATTCTGGCCTGGAGAATTCCATGGACTGTATAGTCTATGGGGTCACAAAGAGTCAGACACGACTGAGCGACCTTCACTCATATAAAGGTTTATATAAAATATTTATATGAAACGGAATCACTTTGCTATTGACCTTAAATACACACAAGATTGTAAATCAACTATACTTCCATTAAAAACAATGAATGCAGCCACTGTGGAAAACGTAGGGCAGTCCTCAAAAAACTTAAAATAGAAACTACCACGTGATCCAACTCCCACTTCTGGGTGTATATCCAAAGAAAGTGAAAACACTAACTCAAAAAGATAGCACACTCCACTGTTCATAGCAGGATTATTTACAACTGCCAAGATAATGGAAACAACATCAGTCCACCACCAGATGAATGGACAAGGCAGATGTGGTCTATGTACAGTGGAAGACCACTCAGTGATAAAAAAGAGTGAAATCCTGCCATTTCTGACAATATGAATGGACCAAGAGGATGATATGCTTAGAGAAATAAGTCAGAAAGACAAGTACTACATGATTTCACTTACAAGTGGAATCTAAAAAAAAAACAAAACCAATGAATGGACAGACCCACAGAAACAGAGCCTTAGATACAGAGAACAGAGGAGAGAGGGCTGGGGTAAGGAGAGAAATCGGAGAGGGGATCGAGAGACACAGACTTCCCGCAAAATAAATGCATCAATAATTATGTCATATCTTTACACAGTAACAGATGGTAGCTAGACTTATCACGGTGATCATTTTGAAATGCACAGAGATGTTGAATCACTGCGTTTGTATAACAGGAGCTAACCGTGTTATAGGTAATTTCTACATAGAAAACAAACAAATGAATAAACAAACTCATAACAAAAGAGATCAGCTTTCTGGAGATCAGTTGGGGGAGGGGAAATGGGATGAAGGCAGTCAAAAGGTACAGACTCCCAGTGACAAAGTAAGGAAGTGCTAGGATAGAATGAAGCACATGATAAATAAAATAGCACTGCTCTATGTTGTATATTGAAGCTGTTAGGAGGGTAAATCCTAAGAGTGCTCATCTCAAGGAAAATCTTTTTTTCTTCTCCTCCTTTAGTTTTGTGTCTGTGTGAGACAATGGATGTTCACCAAACTTCCTGTGATCACTCTTGCATGATGTATAGACATCATATCACTACGATGTTCACCTGGAACTTACACAGTGCTATGTGTCAATTATATCTCTGAGAGACTGGAAGAAAAAAATGGGGGGAAGAAACCATTACCTGATGAATCGTGGAATGTATGATTCATGCTTAACAAGACAGTCAGAGGTAGCGGGGACAGTGAGAGCTAGGCCCAGCCACTTTGTGCTCAAGAGCCTGGGCTCGCGCTGTCTTTGCCTCCCCTCAGGCCTTGGATGCCGCCCCTCTGCATCATGCCTGCTGCCCGTGTCATGGGTTGCAGCTTTAGGAATACGAGGGAAGGGCTGACACCAGTGATTCTCCTCAAAGCCCCTCTTTATCAGAAAGCAAGTTGCTTCCCCAGGAACGTTCTCCTTACATCTCCGTGGCCAAAGCGTCACACAGACCATCTTAGCTGCAAGAGAGTCCGGGAGAGTAAGTGTTTGGTTTTATCAACCTTTGTAGTGGGCGGGACGTAAGAGAGGAGGGGTTTGAAAGTGGCTTTTGACTGGCCAGACCTTCGTGTGTGTCCGAGCAGTCATCCTAAAGTACACACTCACGCACGTAGTTTCATATCCAGGGAGGAGATACAGCTTCAGAGTGTGGGTTTTAAAGTCAGGGTCCTGAGTCCAGATCCTGGCTTCACTTCTTTATCTCCTGGACTTATCGCTGCCTCTCTTTCCTTTACTATAAAACAGGGATAATAATGTACCAGTTGCATATGATTCTTGTATTAATAATCTGCAGTTAACGTGTGGGCACATTATAAATGTCATCTTCACCAACCAAAGCTTGGCACCCCAACATGGACTCTGACCAAACCCAGAGCAAGCTTAAGGGCTAGTGGCTTTTCCCTACTTTTGAGCAAAACAGTTTGTAAAAGTAGCTTCCAGTAGCTTCAGCTTCATAATCATTAACTTAAAACTGAGATATATATACCAAATCTCAATCTTACCTGACAAACCTCTGAAAGATTTCTTGTTGTAACAGACTTTGCCTGCCTTTGTTGAGACGATTTATAACTGGTGTGTTCTTTTGTTTAGAAAGGAAATACTTTAGGCCTCTACAAATCCTTCCTGTGTTGAATCACTGTGATGGGAGACTTATTTGGACTACAGTCTATCAAACTGAGAATCCAAGACCCTTCTACAATTTGCAGCGTATATATAAAAATAAAATAGCTCTGTATAGTAATTTGGATACAAACTTAAAAAAAAAAAAAGAAGCAGGGTTAGAGAAAAAAAATCTCTACAGTGTTCTTCTCAGTTATTCTTAGAAAAAGATACTGGGAGACAGGAAAATCAAGGAGTCATTTAAAACATAGTAGACACTCAACAAACAATTGATGAAAAAAAAAATGTGCAGAATGAAGAAAAGCATTAGGAAATAATTTGAGGTTTCACAAGAAGGCAACTCTTAGAAGCTGGTAATCCTAGAAATGCAGTCACAGGAAACCAGGGCCGCTTCCAGGAAGTGTGGGTGGTCCTGTCGGGCCAGGAGTGTAAGTCCATCACCAACTGCTTCCTCAAGCTGGGAGTGGGGAACGGTGCACCCCCCTCCCCAGGTTCAGGGGGGGCCTCGGCCACGGCCTGCGAGGTGGCCCCAGTGGCTGAAGGCCTGAGCACCTGCTGGTCCCCAAAACCAGAGCCCGCATTGTCTGGTGCTGAGCATTCGGGAAGCACGCTTTCTCCCTCTGCACACCATTCCCGCAAAAACGCGAACAGAGGAGAGCCCGCGTTCTCTCCGTGAATCCGTGAGCTCCTCGGTCAGTCTCCCGAGAGCCAGGCCTTCCCTGGGCCGCGGGCTGGCTGGTGCCTTGCACTGTGACAGTGTCCTGACCCCTCTCTCTTCTCTGACTCCCCGCAGAAAACCCGCTACGAGATGTACGTCCGCCTCCTGAAAGAGGGGGGCCTGGAACTCCTGAGCGGCGGCGGGGGGGGCCCCGCGGGCCTGAAGAAGTCGCACTCCAGCCCCTCGCTGAACCCAGACACGTCTCCGGTCACCGCCAAGGTCAAGCGCAACGTGTCGGAGAGGAAAGACCACCGGCCTGGAACGCCGAGCATTAAGCAGAAAGTCACTTAGGATCCATCTGTGGCCAGGAAGTGCTGGTCGTGAAGCAAAACAAGAGGTTTTCAAGATCTTTCTGGTAAATCCGTGAATATATTAAAAAAAAATAATAATGTCTGTGACTAAAATGGTGCATTAGTGACCTTTCCCATTGTATACTTTTGTTAGTTTCTGTACAGGTCATCTCTTTGCTCTTGATTTCTTTGCTTTGATGACTTTTGCTACCTGATGACTAATGCACCTTTTGTGGGGGGGCAGGGGGAGCACGATTTCAGATGGATTGTGTTACTTCTCCTCCGGTTTCTCTCCTTTGCACTCTGCTCACTTGTTTTGTGTATTCTCAAATCAGCTGTTACACTTTTTTTTAAAAAAAAAAAAAAAAACATTGAATCCATTGTGAAACACTTAACTGGACAAACCTTTGTAGTTTAGAAAATTCTAGCCAGAGCTGGTAAGAGCCTTTTCTTGTGAAACCTTGCCCAGTCACCGAGGCAGAATCACGCTCAGAAGTCCGCTTAAGAGTTACCGTCGAGGGAGGCACCGTCGCCCTGTGACCCCCGGGGCCTCTGAGCACTTGGTGTTGAGTCTGGCCCTACGGGGTGGGGTGCGGGGGGCGAGGACCTCAGGATGGGGAATGCAGGAAGCGCGCTAGCTCGCTGGAAGTGTGGATTCCGTCTCAGCCCAGCAAGGAGGAGGGAAGTGGGGTCTCAGAGGCTGAGGCAAGACGGCCGCAGGTCCACTGTGTTTTCCAAACACAGAGTCTCAGCGGCGACAACGGACTCTGGGGGCCACCACAGCAGGAAATTGTTACCTCACCCCCGCAGGGTCCAGACGAGGGATCCAGAGCCGTCTGCGATGGACAGCCTGCCAGCCAGGAATTAGAATCTTTTACATACATGAGCATGACTGGTTATAAGAATTTGGGGTCTTCCCAACAAAATAATATCAAAATGGAGCCCTTCTCTCCTGAAAGCAAAATAAGAAAGGGAGACGCAGTTTTTCCCTAGAGTTCCTTGGCAATAGGATGTTGATTCTCCGTAGTTAAGTCTGAAAGGAATAAAATCTGAAGGAATTTCGGTTGCAGAGCCGAGGACTGTCTCCCGGTGGCGAACGCAGCGTCCCCTGGTCTGGTCTTGCCTCCGCCTCTGTGACCACCGCTTTGCCCCCTGCCCTGAACTGTCCCCAGAGTAAATCCTTGATTCTAAAGCATTTCTTCGCCTCCGCTCAGAACAGTCATAAGCTTGTTCGAGGGACAGTCCCTTTGAAGATCAGGGCGATAAGCAGAACAGTATGTTACTGAGGAGGAGAGAGGGATGAAAAGTGAGCCCACTCTGAGTTAGAAGTTTCTGATTTTGAAACTTGAAAACTTGGTGATCCTTAAACCTAGAAGCTCCACAACTTTGGAACTGATAGAATCACTGAATATTCTTCTCTCCCACAGACATTTGCCCTGGTTGCACTCAGTTTACTGGTTAAGGTACTATGACCAAAGATTCAGGGACTCTGCGCGGATAGCTCAGTTCCAGGGAATCAGAGAAAGCCCGCTTTTGAACCCTGCAGTTTCAGGTGGTATCTTGTCCCGAGGCACCAGCGTTTACACAGGACTATTTATTAGCACTTCCGTCGGCCGCAGAAACGCCCGTGTTTGCTGGTGCCCAGGAGAGAAGCCCCTCTCTGAGGTTATAGCTGCTTGCTTTGTGGCATTTTTGCCACGTCTTTGAAGAGCTCCCTCTAACCCTCTTGTCTTGTTTAGGTAAAGGCAGTAACTGAATTTGTTTCAAGAAACCCAGAAACACACAGGGCAGTTACCAACATGTCCCGTGTACCTGGTTCTGTCTTTGTAGTGCTTCTGACTGAACCCACGGTTTCTACAAGGAAATAGTCTTTCTACCTAGAATCGGAATCCTCAGTGTGTGTGTTTTCTGCCTGGATCTTTATCCTAAGCAGAAGGGGCGGGGTACCGAGGCCACGTCATCTCTTCAGTCACTAAAGAGAAAGAAGCATCCTTGGCTGGCTTGAATGTGTGTGCTCCCAGTCTGTGTGTCTGTGTGTGTCGCGTGTCTCCGTGTGTGTCCCCTAGAGTCTGTCCCAGACATGGAATGGTACTTGCTGCGGCGTCTAGGCAGCATCACGGCTCTGAAATCCTGGTCAGCATCGGCAACTCACTGCATAACTCGCTGATGCCGTCTCCAGAGCTCCTGGACGTGCTGATGGAGAGACGCTGAGAGGGGCGCTCCGCAAGCTGCTGTATGTGCCGTGTTCCCACAGTTTGTCCCGGGAAACAGCCGCAGAGGTCACGTTGTGGGCCAGGATCCCAGACTGCCGTCGCTAGGTCAAGAGCTGAGAGCCACCCCCCGCCCGCCCCGAGGCCTCTGGACTGCTGGCGCAGCGCCCCTCGCAGGCCAGGAGCTTGTCCTGTGGGAGGCAGGGCCTCTCCAGTGACTGGACGCTGCGAGGCTCGCCCCTAGCCAGCCGTGACTCCTCTGTGACCCCTGCTTCCCTGGGGTGTCTAGTTAGGGGACGCGGAAATCCTTCCCCTTCCCGGCTTCCCCGATCACGGTACAGGGGGCCCGGCTTCCTCCTGAAGGTCCTGCCCCCAGCCTTCACCCATCCCCTCACCCATCCCTTAGCACCAGAGCCTTGAGGTCACCTTCCATCTAATAGGTCCTCTTTACAGAAATACACCTCACATCAGCTTTTAGTCTAGAAAACCTGGAGAGTCACCAGAATACCTTGGTGACAGTCATGTGGCAGAATTGCCTATTTTAGAAGCGGCTGTCTCGGGCTGGACCCCCACCTCGTGTGTGGACATTTCCAGGGAAGGGCCAGGAATTCTCTTTAGCAATCAAGACTTAGTTATTAGGGTGCAGAGTCCTTATTTTACTGCCAGCCACAGACATCATTTGAAGTATGCTTTTTTTTTTAAACTGTCATCTGCTGACTCTTAGTAATGCCTGATTAGACCAAGCAACACCTCTGTGCGTCTGATTAACCTCAGTGAAACCAGCATGTGGAGAGGCGTCTGGGGGACTGCAGCCCTGCGGACCTTTTCTGTTGCTCTCAGCTAAAGAGGACTGGCGACCATGAAGGGCCGTCTGTACTTCTCCAGCTGCGACCCTCGCTCCGAACACGAGGCGTGTTTCCTAGTCTGAAGGGAGGTGAAGGAGTTGATTCTGGGAGAGAGAATCCAGCCGGCTCCCCAAGGCCGACTGAGGGTCGGCCTCCGGAGGGTGTGTTTCACCCTGTGGCCGAAGCCGGACCCCCAAGCCTGGAGCGGGGGGACCTGCCCAGCAGGGAAGGCGCCTCCTGCTGGCCCTGGCCTGCCCGCTCCGGCCACAGAGAGGAGGGAGCCACGCTCACGTCCGGTGGCCTGGCTTTGGCCGCGCACTGCACCTCCTCTCTGCCTTCACCCCTAACCAGAGGCAGCTGGGGAAAAGTTGACCTTCGAGAAGCTTCTCCATGGTCTTACTTAGAACCCGTCCTTGGGTTTAGTTACTAGGTCCCTGGAATTGGATTCTTTTGGTGATTTTCCTTGTGGTCACCAGTTAAGCTTTTCTAAGCCTGAGTTTACAGGGCGTTTCTCAGTCCTGAGGGTCCGGCGCTCCACAGTGGCGCTTCTCGGGGACCCGGCCGGGGCTGGGCGGTCTGGGGGCCAGCTTCCTCGCCGCACCAGCGGTCAGCCCCTGGTCCGCTCGCTTTCCACCCAACAGAGTCTTTGCAGTCGTTGCCTCAGCACCGTTAGGCGGGAACCAGAGTGTCAGCGAGAACTGGCTTAGCATCTAGGCTGGCTAATGGCGAGGGTTCTCCGCGGAGCGTCTGAGTTCCTCTGACAGATAAGGCCGCGTTGTGAGGAGCCGGGCCTCCGCGCCTTCCCGGTCCCAAAGCTCTCTGGCTGGCTGTCTCCCGGGCCAGCAGCCGGCCCCGGGCAGTCACCCCTGGAGGACCTCAGAGATGAGCGGCTCACACTGTGGAATAACCCCACGGCCTCATGGGGGAGGCGCCATGAGGGGCCTCTGCCCCGTCTCTGCTCTCCCCCATGTCTCACTCTCAGAGGACTGAGGTCCAGAGCCGTTGCCATTTTCCTCCGGGGCCCAGAGCACCCACAGCCCCAGGGGGCCGCCTCCGCCTGGGACTGCAAGCAGCCAGTGCCTGCAGGGAGGGCGTCCTCAGAGGGAGAGAGGCAGGAAAGACGTGGCGCTTCAGGGCGGTCTGTGGGCTTGACTGCGATGGCCGGCAATACCACAGATCAAGTAGTTGTATATACGGGAGGTTTCTTGGGTCTCTTTGGCTCATCCTCTGAGATTTACGTGCACATCTGTAGCGTTGCTGGCTCTTGGAGAATGTTTATCTTAATAGTATGTCAGACATCAAACAAGTATGCGTCCTGTCACCTGCCCGTGTCGTAATTGTGGGTATTTATAGTTGTATGTACCTATATGTATCAATGTGTAGATTGTACATCAGTATACAGTGTATGTACATCAAATTTATTTTTGTCCTTAACCAGTGTGATATGAAAAGCAAGTAAAAACCTCATAGGATTGAATATCTAATGCAGTTTTTTGAGAGTCTATATAGTGGTACTGTTTTATTAAACTTAAATTCAAATGATATTTTGATTAATTTTTTTTAATAATAAGATTTTATGCTAGAAAATTTCATCTTTGAGCTTTGACTCACCAGAGCAAAAAGGACTCTGAACTAACTTTGTTAAACTATTTCAGTGTACTGTGTACAATACTGGGGTGGGGGGTAGCTCATTATAATTTGAAATATACAGAAAGAAAGAAAAAAAAAAAACAAAAAAACCGCAGGCAACCTGTGCAGTCTTAGCAACTTCAGTATTAAGAGCACTTAAAGTCAAACTGACAATTTGGGGCTTATTACAAAATGTGATGCTTTAGAGCACACGTTCTTTATTGTTGTAATTAGTCCAGAAAAATAGAGCTTTCAGAAGAATCAGCTAAGTGCCCGGCGTGTCCTTTACGTACCTGTGACTATTTTACAGCAGCTCACACCACCCTCCCGCCCCTGCATCCCCACCCTCTTCACCTTGAAGAACATCACCAACTCCTGCAGTAAGCCAGGCTTCCTGAGACCCAGGACTGCCCTCCGGGTCTACGGCTGCACCAGCTAAGTGTCAAGTCACAGGTAAAAGAATGTCAGGACAGACTGTGGACCAGGTTAAAACTTTAATATTTTTATACTTAGGTCTCTTTTCCCGCCTCTCCCCAAAGAAGAGCCGCTGGCCTTAGTTGTCTGAGCTTACTGCTTATCTTAACGGTATATAAATAGATCACTAGAGAGTAAAACTTCATTAACCAGCATGTTGGTGTAATTTAAAGCAAAACTGAGTGTGTGTGAGTGAGTGGTTGAGTGCAGTGCGTTTGTCTACACACGCTTGCCTGTCGTCCCGCGGGTCCGAGTCAGAGCGTGGGGGCTGTGGGCTGAAAGGTCTGCCCTGGCCCCAGACTTCAGTGGTGGTGGTTACACTTGAGTCCTTTTCTTAGTTAACTCTGTAGTCTCAAACTATTTTTGCAGTTGTACCCTATTTCCTCATCTGTCCTTGACGTGCGGGGCACTGGCCCTGCGTCCCTGCGGGGTCTGTTCCACTAGAGTGTGTTTACTCCTGAGAACCACAGTGATTTGCAGAAGCATCCCTTTGATTCAGAAACCATATACAAAAAGGAGTAGCAAACTTTAAAATTTTAATGGGGGGGTCTTAGTCATTTGAACTGTTGGGACTTTTAATGTAAAGTCAAGTAACCCTTTGGCCTGGATAATAATATCTCCTGCGTGGAGAGTAAGTATGCACATTGACTGTAATGCCCTTAGGATACTTTTCTAAGTTGTAGGAACAAGAGTGAAAGGGGAAGGTGTGAGCCGCGGGCCTCTGCCGGGGGGAGACCCGCTGTGGCCTGTCCTCTGCCCCGAGGGCTCTGGTACACGGGGGCCTCCGGCATGTGTACACACGCGTGCACATGTGTACACAGTGAGTGTCCCGAGTCATGTAAACTTGAGATGAGAGTCCCGGAGCGGTGCTTCGGGTATGGACCGAAGTGGCCGCAGCCTGCAGGCCCCCCAGGGCTGGCAGGACTTGGAGAGACGCTGTGCGGGGAGGGGCTGGCTGGCAGGTGGGGGCCCTCTGCTCCCCAGCGTCCTGGGTGGCGGGGCAGCTGCTCGGTAGCTGGTTCCTTTGTGAGGGGCTCACGGGGAGGAACACAGCCCTCTGCGGCCCCTGAGCTGGGCAGAGGGGCTGGATGCGGGAGGAGCCTGGCTGTGACAGCTTTCTCTTTGCAGGCTAGAGGCTCAGCTTTCACCAACAGTGTTATAAAAGAAAAAGCACTTTAGTGTCAATTCCTCGAAAATGCTGGTTACCAGGGAGAATTCTGGAATTGCCCTCCGGGAGCCCCTGGCACAAGCTCGGTTCAGGTCCCACTGGGGCCTGGCTCCTGCTCGGACCCCGTGGAGGCTGGCAGGTGACTCTCCGCAAAGAGGGGCTCCTGGGAGCCCAGGGCTGGTCCACGGGCACCTTCCCAGGCTGCAGGGACCCAGCTGTCCTCCCAGCCGACCCCGCCAAGGGTGCCCGAGTCCCCGCGGTGACACATGACCGAAGCCAAGACCGTGTCCTTTGTCTTGGCGAGAAGCAAGGTGGCACTTTGGCCTGTAACCAGGGGATGGATGATATCTTTGCCTTTGCACCCGGGTTTCTGGAAGCGGATAAGCTTTCATTTCCGTGGAGGGGTCAAGGGAGGCAGCCCTCTGTGGCAGGTCCCGCTGGGACCCTGTGAGAGCTGCCGGGCAAAGGCCCCAGCACGGTCCTCCCGCGTTCTCTTCGCCCGGGGTTCTCGGAGGCTGTTTCCAGAGCGGAATTGACAAAAGCGGAGAGCTGGCACCGCAGCCCTGCTTCCTGCAGGGCAGGCGGAAGGGCGGTGGTGTGCAGCCTTTACCACTTAAAACGAGCCTTGAACTTTGCCAGCCTATGAATTGGGTTATGTTTACTGGGGCTCAGATCCTGCCTTTGCCTTCAGGGTTTCCTCCCCAGTCCCTTCAGCTTCGTTGCGGTCCTGATGCCATAGGTCCCTGCACATTGTGAAAAGTGGTGACCAAATCGCAGCCTACTCCATTTCAGCGGCCAGACTGTCACCCTGGCAGACTCGGGCGAGCTCGTGGTACCGACCCCTTTAGGAAACCTGTTCCTGGTCGCCCACCAGCCTCGAGACGCGCCGTCTCCCCGAGAAGCGCGGCGTTGGTGGTGGTCACCTTTTGAGGGGAACAGTCATTTCTGTGGATGTTGTTAAAGTGTTGGAAGAATATTTTGAAAATTAAGTTTACATTTTACAATCGCTTTATTTTTTATTAAAATAGTTGTATATAAATATTGCCCTATTTCACTGTTGTTGAGGTAAAGCTAAACCATGCAGACCAGTGAGTCACCTGATGTGTATAGAAGCTGTGATGTATAGAGTACATTTCTCTCCTGTGTAAATGTTCATGAATATAACTGTTCCTGTGTTTTTATAAGTTGGAGATAATTTGTTGTTTTACAACAACAGAATTTATTGCATTTAAATGGTTTTTATGTAATAGAAATCATGCAAAGTAGCGAAGGATTTAAAATATGTATATGATATATGTAAATGTACAAACTTTAGAAAGAAATAAATCCAACTGATTTCCGTCATTTTGGAGGAACGTTATTTGCTTATTTAGTAAGCGGCTAGAATAATAACTCTTAACAACCAACACAACATGACACATCCCGTCACATGAAAAGCCAACCACAACCCCACCGCGAGAGCTTTGGCCTGGGTGGCTGGCCGGAGGGGTGAGAAACTCAGACTGTTAATGTTAACCCTGCCACACCCGCGCTGCGCTCTGTGAAAGTGTGCTGAGAAGCCTGCCGCTTTCATGGGGGCTCTGGGGATGGAAGGATGAAGCTGTTTGAAGTAATTTCAAGAATGCGAATGTCTTCGCTCACCGAGGGGTGGAGAGGTGACTGTCGCCTTCCCAGGCAAGAGGCTCAGACGTGCATGCAGGTCCTGGGAACCCAACTCAACGCCCAACATAACATCTGTTGACTTGGAAAACGAGAAAAATAAAATTCCACCCCAATCATTTAACTTCTGAATATTAGAGATCTAGGAAGAGTGAATCTCACAGGGACGGATGGCTGGGGGCGGGGGAGGGCCTTGGCTGCCACCAAAATTCCTCCAAATGTGAATCCTCATGCACAAATATGGAGTCATATCATACACATGAAAGTTAACGCGTTATATGTTGATGATATCTTGATTTTAAAAGTTCAGAAACAAGGCAAGAATCCTCATTGCCCAGTTGGGTGTCTTCTGGAGGTAGGGGTTTTGTGTATCTTGTCATACTCTGGTTATTGCACAATTAATATTAGAACCAAAGGAACTAAAGAGATCATTTTTGAAAGATGAAAGTATATGAGACGAAACAAAAACGCAGGGCCAATTAAGATATTATAATGAAAACAGCAACAACTCTAAAAACATCTCTGGATTAAGTCTCTTCCACACTGTGGGCGTGGCCAGAGAGACTGCTGAGTCAGCCTTTATTGGGCACCTGTGAGCAGCAGGAAGTCTGGGAGGCAGGCCCAGACCCGCCTCCTGCCGAGCTCACGAGCCCCATGCATCGGGCTTGCCTTTAACTCCGGCCACGGCTTCAGAGGCATAAGGAAGCAGCAGTTCTTGGATGCCGAGAACAAACCACTTCAGACACATTGATTTTGGATTTTGTATTATTAAGATTAGGCAGATTAAAAGAATACAGTAGGCAGGCTATCTGAGCCCTAACAAAATTTAACAGGGTCTTTAGTGAAATATGTCTGGGCAAGATGGAGAAGTCTGATCAGGACCTGAGTACAGCTGGAGGGCTGTCGCCACTTGGATGGTGCTAATTAAAGGCACAAGAGCTCCTAGCGGATCCTGCTGCAACGCTTGCCTTTTGGCCCCATCTGTTCAGCTTTTAATGAATAACTTGACTAAAGCTACAAAAGGCAAGTTTATTAAAAATGTGTGTGTCCTAAGGCTGGGAGAGAATGATTATACTAAATGACAGAATTTTTAAAAAAAAATCTCATCAGGCAGGGAAATGGAGCAGATGAACTATATGAAATGTAAGATTGTAAGATCTTACACTGCAGTTATTAAAAAAAAAATTGTACAAGGTCAAGACAGACCCTGGTGTTTGCAACACCAGGGGAAAGAAAGCTTGCGGCCTCTGTCCCGGCAAACTGGGTGCCAGGGCTGGGGTCTGGGGGTCCCGTCTCCCGGGCACCCTGTGCGGAGACACCCTGGTTGCTAAGACGCTGCCCTAACCGGGAGGCCATGCGGCAGAAACGGCCCTGAGACTTGGGAGCAGACGCAGCAGAAGAAAAGGGTGTAAATGCAGCAGGCGGGAGGGCAGAAACATGAACAGTGAAGCAAGAGGAGCCGGGGGCGCGGATGAGCTGGGGGCGGCCGGCCGGCAGACCAGCTGCTGGTTTCAATGAGTCGCGCTTAGGAGAGAAAGGGAACCAGGCTCTAGCAACCTAAGGAGAGCGGAGTCCAGGGCTGGTGAGTGAGCCTCCGGGAGGAGACGCAACTGCGCGTCCAGAGAGAGCCTTCCACCCACAGCTGCCTCAATGGTCTGCTCCTCCGGCCTCAGGTGAGTGGGGAGGTGGGCTGGGGGGCGCGGGGGGCACGGGGGCCCGAGAGAACGGCCGGCAGAGGCCGGGCCGTAGGACCAGAGAGGTGACACCGTTGCTCCGAATCCCCGCGCTCAGACGCCCGGCGCCCGCCCTCCTTCCGTGCCCCCCGGGCTGGGGGGCCGAGCGCCGCCGTCCAGGGGACGAGGGCCCACCTGGGGCCCAGCTCCGCCACCGCGAGCCCCCAGGCGCCCCGACGGTGCCGCGCGGCTGGCATGAGAAGCGCCTCGCCGGCCCAGCCGCACGGACGAGCCCGGCCGCCGACCCTCCAGGCCCGGGGGTCCCCGGGCTCAGCGCCCGCTGGGGCCTGCCAGCCCCGAGGCCGCCCCGGAGCTCAGCGCCCGGCCGGGCCAGAAGCCAGGCCCAGGACGACGCCGCGCGGAGGCCCAGCCCGAGGACTGCCGCCGCGGTCACCCGCTAGGCCGCACAGGCCCCACTCCCCCGGGCCAGAGGTCGGCCGCGGCCTGCTCGGTGGAACGCGGCCTGGTCAGCGCACCCCCTTCCCGTCCCCCCACCCCGAGAAGGGAGGCCTCCGGGCTGCACCCTTGTGAAGGGAAAGGTGTGCCAGCAGCTGGTGGGGGGGGCCTTTGGAGGTGGACGAGGGCCCGTCTCAGCGCTGGCGGTCTCAGACCTGAGCCGGGCCTCCCTGTCCCTCCGTCAGGACCACCGGCCCCTCCTGCATCGACTAGAGTTACCTCCTCCCCAGCCAGGACGGGGTTCTGGCCGCGCCACCAGCATCCTTGGGAGGCGTGTGGCCTGGAAGACCGCGTCGTCGGGGGACCCTTTAGCCCCCCGGGGTGCGGTTGCCAGATAGAATAGAGAATTCCCAATTATATCCTACTTGCAGATGAATAAACATACTTTTGGGGTGTACGCATGTCCCATGCAGTATTTGGGACATACTTAAGCTGTAAAATGTTTTGACTGTTTACCAGAAATTGAAATTGGAAAAGACCCTGATGCTGGGAAAGACTGAGGGCAAATGGAGAAGGGGGCGGGGGCAGAGAATGAGATGTCGGATGGCATCCCTGACTCGGTGGACATGAATTTGAGCAAACTCCAGGAGACAGGAGCCTGGCGTGCTGCAGTCCATGGGCTCACAGAGAGTCGGACACAACAGCCAGTGAACGACAACCACAAATCCACCTGAGCATCCTGTTTTTTATCTGGCAGCCCCTATCCAGGGCGTCCCTCTGGGTAGCATTTCCTCATGGAATTTACCCTTTCTTGGCCCAAAGCAGGATCTTGCCAATATCTTTGAGTTAATCAGACTTGTGGAAACTCATCCACACCGACCAAGCTCATGAAGCTCAGAAGCGTAAAGCCGAGTGCTCATGCACTGCGTGAATGAAGATGAATCCCATGGCCGGCAATGTCGCTGGAGTGGAGACAGGGCTTCCTCACTGGCGGATCTGCTGTGGAGCCGGATTATAACCCTCACTGCACTTTGCTCCTCAGGGGCAGGGAGCTTGCTCAGCTGCCTGCCAGGTGCTGGCCACGAACCTGGCACCCGAGCAGCTGTTTAATGAGTAACTACATGTCAGATGGACAGAGAGAGAGAGGCAGTGAGTGCCATTAGGTGCTCTCAGCCATGAGCTCCGGCCCAGGTCATTTTCAGCACTTCTCCCCACCGAGGGGGCATCTTGCCAGCAGAACCACAGGGTCTGAGGTGGATGCTACCCTGGGCAGTGCTCACTGTACATGGCCTCACAGACCCCTGCTCTTAAACGGACACGAACAGGGATTCTGAGGTCCAGAGGGGCTTTAACTCGCTTGGTCGTTGTTGTTGTTTAGTCATTAAGTCATATCTGACTTTTGCAACCCCATGGACTGTAGCCCACCAGGCTCCTCTGTCCATGGGATTCTCCTGGCAAGAATACTGGAGTGGGTTGCCATTTCCTTCTCCAGGGGATCTTCCTGACCCAGGGATCGAATCCACATCTCTTGCATTGCAGGCAGATTCTTTAGCACTGAGCCGCCTGCGAAGTCCCTTGAATGCCCTACTCTGCCCCTCACTGGATGTGTGACCTTGAGAAACTGGCCTAGGAACAGTTACGTTTTAGCATATATTTCAGTTCCTCCACTGGGTGCTAATTTTGTCTTGTAACTCTTAGAAGGATTTCAGAGAGGGCCGCTCAGACAGCCCCCCACCTGCATGTGGAGGTCAGCAGGGTCATTTAGCTCACCTATATTATGTCTCTGTCCTTTAGAAGAGTGGCTACTGATGCGGTGGCCACTAATCACACGTGACCGTTTAAACTCAAGTTAAATGCAACGAGAAATCCTGTTTCTTAGCTGCGTGACACACACGTCTCAACATTTCCGTCATCTGTTGGACAGCACTGCTCTAGACTCATATTAAGTAGAGAGTTTTCCACACATTCACACAGCACATGATAGCAGATCAATGAAAACTCATTTACAGGTCAAGTCTCCAGCACACCAACCACCCAGAAATGATTCATTTACCCAATAAATATTTTTTCTTCTGACAGTAACAGGGCTTCCCTGGCGGCTCAGCTGGTAGAGAATCCTCCTGCACTGCGGGAGACGTGGGTTCGATCCCTGGGTTGGGAAGATCCCCTGGAGAAGGGAAAGGCCACCCACTCCAGTATTCTAGCCTGGAGAATTCCATGGACTGTATAGTCCATGGGGTCGCAAAGAGTCGGACACGACTGAGCAACTTTCACTGCCAATAATACCCACAAACAGTACAGCCAAGTATTACTTCAACCTGTACTTTTAAGACAGTACTACTGAATAGCTTCAGAGAAAAATTCCAATAAAAATAATTAAAAGTATGACAGGGAGCTAACTGAAAGTTAAGACTTAATGAAAAGAGTGTATGGTTCAACCCAAAGAGCAAGTCTGTGCTGAATTTTTGTTTTGGCTTCTTCCTTTGAAATCAGGATCTTAATTCCTCTCCTAGCTCCTCTAGAGCTATTAAAAGCAAGGTGATAGGATGACAACCTGGGTCTCCTTCCTTTTTGTCCCCAGGGAGACCTGGAAACAAGATTGCACCCTGCAGCCCTGATTTAGAGTTTACCCCATGGAGAGATTGGCTGCTGGGCCATCTGTAGCTGGCTGATGACAACCTGTAGATGACCCCAAGACTTCCAAACAGGTTCTACCCCCATAATAAGGGACATGCCCATGGACAGGAGGTTTCCCTTGTGGCTCAGTGGGTTGGGATGACCCCCTGGAGGAGGAAATGGCAACCCACTCCAGTATTCCTGCCTGACAGGCAACAGTCCATGGGGTCACAAAGAGACAGACCTGCCTGAGCGACTAACCACACACACACACACACACACACACACACACACACACACACACACACACACACACACACACACACACACACACACACACACACACACACATGGGGTCACAAAGAGACAGACCTGCCTGAGCAACTAACCACACACACACACACACACACACACACACACACACACACACACACACACACACACACACACACACACACACACGCTCAGGGGTGGATGAAAGCTCAGTCTGGGAATTTTGGTTCTCCTTGAAAGCACAGCCTGGCATGCTGCAGTCCCATGGAGTCGCAGAGTCCACAACTGAGTGACTGAACTGAACTGAACGCATCCACAGCCCACTTTCCAGGCAGCATATTCTCCCCAAAGCCCTACTCAATTCTGGAACTAGACAGTTGTATCTGCCTGGATGCCCATTTACCTAACAGGGGCTTTCAGTCTCGACTTCTGAGGCTCAGTAAGCTTGTTGGATAAAATAATGGTGCCAGTTAACAATGGTGAAAACTAGTGTTTGTTGGAAACAATCTGTGCCAAACATTCAGATGCATTATTTCATTTAACCTCGACAAATGACTTGCCCCAGGCCACACTTAAGTGATAGAGCCAGGCTGTGAACCTAAAGGTCCATGCCCAGAGCCACAAGGCTGATTACTGTATCAGTCAGGGTTCAATCAGGAGAGAAACCACATAGTAAGTCCATCAGGGAGAATGTAGATTTAAAGATGACTAACTGCAACAGAAGGTTGGAATAACACGGAAAAGGTAAGGAACGCTCAGAAGAAATTAGAAGGAGCAGATGTAAGGTGCAGCCACTACCCTAAGGCTGAGGCCAGGCATCCAGGGAGGAGTCCTTCTCTCCCCCTGGGTTTAAATGCAGGCCTTGGGGAGATACAGCGGTCTGCTCTGTGCCCATGGAAACTCCTGGACTTGCGTCTCTAGAACGTGCTGGACAGCTGTTCTTTGGACGAGCCAGGGAGAGCGTCTCATGGGGCAAATGGCCCAAGGGGATTCTCGAAGAAGGGGCTGCCCACTGCGTGCTGTGACCACCGTGGGCTGTAGGAGCGGACACTGATGATCCACCCGTCCCGCAGGAGCCGATGCATCCACCCCCGGAGCCAGGCTCCCACGGGAACCAGGAGCTGCCGGGGATTCAGGCCGTAGGAGGCGGGCGCTGGGCCAGCATGTGGCCCGGCCTGCAGAACAAGCTCGTGGATCCAGAAAGGGTTCTCTGTCATCTTCCTCCGGCGCCTCCACGGACGAAGCCTCACGCCACCTGGCAAGAAAGCTGCTTCAGAGAGCGGGCAGTGAAGGTGCATTCCGAACTGGAGACCATGTGCGGACGACTCCCGCACTGCTGGGTCATAGACCGTCTCCACCGAGAGCAGGGGAGTGACGTGGCGTGGGGGTCACTAGCTCGAGCTTGGAGCCCGAGAGGCCCCGGCCAAATGCCGCCTCCACTGTTCCCTGTACCCGCTCTACGACCCTGGACAGAGCGCTTGCCTATTGCTTCAGAGTCTTTATTTCTCCCAACATGGTTTTTTTTTTTTTTTTTTTTTTTTGCTATGAAAACTTCTATCTTTGGAAAATTTGAAAAATTAATACAGTGAACCCCTATCATTTCTTCTCCAGTTTTTATGCTTCTAATCGTTTTCTCTTGCCTTGTTTCATTGGTTAATACCTACGGTTGCCAAGACTGAGCAGAGAAAAATATAGGATGCATAATTAAATTTCAGGTAGCAGATAGTTTCTCAGTGTGAGCATGTCCCATGCAACATTTGGAGAATTCTAATTGAAGTGGGTGTCTGGTGTTTTATCTGGCAGCTCTGCTTCCTAGAACACAGTAATGCTGTCCTTGGGCACCTTCGACTTTCCCCTCACAAACGTTCCTACAATAACTCAGACTTTGACTTCAGTACCAAGGTGTGTGTTTTCTATCATGTTAAAGTTTTTGCAGTTCCTATTAAGTCTTCTTATCAGCAAGAAATTTTGTTGTAAAGCCTTTTGTGTAACCATGGAGATAATCATAGAATTTTCTTCCTTAACTTTATTTACATGTTGTATTATGTAGACAGATTTCCTAATTTGTAACCATTTTGTATTTCTAGGTCAAACCTAGATAACTTGGTCACCATTCATCCTTTTTAAATAAATTGTTAGTTTCTATCTGCTAATTAAAAAAAAAGTTTTATCAATGTTTGTAAGTGAAATTGGTTTGACTTTCTGTGTTTATTCATTAGTGTTATTCTTGGTTCACAAAAATAATTTGAAAATTCCTTTTAAAAAATATTTTAGAGTATTAGAATTATCTGGACTTTGAAAAATTCCTGATAGAACTATTTGATTCAGTACTTCTTGTGGAATAGATCTATAACAAATTCCTCTATTTCCTTTAAGGACACTGGTTATATACAGTGTTGGGGTCAATGTTTTTAAATTGCGTATTCCTAGGAAATTATATATTCTGTCTGCATTGAAAATTTTATTTGCATAAAATTGTACAAATTAAGTTCTTACAGTTTTTGTTTACTGTCTTTAATGGCTTTTCCCCCTTTAACACTTATTTTATTTGCACATTTTCCCAGGTCTCCCTTGATTAGGTTAGATACTGGTTTTTATATTTCATTGCTCTTTTCAAAGAATTTGTGACTTGATGTATGTTTTTCTGTTTATTTCTTCTTTAATTTTTTATTGCCATCTTTCTTACACTTTCTTTAGATTAGTGAATTTTTCGTTTTCTACCATCTGAGCTGGAAACCTAATTACTTTTATTCACAAGTATTTACCCTTATTTATTAGGTATTTAATGTTATTACTTTTTCCTCCTATCACTATTTTAAGTGGGAAATACAGTGATATGTAGCATTTCCATTATCATAATTTAAAAGACATTTTGTAGTTAAGATTTCCATTTCTGCTCTAACCAAAGACTTATTCACCATAGGTATTTTTAATGGTTGAAGAGCCTGTTGAGTGACTGTGAAATGTTTGGTATCAGTGTCCTGCTTCTGCCTGTTGAAACCCCTGTGACCATGTGAGCGGTCTCCACGGTGATTCCATGTGCTCCTGAGAAGAAGTGATTTTTCTCTATTTTAGGGTATAAATTTTTTAAAAAATATTTTAACTTGAATACTGTTGGTTTGCAAATGTAAGTTCGTTTCAGGTGTCCAGCAATGCAGTTCAGTTTTGCATGTGTTTTTTCAGATTCTTTTCCATTACAGGTTATTACAAGATATTGAATAGAGCTGTCTGTGCTATCCAGTCGGTCCTTGTTACTTATCTAGTTCACATATAGCAGTTAGTATCTGCTAATCCTGTTCTTACAATTTATTCCTTCCCCTCCTCCCCCCTTTGTTAACCACATGTCTGTACTCCTTACCTGTAAGTCTGTTTCTGCTTCATAGATATGTTCATTTGTGTTGCATTTTAGATTACACATAAAAGTGATATCACATGGTATCTGTGTTTCTTTGTCAGACTTCCTTCACTTCGTATAATGATCTCTAGGCCCATCCATGTTGCTGAAAATGGTATTATTTCATTCTTTTTATGGCCAAGTAATATTCCATTGTATGTATGTATCACACCTTCTCTATCCATTCCTCCAACAATGTACACTTAGGTTGCTTCTGTGCCTTGACTATTGTAAATAGTGCTGCCATGAACATATGCTATTTTTAGTTTTTTATGAGGGTGTAAATTTTGATATATAGCTGTGCCTTCTACCTGATTGATTGTGGCTTGTTTTGTTTCAGTTCTTCTGAATTTTTAAATGTTTTCCATTCACGCTCTGTCTTGGACTGTGAGTAGCATATTAAAATCACCGATCAGTGTAGTTTCTGCTTTGTGTAGGTAGCTGCTATTTTATTGATGTATGGTTACTGATAACCGTGTCCCTTGTGCATATCGTACCATTGGGTTTGTGTTGTAAGCCACTTGGAAACCCTCTTTCTTTTAACAGATGAGCCCATCCCATTTATATTAGTTGATGTGACTAATAACTTTGGTGTTAAATCTGTCATATAATTTTAGGTTATACTTTTTGTGTGTATGATATTATGTATTTACTGTTTCGATGTGATCTGTTTCTCTGATCATTTTAGCATTTACTTTACAGGTGCTTTTAAAAATTGAGGTAAGACTCACATAACATAAGCTCAGCCACTGGAAAGTGACGGCCGGGTGGCATTTAGTACCACCACCTCTGCCCAGTCCCAGGAGCTTCCTCCCCGAAGGAAGCCTGAGCTCAACCAAGCGCTGACTCCCCATCCTGCTCTCCCTTGAGTCCCTGGCAGCCTCCAACCCAGTTTCCGTCTGGATTTTAAGTTGCTTCTGTGAGCGCCTGGTAACATTCATTTCAGCAGAAGAGTTCCACTGGAATGGCTTCAGGTGTGCAGGTCAGTAGCATTAATCGCTACCAGCGTTGTGCAGCCCTCCCCACTATCTCTGAAGTTTCCTGAAGCCCCAGACGAATGCTTTCTGCCCTGGAAGCAGCGGCTCTGCTCTCCCCTCTGCCCCAGCGCCCGTTACCCTCTGCGCTGCCTCCGTCTCCGTGACCGTGCCCATCTGAGCACTCGTGTGAGTGACTCACACGGTGTCCGTCCTCTGTATTTATCTCACTCAGCACGATGACGTCAGGCTTCACCCTGCTGTAGTCTGTGTCCGAACTCCATTCCATTTTATGGCTGAATACTGTTCCATTGTATATATGCACCATGTTTTGTTTATCATTCATTTCTTGATGGACACAGGTTTTTTCCACTTCCGGGCTGTGATTCACTGGCATGAACATTTGCGTGTGAATATCTGTTTCGGTTGTTTAAGTGATTACACTGCTAACTACTATGGTAATTCTGTGTTCAGCTTTTTGAGGAATCAACAGTTTCTACGGAGGCTGCATCGTTTTTATACGCCTGTGCTGAGTCTCTCAGCCGTGTCTGACTCTTTGCAACCCCATGGACTACAACCCACCAGGTGCCTCTGTTCATGGGATTTTTCCGGGCAAAAATATGGGACTGGGTAGCCATTCCCTTCTCCAGGGGATCTTCCTGACCCAGGGATCGAACCCAGGTCTCCTGCACTGCAGGCAGATTCTTTACCATCTGAGCCACTTCCCTAGCTTTTGTTTCTATAGGATCCTTCATATAGAAAAATCCTTTAACAGAAAGATCCCTTAATAGAAAGCTTTGTTTCCATGGGATCCTTCATTCTACCTCTTGCTTCATCCTCCCCCATCATAGCCAAGTTCCTCCCCCTCTTCTAGAAAGTGCTCTCCCCACATTTCCGTCGCAAATTCTGGACACTTTCACGTCCTTGCTTTCCTGTCCCTCTGAGCCAGTGCTCAGCTCCACCAGGTCTCGGAGCGGTTCTCAGCATTTCCTCCGCCAGCTGGGCCCCTCTGTCTGGCGCTGGTTTTTCCCGTGTTCCCACAAGTAGCCTGTACCCAGCTCCTCTCCTCCGTTTCCTGTGCCGTTTCTGATCCTCCCCTTCCGCAGGACTTCTAGAGCTGTCTCACATTTGTTTCTGATACTTCTTTTCCTACTCAATGTGCAATTTAAAGTCTCAGGACGCTCTCCTGCTTTCAAGGACAACATGCTGTATAGTGTTTTTAAGGGTACTTTCACTTGAACTCCCTTGTTGTTTGAATGGTCTTGTAGGATGTGTGGATATAATCTTATCTGGACGGCTGACATTATCCCATGAGAACCAGGAAGACTCTCTTCCTTATCCTTTATCTTAAGGCAAGGATGCTCAGAGCTTAACTCTCAGGGTTATTTCAGGGTCAAACGAGGTAATGGAAGAGACAGTGTTCCTAGCCTAGTACACAGCGCGTGAAGTGCTCAGCTTGTTTTCCTTGCTATTATCTTTGTTGTTGTTATCATTCTGATTCACCACGGGAGTCGTCCCCAGAAAGGATGCTTTCTCAGGACCCTCATGTGTCAAGGATCCCGGAAGAAGGAAAGTCTGAGTTTTAGTTCCTGATTCTCCCTTACTAGTTCTTGTTTTCCTTCCTGATTCAATTTGAGCTTGGCAAACAGCTACCATTTCTAGAAATGCATTTTTTAAAAAAATATTCTGATATTTTTTCTTGTGAGGCTAAAGGCTTCTCCAAAAGCAGTTAACGGGAAAAGCAGAGGGGTGGTGATGGACACAAGCGCCAGTGGGCTGGGTGGGGGGCCCTCGTCGGCCTGAGCCGCCTGTACGTGGTTTTGTAAGATTCTCTTTTCCAAACTGAGCAGTTTCTCGGTCTTCCCCTTGCCTCCGTCCCTGCCCCTTCCTTTCTGTCCCTCCCCTTCTCTCCCCTTCTCTCCCCTTCTCTCCCCATCTTGCTCCCTCCCCCACACAGGGGGCTGCTCTGCAGCGCATCACCTGCGTGAACAGCTTATATTTAGAACATCCCTCCTCCCAGACTGGAGTTCACGTGGCCCCTCTCGCTCGGTTTCCGCCTCGCTTTCCCGCGGCCTTTGCTAAACCCCAGGTGCGCTCTGTAGGACACGTGCCACCTGCCGGCCAAAGGCCCGGCTCCGGGTGGCCCCCGGGAAACGCTGGCCCTGGACGCAAGCCCTGAAGGAGCCGCAGCATTGATTCTCTCATCGCCCCTCAGGCCGTGACCCGCGATAGGTCAGGAGCCGCTGTGGCCGCACAGAAGTCAAGAATACCCAGTTGTCACAGCGCAGGAATCCATGGAAATCGCTCCGGTCAACCTGCTGACTTCAGAGCGGGAGCGTCACTCTTTCCCTGGGATCAGGGCAGGGGGCACATGACCTGAGTCCCTGGAAACGTGGGAGCTGAGTCAGGGCCTCCGAGATGCCCCGTCCTAGTCCTGGGACCTGTGGCTGTCGTCTTACATGTCAGAGGGGGTAACTGCAGGTGTGATTAGGAGTCTGGAGATGAGATTACCCTGGCACTTGTGCAACGCGGGGGCCTGATCAGGTGCAGGGGACGGGGCCAGGGGAGGGGTGCGGCGCTGAGACCGGAAAGGGGGTGTGGACAGAAGCAGGAGGAAACGGTCACAGCAAAGGAGTGAGTGGCCTCCAGAAGCCAGAAAAGCAAGGAGACTGGTTCTTCCCAAGGGTTTCTGGAAGGAACCAACCCTCAGTTCAGTTCAGTCCAGTCGCTCAGTCGTCACCCCATGGACTGCAGCAACAGCGGGCCTCCCTGTCCATCACTAACTCCCAGAGTTTACTCAAGCTCCTGTCCATTGAGTCGGTGATGCCATCCAACCATCTCATCCTCCTGCCTTCATTCTTTCACAGCATCAGGGTCTTTTCAAATGAGCCAGCTCTTCGCATCAGGTGGCCAAAGGATTGGAGTTTCAGCTTCAACATCAGTCCTTCCAATGAACACCCCGGACTGATCTCCTTCAGGATGGACTGGTTGGATCTCCTTGCAGTCCAAGGGACTCTCAAGAGTCTTCTCCAACACCACAGTTCAAAAACATCAATTCTTTGGCACTCACTTTTAAGTCCAACTCTCACATCCATACAAGACTACTGGAAAAACCATAGCTTTGACTAGACGGACCTTTGTTGGCAAAGTAATGTCTCTGCTTTTTAATATGCTGTCTAGGTTGGTCATAACTTTTCTTCCAAGGAGTAAGCATCTTTTAATTTCATAGCTGCAGTCACCATCTGCAGTTTAGCCCAGAGAGACTGGTTTGGGACCTTCCAGACCTCCCAACCTCAGATCTGTAAGGGATGCATCTGTGTTCTTCAAAGCCACTGAATTTTTGCTGATTCATTGCAGTGACAATTAAAAAAAAAAAACTAATACCATCAGTGCTAATTCTCTTAACAAAATGTATTTACTCTACACTTAACATTTCACCCCAGTAGTTAAGGGACTTGCCCAAGTTCACAGGGATGGTTACAGGCAAAGTGCCAATTAGAACTAGGGTGACCATATATGTCTGTTGGCTTCTGATGCATAACCTATAACCCTGAACTTACTGCTTTAGAACAATGAGCCTTTGTTCAGCTAACAACCCTACTCAGCAACCATAGCTGCCTCACCTGGGTGGGACCTCTGGTGTTGGTTGGACTGAACCAGAGTTTCCCAGCCCACCAGGTGAGGGGTTGGTGGGCTGGGAGGGGTCCCCTCTGTGCCACCTGCCCCTTCAGCCTCCGTCAGACCGTCCTCAGGGCAGCTGGGCGGGGCCCCAAGAGAAGCTCTGAAAATACTCTAGGTGGGTTGAGGCCTGGGCTTGGAATGCACACGCCACCCCCACAGGAAGGGGGCTTCCCTGGTGGTTCAGACCGTAAAGCGTCTGCCCGCAATGCAGGAGACCTGGGTTCGATCCCTGGGTCAGGAAGATCCCCTGGAGAAGGAAATGGCATACCACTCCAGTACTCTTGCCTGGAAAATTCCATGGACGGAGGAGCATGGTAGGCTACAGTCCATAGGGTCGCCAAGAGTCTGCCACGACTGAGTGGCTTCACTTCACTTCACTCCCACTGCAGCTTAGAGGCCAAAGCCGGGTTGTATGGAGTCCAGACCGGAGAAGGGGAAGTAGGTTCCTCGTTCTGTGGAGAAGCTGCAAAGTCGCCCTGGAGAGGACAGGGGCGGACCTGGAAGGGTGGGGGTTTTTGCAGGTATCTCTTGGTATAATTCACATCTTAAAACTTTGAAAATAAAAGGGGGCTGCCTTTAGGAATTCCCTGGAAACAGCAGATGGAAACCCGGGCTGTGCTGGTTGTCAGCTGCTAGGGGCCTCACCCTCCCTGTCACCACCCCACCCCCCGGGCAGGGTTCTCCCAGATTAAGCTGCTGCTTCGCTGACCAGGTTGGGGGGAGGTGTAGTGCAGAGGTCAGACCTGGGATCTGAGTCCAGGCCAAGATGAGCACGACTGCCGTTCCTGGTGTCCGGGGAAGCACCCCCAGAGACGTCGTTTGCCTGCCTCTCCCTGTAACCAGGGGGGCGTCTTCTCCCCTGGGACCCCCACGTCCATGTGGTCATCAGAGTCCCACCGTCAGCGCCCTCCATCGCCGTTATCACACTCTGTGCTGGCTGCTTCCGTGAGTGTGCGCACCCAGCAAGCGTACATTTATAAATAAACACAATTTACAGAGTCTCCACTGGAAGCTTTTCCTGGAGGCTTGAATGTAGCAAGCTCACCTCGGGAACTTGGAACCTCGTCACAGATTTCTCTTGCCCTGACCTATGGGGGATCTGGCCTCTCTTTTTTTTCCTAATCCTGCCAGCCTTTTCAAAGCTTATTTCAAAAGCCTATTTTATGGCTTGGTTTATAAAAAGCTCTATTTTCCCTTCAAATAATATAATATCTTTGAAACATGAAGGCTTTCTCCATCAAGTTTAGAAATGTTTGTCCTATGGTTTGAAGTCAGCAGCTGGGGTGTTTGGGAATGTATTTAGAAAGCTAGCAGACCTAATATGTGTGGTGGTGGCTTTTTAATAACCTCCCAGCAAGCAAACCACTTTGGGAGGTCATTCAGCTGATAGCGACTGACTGGTCTGCTTCCATCTTTAATAGTCTTTTTAAAAACTTTCTCTATTTGGCCGTGCTGAGTCTTGGTTGCTGCACAGGCTTTCCCCTAGTTGTGGCGAGTGGGGGCTTCTCCCTGCAGTGGCTTCTCTTGTTGCAGAGCTTCTTGCAGGGATCTAGGGTGTGAGCGCTTTGGTTGTTGCCCCACGTGGGCTCGGGAGTTGCATCCCCCCAGCTCTGGAACACAGGCTCGGCGGTTGTGGCACACAGGTTTCACTGCTCCTTGGCGCATGGGGTCTTCCCAGATCGGGGATGGAACCTGTGTCTCCAGCACTGAGCCATCAAGGAAGTGCTGTCTGGTTCCCTCTTATCGTCCCCAGATTGGGTTTCTGGAAGCACTCCCCTCCCTCTTGGTGAAGTCTAAAGCCCCTGTTTGGCTTTGCAGTGCCCCCAGAACCATCCCTCACCTGCTGGTGCAGCCTCATCCAGGTAATCTGAGCTGTGCCTCTCACGGGGGAGCTGTTGGTGCAGGTGACGTGTCGGCCTGGGACGGGGCTGGACCGCCTGTCTTCACAGTCCACGCCTGCAGGGGGCAGGGGGCTCCGCTTTGCCCACAGGCTGCGCTGACTTTGGCATATCTGGGCCCCTCAGCTCTTGCCTTCCCTCTGGTTCCTGCCAAACCATCGTCCCTACCCATTCCTCAGATGTTTGTCTTCACACCCCCTAATGTGCAATCTGGGCTTCCCTGATGGCTCAGCTGGTAAAGAAACCGCCTGCAATACAGGAGACCCTGGATTCATTCCTGGGTCAGGAAGATCCCCTGGAGAAGGGATGGGATACCCACTCCAGTATTCCTGGGCTTCCCTGGTGGCTCAGATGGTAAAGAATTCGCCTGCAATGCGAGAGACCTGGGTTTGTTCCCGGGGTCGGGAAGATCCTCTAGAGGAGGGCATGGCCACCCACTCCAGTATTCTTGCCTGGAGAATCCCATGGAGAGAGGGGCCTGGTGGCTGCAGTCCATGGGGTCACAAAGAGTCAGACACAACTGAGTGACTCCACACTCACACACACTGAGTAAGCTATGTACAGAGCATACAGACATCATAAGTGATGCCCCTTCCCATGTAAGCAGCACCTGAATTGAGAGACACACTCTTGCTGGTGCCTGACGCCCCCTCACACTCCTTTCCAACCTCTCTCCCCTCACCTCCAAAACTAACTGCTCTGCTGGTTTCTATGTGACCAGACACCCTGGAGAGATGGGCAGTGGCGGGGTGGGGTGCGGGGATTCTGGCCAGAAGTCAGGGTGGTCAGAGATGAGGGTAGTCAGATACGGAGGGTGGGGCTCCGTAAACGCCTGGCAGAGTTGGGCGCTTTGGGAAGCAAACAGTTTAGTGCTGGGTGTGACTTCAGGGTGGGCACGAACCTAAGGCGAGTTAGGTCAAACTGCCTCCCCGCATGCGAGGAGGGAACACGGTGGGAGTTAGCCTGCCACGAGTTCCTTGCTGTCCCCGAGTGTCACCCGCGTGGGGCTCTGGGTCCCTTCCCTGTGGCCGGGGCGTAATGTGGGGTCTGAAGGGCCCCCCAGGGAAGGGTGCTCGAGCCGGGCTGGTCTTTGCTCATCTGACATGAATCGCCCGTTTCTGGCTGAGCCCGAATGGCTGGATTTGGTTGATGTGACCTTCCTGCCACTTGCTTTGTAACTGTTCTACATGTGCTGGCCAAATGAAAGGGGGAAAATTCCAGGGCAGCGACGTCCAGTGAGCTGTGACCTGGATTCCAGTCTCACACGCGCGGAGCGCCTGAAAGTCCACAGTGAGAGCCTGGGGGGCGGGCGGGGTGGGGGTGCTGAAGCGCATTTCTTGAGGAGCAAGTATGAGTGGCACGGCCCTTAAGTCCGGGCTCAGAGCGGCCTGGCAGCCTGTCACTTTTCCACATTCCGCAGAGCAAGTCAGACCCACGGGGTGGGGCTCAGCCTCCGGCCTTGACGGGAGGCAGGCAGTCACCTGGGCAAGCGCGGGGCTCAGAAAGTGCTGAGAAATGGGCCCCTGTGCGGGGGAGCTGCTGGAAGGCCCGGGCGCCGCAGTGATCTCAGCCAACGGGACCGTCAGGATTAGCCCGACGTGTCTCGGAGGTCCGGAGCATCTCAGAGGCTCCTTGATGTCAATAAGGGGAGCTAAGCTTATGAGGTGAGCTGGACTCTGACCCCAAGACTCCTAGGGTATGTGATGCCAGAGTTTAGCAACAGCACCTCTGTCTGACATTTTACCTGTAGCCCCTGAGGTGAACACTGTTTTAACTGCTCAGTAATTTAGCCGTCCCCCACATTAAAACATTCCAGGTAGAACTGGCGCCTTCTGGTGATGAACCAGCCTCAGGGTGGCTCCCCGGGCAGCGCTGCGGCCTGTTGCACACCCCAGGGTCAGCCTGTATGGTGTCAGGACCCAACTGAAGGTGGGAAATAGTTCCCTCGTTTTTCCCCATAGCTGGAGTAATGCAATTATAATCATTGATTTTATATAGAACCAGATGTTGCCTACTCATCATCTTATCACAGAATCAGTCATATATTTGGTAATGTAAGAAAGAGCAATCTCGTAAAACAGTATACAAGTTATACAGTTAGTAGCATTAGTAAGGTAAGAATTAGTAGGATTTTAAGCCAAGAGTTTCTATTAGGTGTGGCCCGGTATGTTACCAGGTCATCTGCCCCAGTCTGTCCCATACCAATCCCTGCCTTTATGGGAGAGGATATATAGGCATTGTTCATAAGAAAGCCAGTCCTATTTCCTGGTTTTAGTAGGCTGATTATCCTTAGTATGGTTTAATCATTCCCAACATAAGGAGGGTGAGATTAAATTGAAATGACTGTAGCCTGGTGTTAACCATATAATTTCATCCCATGACTGAGAGAGGTTATATTCTTTGACTAAAATTTAACACATTGCTCTGATTGAGCTTGAGTAATTTTAAAACAAAATTCACATTTATGGCCACAGTCAGAGCAACTATGATTAATTAGCCAAATGAGGGAGTCCCATCTAGTACTCCCAATAGTGACCCAAGCAGAACTATAACTTATTTCTTCCAAAATAAATTTTGTAAGGGCCATCCAATTAGAGCCTTGGAGAGGAGAAATCCACTAAGGTAACCCAGAAGTAGTGGAAGTAGATACTTGATCATAAACCCAACAGTTGGATTAATTTTTATACTCTACATGGGATTGTGCTCATGATAGAAAAAATATTAGATTCATATGCAAAAGTTCAAGAAATAAAGAAAACACTATAAACTATCACGCAGGTCAAGTCCGGCTTCTTGGATTGCTCTCTACTCTTGATGCTGTCTTCTTGCTCTGGTGTGTGTGTGCGGTTTCTCTTCTGTTTCAGCATTATTTTAAGGTAATTTTGAGGTCCACAGTCCTTTCTAGATAGCAGTCTAGTGCGATCTAGCTTTCTCAAGAGGAAATATGCGTCCAAGAGTCAACCCACTTCAGTTTTATTGTGCATAAGCTAGTTAATAGTACCTGGTCAGGGTCCTTCCATGTAGTTTGGAGATAGTCTTTAAATGATGTCTTTTTCACTATCCTGGTTTCTGGCCATGGGACATCTAATCTTCATCCACAGATTACTGTGATAAGCTTAAGAAACAATCTTACAGTGTCTTTTAATAACTCAAACTTTAGTGATGTAACAGCAGCAAGGAGCCAGCTAAGAAGTGGCTCTTAGACAAAAAACACTAGAATTTAATATATACAAAGATATATTGCTGAAACACAATTTTTTATCTCTAAAATTGCCCTGATTTTTACCAAATATCACCAAATTAAGACTAATTTGCTTGCAAGTAAGTCTGGCTTCAAGAATCTTGGCCTGATTGTTTACATTTGTTGTTATTTTTCAGTCTCTATGTGTCTGACTCTTTGAGACCGTATGGACTGCAGAACTCCAGACCTCCCTGTCCTTCACTATCTCCTGGAGTTTGCTCAAACTCACGTCCATTGAGTCAGTGATGCCATACAACCATCTTATCCTCTGTCTCCCCTTTCTACTCCTGCCCTCAATCTTTCCCAGCATGAGGGCCTTTCCCAAAAAGTTGGCTCTTCACACCAGGTGCCCAACATACTGGAGCTTCAGCATCAGTTCTTCCAATGAATATTCGGGGTTGATTTCCTTTGGGACTGACTGGTTTGGTAAATAAAGCCTTAAAAGAGATTTAACTCATGTGCTTCTGGAGCCAAACCAACTCCCAAAGTGATCGCCAAGGTTAAGAAATGAAACATTTAAAGTAGAAATCTGATTTTTTTTTTAATGTGTCATTAAATGTGCAACATTAGAGGATTCTTCTGGTATGAAAATGCAGCATTCAGTCTGAATTATAATACAGGTGCCTCCTTGAGATGCTGTCAGGGTATGGAGGGCCATGTGACTTTGTAATGCAGCTTTCTTCATCAAAGAGACCTCAGAGTCCAGTAGGCTAATAACCTGGTTACTATCGTTTGAGATCTTTTGGGTGAATTCTGTTAAGGCTTCAATGTGGGCATGGATACATCCATGTAGACACAGACAGAGGTCTCACAGGTTTAAGTTTGAAATTTAGTCATGAAGTGGGTGTTACAATATAAAACTCACTAGCTTATAAATAACAGTTTTAATAAGTTTACATACTTGAGTTTAAATTAAAAGCCACTCCCCACCCCCAGACCTGCCTCCCCCCCTCAGTCTGAGGAATCAGGGTTGGCCTACATACCCTCTTCCACAAAGTCATGTATATGCTGATCTCCCCTTTTATCCCCTGACAGCAGTTCCCAGGGCTCTCTGAGAGGCCATCGCCTGCACCGTCGTCCTCATTCAGCCCCCAGTAAAACTGAAATTCATAGCTCTCATCGTGGCCTCTTTTTCCCTCAGTATTGATAGTTCATAGACCAAAAGTGTTCACTATGTTCCAAGTGAAAATCAGCAGAGAATGTCCCACATGCGGTCACACTGTGGTGAAATCTTTCCAATGTAATGTCAAACAAAAAATTCTGTAAGCATTTAGGCAGGAAAAATCATTTTATAATATATGATCAAAATCAGACTAGTTTCAGACATCTTTAGAACATTTAGCACCTGAAAAAATTATAGTAATTAATAGTTTCAGAAGAAATGATACTTATCTGAGAATTTATTCCTTAGTCATGTGATGTGTAAAGGCAATTAAAAGATGGACATGAAAGCATCTTTTATTTTAAACATAAAGCAGTTTTCCTCCAATTACAAAAGAAATTTAAAGAAATGAGCGTAAGAATATATACCAAGAAAAAAAAGAAAAACAAAAATTGCATGGAGACACACCACTTAAGGAATAGTTCAAAATTAGCTCAAGAACAGGAAAGCACATATAAAAGACTCATGGTCGTCTCTTCTTTAGTTCAAATAAAAACTTAGTGGACCGTGTTGTCAGGGTGAATTCTCCTGCAGTAATTCTTTCGGGATTTTCTTTGATTGATTGTTTTTTGTTTGGCCATCTCTGCTTTCTTACTAGAAGTAAATTTCTTTCTTGATCACTGCATTCAGTTGGAATTTCCCCCTCATATTTGATTACTATTTGAAACATTAAATGCTAAATGATGACAGTAGGGCAGTCGTCCCAGCTTGTGCTTAAAACTAAACCTGCAAGCTTGAGATGTTTTGCTAGAGGAATCACTAATCAGAAAGATTAACGATTGGGTTTTTTGCAGTATCAGAGTTTTCCACAACAGGTTATTTGAACCTTGGATAGGCCAACATTTCTTAAGCCCCAAAGAGTGCTTAACATAAAGGAAATGATCAATATACTGGACAACATTTAAAATCAAGAACCTGTTTTCTTTGAAAAACACCATGAAAGGAATTAAAAGACAAGTCACAGAGTGGGGGGAGATTTTTTTACAACACTAATAGTTATTTGTGACAATGGGCACATGTCCAGAATATACAGAGATTTATTTCAAATTAATAAGTAGGAAATTACCTAATGCAAAACTGGTCAAGAAAGGTGAACTGGGCAGTTCACAAGAAAATAACCAAATGACCAATACATACATGAAAAACTGCTCTCCTTCATTAGTAACAAAGGAAATGGAAATTAGAACCACAGTGAATACCACGCCAGATTCACCAGTGCAGCAGCAACTGAAGACGACCTCGGTGAAAGTCTCCCGCCTGAGAAGCGTGTGGAATCACAGAGCGCTCCCGTCCTGCTGAGAGTGTGGAAACAGCTAGTATTTACAGAAGATGAAAATGCAGATACTCTGTGGCTGACACTTTCACTTGTAAGTTATTGTGTTGATACTATTGGGTGAGGGATGCCAAAGACATAAGACATAAGACATAATGATAGACTGATTCCGTTCACATAAAATCAGAAGACCAGAGTTCAAGTCAGCAGGGGTAGGAGTCGCCTTGGAGGAGGAGGGTGTCGTGGGAGGGTTGGGGGGAGCTCCAAATACTGTTAATATTTTCTTTCTTACACTCGATGGTAGGTACAGGTTGTGTTCATTGAGTTCTACACTTGGCATTTGTGCACTTTAATTTATAGCTATACTTCAATAAAGAAGCCAAAGAGTGAAAACCAAATATGCCTAGAAAAAGCTCTCCATTTTCTTCATCTCTTACCCAAATGTCACACTGGCTTCCCCATTAGCACGCCTGCAGGTGTCATCTTTGAGAAGCACAATTCTCACCTCAGGGTTTCACTGCTCATCTGCCTTCAGGCACCCCCATTGCTCAGGGTCCTGGGTGTGGCCAACTAGGCCCTCCTCACGCTGACCCCACAGTGATGTACTCAGCTCCTTCCCCCTTCACACTCCAGGGACCCCTAACACCTTGTCATGAGTGTACCCACGGTGCAAGGCCCAGCTGAAGCTTTATCATCCACATGAAACAGTTCAGTTCAGTCACTCAGTGGTGTCCAACTCTTTGAGACCCCGTGGACTGCAGCACGCCAGGCTTCCCTGTCCATCACCATCTCCCAGAGCTTGCTCAAACTCACATCCACTGAGTCAGTGATGCCATCCAACCATCTCATCCTCTGCCATCCTCTTCTCCTCCTGCCCTCAATCTTTCCCAGCATCAGGGTCTTTTCCAATGAGTCAGCTCTTTGCATCAGATGGCCAAAGTATTGGAGTTTCAGCTTCAGCATCAGTCCTTCCAATGAATATTTAGGACTGATTTGCTTTAGGATGGATGGTTGGATCTCCTTGCAGTCCAAGGGACTCTCAAGAGTCTTCTCCAACACCATAGTTCAAAAGCATCAATTCTTCGGCACTCAGCGTTCTTTATGGTCCAACTCTCACATCCATACATGACTATTGGGAAAACCATAGCTTTGACTAGACGGACCTTTGTCAGCAAAGTAGTGTCTCTGCTTTTTAATATGTTGTCTAGGTTGGTCATAACTTTTCTTCCAAGGAGCAAGCGTCTTTTAATTTCATGGCTGCAGTCACCATCTTGGAGCCCAAGTCTCTCACTGTTTCCATTGTATCCCTATCTATTTGCCATGAAGTGATGGGACGGGATGTCATAATCATAGTTTTTTGAATGTTGAGCTTTAAGCCAGCTTTTTCACTCTCCTCTTTGACTTTTATCAAGAGGCTCTTTAGTTCCTCTTCACTTTCTGCCATAAAGGTGGCAGGTTATTGATCTGAGGTTATTAATATTTCTCCCGGCAATCTTGATTCCAGCTTGTGCTTCATCCAGTCTGACACTTCGCATGATGTATTCTGCATATAAGTTAAGTAAGCAGAGTGACAGTATACAGCCTTGACGTACTCTTTCCCAATTTGGAACCAGTTCATCGTCAAGAAGCAAGTTAGAACCAGACATGGGACAATGGACTGGTTCCAAATTGGGAAAGGCACACATTAAACAGCTTCTGATAAACTGGGTAGGTGCAAGTAATGTCTTTCAAAGGGTTTGTCTTTATGGTTTCATAGCACTTGGTACCTGTTTCATGGCTTTCATCATGTTCTACAGTTATATTTTATTTTTTATTATTTTTAATTGAAGTATAGTAGATTTGCTCCATTTGCATGAGTTTCAGGTGTAAGGCACATGTTTATTGTTTATTCTGATTACATGATTATTTTATTATATTCCATTATATATTATGACAAAATAATGAAATAATTCCCAGTGCTAGAAAGTAGATCCTTGTTGCTTATCTATGTTATGTGTAGTAGTTTGTATCTGTTAATTAGGTTCTCCTAATTTGTCTCTCCCCACCTCCCTCTCTGCTTCAGTTACCTTTTAAACTCTCTGATATTTTAAATACCTCTTGTGGTCAAGTGCTATGTCTTCTTTTTCTTTTCCTTTTTAATCCCTGAAAATTTTTGAATTTAATTTATAGAATTATGTATTTCATTCTTTAGAGCCTGGCAAAATTAACTAATATTTTTTGTATCTGTCTACCCACTCCCAAGTCTCTTTGCAAGTGGAAAGAGAAATCATTAAAGCCCTTTCAACAGGATGTAACACAGAAATATAATTTCATTCAGAGTACTCCTTAAAAGAAAACTATATTTTAATTTAAATTTTAATCCTTGAGAAGACATTCCATGCTCCTACTGTTTAATTGTTACAGCTAATGTCACCCTCTGTGTAATTTATTTTCCAAAATTGACTTAGCCATTTTACTTTCCTTGCTTTTAAGTTTTAAATTTTGCAAACATGATGAGTTATTGAGTTGTTTTTCAGCTGCAGTAGCTGTATTTCATTTCGGGCTCTAGTCATTACATGATCTAATCGCACATAAGCACAAGCACTACGAAGACATTTGTTTTCTTGGACATTTGTCTTTAACCCGCTGGCTACTCTAAACCTTTTGTACTTTCTTTTTGGCTCCAAACTGGCCATTAGCCCACTTGTTCTTCACAGATGACCTTGTCTTCTTCTTTCTTGAAGGGATCGATGCCATCTGTCTTGACATCGCCCTGTTTCTAAATGTCCCAAACCTCATCCATTCCAGTGATCCGGGGAACAGTGCATTTGTCTAAGGACGTGGTCCTTACCCCTGGCTGCACAGGAGACCATCCCAGGGCCCGAGTCAGAGCCCACAGACGCTGATCACACGGCCTGGAGTGGAGGTTGGAGATCTACAGCTTTGCCGTGTGATTCTGTGGCAACCAGGGTTGAGAACGAGGGTCTGAAGAGAGCCCTTCCACTCTCTCCCGGACTTACCCCACGGAGGACGTGTTCCACCTGACCGCGTGGCCGTCCTCTCCCAGACAAGAAGCACGTTCCCTCCTCGGGCTTCTCTTAAAGCTACCCTCTGTCCCTGTTCTTTCCTTTTTGCCGAAGCAGAAGAGTACACTCTTGCTACCACGCAGACTCCCGGATTCTTGTTAACGACGCCACACCTCTCTAGGGAAATCGCTCCCTCAGAGCCGCCAGACAACCTCTGAGTCATCACTGAGGCAGCGGTTCTCTCTCAGGCCTTACTCATCCTGTCTGAAGCACTCCACGCTGTACTTAGTTAGCTTTTTTTCTTTGACTTCCTGGAGTTTGTGTCTTCTCCTAACCCCCTGACTTTGCATTCTGTCTCTTCTAACTTGCAGATTGGCTTTTAAGCAAGTGTTAATGGCTAGCTATAGGGATTCCCAAATGCTTGGTGGTAATAGAATCTGCCTACCAGTGCAGGAGCCACAGAAGACTTGGGTTTGAAATCTGGGTCAGGAAGATCCCCTGGAGGAGGAAATGGCAACCCACTCTAGTATTTGCCCAATAATAAAGCTCTTTGCAGGCCTTGCTAAAGCCTCATTCCCCCGATGCCCCCTCCCCACCAGCAGCCTTGCTAAAGCCAGTGGGCAGTCACAGTCCACACAGGGAACCGCATGTGGTCTCCTGACTTGGCTGGTCAGAGGGGCTTGTGCTTCTGGACCCTCTGGGACTGGAACAAGTGGAAAGACTGCCACACCCAGGACACACCAGAACCCTTGATGTCCTAGAAGAAAGCCTAAGTGTTAATCTCCTCAATGTCAGTCTGTGATTGTTGTTGTTCAGTCGTGTCCAACTATTTTTGACCCCATGGACTATGGCCCACCAGGCTCCTCTGTCCTTCACTATCTCCCTGAGTTTGCTCAAATTCGTGTCCACTGAGTCAGTGATTCCTTCTAACCATCTCATCCTCTGTCGCCCCCTTCTCCTTTTGCCTTCAATCTTTCCCAGCATCAGGGTCTTTTCCAATGTGTTGGCTCTTCGCATCAAGAGGCCAAAGTATTGGAGCTTCAGCTTCAGCATCAGTCCTTCCAATGAATGTTCAGGGTTTTCTTTAGGACTGACTGGTCTGATCTCCCTGTAGTCCAAGTTTCAGGAGTCTTGTCCAGCACCACAGTTCAAAAGCATCAATTCTTTGGTGCTCAGCTTTCTGTTTGATCCAACTCACACATCCATACATGCCTACTAGAAAAACCATAGCTTTAACTATATGGACCTTTGTTGGCAAAGTAATGTCTCTTCTTTTGAATACACTGTCTAGATTTGTCATAGCTTTCCTTCTAAGGAGCAAGTGACTTTTAATTTCATGGCTGCAGTTGCTATCTGCAGTGATCTTGGAACCCAAGAAAATAAAATCTGTTACTACTTCCACTTTATCTGCCTCTATTTGCCATGAAGTGATGGGACTGGATGCTAAGAATTTAATGTTGAGTTTCAAGCCAGTTTTTTCACTCTTCTCTTTCACCCTCATCAAGAAGCTCTTTAGTTCCTCTTCCCTTTCTGCCATTGTTGTGATATCATCTGCGTTTCTGAGGTTGCTGATATTTCTCCTGGGGATTAGTAATTGCCCTCCACTCTTTCCCAGTAGCATATTGGTCATCTTCCGACCTGGGGGGCTCATATTCTGGTGCCACATTACCTATTCATACTGTTCTTGGAGTTCTCCAGGCAAGAATAATGGAGTAGGTTGCCATTTCCTTCTCCAGTGGACCACATTTTTCTGGAACTCTCCACTATGACCCATCCATCTTGGGTGGCCCTGCACAGCATGACTCATGGCTTCATAGAGTTATACAAGCCATTTGCCATGACAAGGTTGTGATCCATGAAGGGGGTTGTGGGTCTAGGTGATTTTTTTTTTAAATCTCGACTTGGGAATGTAATGAAATCTCGGCAATGGTAATGAAAGCAAAAATAAATAAATGGAACCACATCAAACTAAAAAGCTTCTACATAGTGAAGGGAACCACAAACAAAATCAAGATGCAACCTCTTGAATGGAGGGGAAATATTTGCAAATCATGTATATGCGAAGGGACTAATATTCAAAATATATAAAGAACTCATACAACTTAGTAACAAAAAGCCAGTCTGATTAAAAAATGAACAGAATTCCTGAGTAGAGATTTTTTTTTCCGAAGAAGACATACAGATGGCCAACAGGTACATGAAAAGATGTTCAACATCACTAATCACTATTGAAATGCAAATCAAAGTCCTAATAAGATATTACCTCACAACCATCAGAATAGCTATAATTTATTTATTTATTTATTTATTTTTATTTTTTTTTTTTAGAATAGCTATAATTTAAAAAGACAAGTGTTGGAGACATTGTGGGAAAAAGGGAATCCTTCTGCACTATTGGTGGGAGTGTTATTAATCAGTCATAATAAAGGACATCTTGCCATTTGTGACAACATATGGATGGAAGGAACTTAAGGGTATTATACCAAGTAAAATAAGTCAGTCAGAAAAGGACTAACACTGTGTGATTTCCTTATTTGTAGAATCTTGAAAACAAAACCAAGAATAAATGAAAGAAGACAAAACTCAAAGATACAGAGAATAGATTATCTGCTTCTCAGAGGGGAAGGAGCTCTGAGGGGCAAAAGGATTTAAGGGGGTCAATTGTATGGTGGTGGGACATTAACTAGACTTGTGATCACTGTGTAGCATGTACAAATATCAAATTATTATGTTGTACACCTGAAACTAATTCCACACACCAATTTTACCTCAAAATAAACAAGTAGATGATAAATTATTTAGGGAAAGCATATTAGGAAGCTGTTTACAATTGGATCCACACACACACATACATACACACAAGTATGTACAGACATGTCCTTATTTAGGAAATTGACTTAAAAATCATCAAATGTTTACAGTGGTTTTCTCAGGATGGTAACATTATGGATGTTTAATTTCAACACTAAACATATGTTTTAAAATAAGAATAAGTAGTATGAAATAATGGTGAATGATTCTCTCTTGCCTTCAAAAGAAAATCTCATCATCTTAACATTCTCTCCAAACTTTCCCAGTGACTCTGAAGCGTCTTTTCCTACTACTAACTTCTCCGCTGTCCACACTGGTGATAAACTGAGCCACGCACCACTCCTAAAATCAGCCTCGGTGGCAGACTCTTAATGGCATTTGTTTCTAAAGCGCCTGTCCTTCCCATCTCTGCCTGTTTAGGAAATGTCCTCCTGTTAGTACCCAGCTATCCTGACACCAACTGTTCCGTGTGCACGCATGCTCAGTCGTGTCTGACTCTTTGCAATCCCATGGGTTGTAGCCTGTCAGGCTCCTCTGTCCATGGAATTTTCTGGACTGGAGTGGGCAAGAATACTGGAGTGGGCTGCCATTTCCTCCTCCAGGGGCTCTTCCCCACCCAGGGATCAAACCCACGTCTCTTGCGTCTCCTGCATAGTAATACAGTTCTGGCACTAACCACGAGTTAGTATGGACCCCAGAAGATAAAGTGTGCGCTCCCCAACAAGACTGCCTTGTATCAGACACCAGCCACACTGAAGGAGTTCCCAGGCCACCGCATTTCTGACCAACTGGGCTCTACAGTCTGAGGTTCCCACGGGTTTGATAGTTTGCTGGAATGACTCAGAATTCAGGCGAGCAGTGTACTCAGGACTGCAGGTTTCTTTTTAAGGGTATAAATCAGAACTGGGCGAGTGAAGAGGGTCCCGGCCATGGAGCTTCCACATCCTTTCTCAGTGCTTGTCGCCCTCCAGGGCATCGAGTGCTTAGCAGCGAAGAGGCCCCCCGAGCTTCGGCGTCCTGACGCTTCAGCGCTGCCTCGTGACACCGGCGTGACGGAGCCCCGGGCAGCAGGCCTCGGCTCCGGCCCCGGGCCCGCCTCCCTGGAGGCTGGCTTGGCATGCCTCGGCTCAGAGCCCCGTTCCTCTGATCGTACGGTTGGTCCTTCTCCTGACCACCCCATCTTGAGTCGTCTCTTTAGCACAAACGCAGGAGTAATCCAAGGGTTTAATTTAATAGTTTAATTTAATCATAAATAGCTTAGGAAATCCCAAGGGGTTTAGAAACTCCGTGTGGAAACCCAGGACAAAGACTAGACAGATCCTCCGTTCTAGATGCCTGCTCAGAGGCCAGCCTTTCCCATGCAGTGTCCCCGGAAACGCTTGACCCACCAGGGCTTTGCCCTCGTCACCCTCTCTGATTTATTAATTAGTCGTGTGTATGTCCCTCTTCCCTTTAAGCTAAAAGTTCTTTGAGGGCAGAAAACATAACGTGCCCATCTCTCTCATTCCCTTAGCGCCAGCGCAGTAGCACTGTGCTTTGCTTTTAACCAGATTTAACTTGGAGGCAGCATTTCTCTGAGAAACCTTCATCTTCTAACTTTTGTGAAGATCCATTCTTTTCCAGGGGTGTTATGAACAGACACGAGAGCCACTGTTTTTCATCTTCTTGAGGATTACTTGTGGATGAGAAAATTTTCATTCATACTTTATACTTTGTCAATTATTAAGCTAGATATGCAGTCACATGCTCAAATCAATGTAACTGGAGCCATTCTTGTGTTTCCTTTTGAAGGTAAGATCTTGACAGTCATATCCTTTTCACTGCAAAGCTTTTTGAGCTGTTCTTAATTCTCCAGTTTTAGGTAACTCTTGGTTTAGGCATCTTGGATGAATTCCTAGATTTATTGCAAGGAATTACTAGTCTTTAAAAAAAAAAAAAAGATATTCTTGGGGCTTCCCTAGTGGCTCAGTGGTTAAGAATCTGTCTGCTGATGCAGGGGGCTGGGGTTTAACCCCTGGTCCAGGAGAATACCACACGCCCTGGAGCAACTAAGTCCTGGCACCACAACTGCTGACGCCCATGTGCCCAGAGTTGGTGCTGCAAAACAAGAGAAGCCTCCACGGTGAGCAGCCCGCACACCGAGACCACAGAGTGTGTCTCTAGAGAAACACTCACCGCAACTAGGGAAGACCCGCGTGCAGCAATGCAGAATGAATGTGGCCGTAAACAAGTGAAAAGAAGGTTCCCAAAGCAATATACAGCTTCAGTGCAGTTCTTATCAAGATTCCAATGGCATTTTCCAAAGAAATAGAGGAGAGATCATTCTAAAGTTTGTATGGAAGCACAAAAAACCCCAAATAACCAAAGCAGCTCCTGAGAGGTCTTGCTGCCTTTGTCCCTGTCAACTCATCACTTCGCTAACTTAAAAGAGCTAGCCATAAATGATGAGAGAGAAGAAATTCCTGTGCTCTCTCCTCCAGATCATGTTCATAAACATTAAGTATTATTTTTGGTGCCTTGTTCATTTGTTCACGACATGGGGAACATGCTGAATTCCTACAGCAGCAGGAAGTCTGTGAAGGAGAGAAGGGCCCGAGGTGGGATGACGGGGGTGGGCGGGCCTTGGGGGCTGTAGAACCGGGGCCAGCCAGGCCCCTTCTTCTCATTCTTCAAGACCAACCCAAATTCAATTTTTTAAATAATTTTTGGAATTTTTAGGATTCTGTCTGAGCCAAACTAAAACATCTGCAGGCAGATCTGACCTGTAGTTTCCAACCTCTGATTTGAACAATTTCCTAATCTTTGACAAAATTTGCAAGCCCTATAATAATTTAAATGTTTAAATAGCCTTTTTTGACGAAATCCTAGAACACATTTTTTTCAAGGCTAAATATATTATGTGTACTTCTTTGCCAAGGTCTTCAAGGTAAATTTGAAACTTCTAATGAGGTGAAATTCCTTTTATCAAGACAACAGTGCCTTTATTTTAATAGGTATGTTGCCTTGTCTTAAACATGTAAGTATTTTTCAAAAGATAGGTAGCAAAGATTTAGAGGCTGTCACTATAAAAGGGCTTGTAATTCACTTTGGCTATGGCTTCAGAGACATAAGAAGATTATTTTGCTCAACTTGACTAATGTAAATAAAAAGTATGAATCCAGTGTCTGTGTAGATGTAGCTGAGTGATAGATACCTTTTATGTGATAAACCCAGCTAAAAATTATTTAGGCTCTTAAGTAATTGTCCTTAATCTATTGCCTTTTGATTTGTGGGTAAAATCACAAAATAGTGGGCTATGAGAGAAAGTCGTTGAGATCAGTTAGTGCAACTCACTTTTCAGCTGCAGAAATTGAGGTCTTGATGGGGACAATATGTTTATCAAATGATGGAGGCTAGTGCTGGGACCAGGCTAGAATCAGCCTGGAACCCAGGCTTCCTGGCTTCTTTGACTCTCATATGTGTGAAAATGCAGGCTTATATTTATGTAAAACATAAGCATATGTCATTCATAATTTTTGGAAGCCAATTTATTGAGATGTGAAAGTGACTTTTTTGATTAATGCTCTTTGATTATTCCATTTAAAATTTTGAATATAAACTCAAGATATGGGGGTCTACTGCATCTAGGAATGGGAACATTGGGAAGAAATTCCAGTTCTGGTGATTCTCCAGTCCTCCCTGCTACAAAAACATTCAACAGAAAGCAGACTTTTATAGATGGATGTCAGGGTTCCTAAATCAATATTATTTTCACTCCGAGTCCTTCGTAGGCCAGAAGGATTTTTTCCTACTGCTTTGAGTCCACGCTGCACTGTCATAATGCCCCTTGATGAACATGGGCAGAACTGAGCTGGGTAACTGTAAGGGCACCATGACATGCAAGAGAAACCGAACTAGTTTAGAAGCACTCTGTGCTAATGCTGGTCGAGGGCCTGCTTTGACCCAGAAAATCACTAGTTTCATAAGGAAAGGTCAAGTGGGATGAAACGTAGAAGTATAAAAATATTTCTGTTAAAGTTAATGAATCTCAGGGTCTTCCCTGGTGGCCCAGACAGTAAAGAATTCGCCTACAGTGCAGGTGACCTGGGTTTGATCCCTGGGTTGGGAAGATCCCCTGGAGAAGGAGATGGTAACCCACTCCAGTATTCTTGCCTGGAGAACTCCATGGACAGAGGAGCCTGGCGGGCCATAGTCCCTGGGGTTGCAAAGAGTCGAGCATGATTGAGCGACTAACCCTTTTGCTTTTTTCTTTCAATGAGTCTCAGGAGATCTCTGGTGGCCTAGTGGTTAGGACTCCAGGCTTTCACTGGTGTGGCCGGGGTTCAATCCCTGGTGGGGGGACTGAGATCCTGCAAGTGACATAGTGCAGCAAAAAAAAAAAAAAAAAAAACAATGAAATCTCTTCGGCATAAGTGAGATGACAGTGGGCACAGATAGACCGGGCCCGGGTGTAGAAAGTTGGGGGGCAGTTTTGTCCGCTGGACGTAGAGAATGAGATTCTTCTTGTGTTGCAGTCATCTCTCAAGCTCACTCTCCCACGTCAAAATGAGTGTGTGGGATTCAAGCTTCCTACCTGATCTCCTTTCTTAGAACATAAACAATCTCATCTGAGGGGACCACCATTGCACCCAGGCATGGAATTCAGAGGGAGGCATGTTGCCATTTGTAGCTGTTTCCTGCAGTGTTTCCAGACATTCTGGAGTGCTGTGGACAACTTGGGGGGCCAACACAAGGCTCAGGATGCAGTGGCTGGATGGTTAGTTGTGAATCTCTGGAGCCTACACACGTTACCTTATGTAGTAAAAGAGTTTGCATATGGGATCGAGTCAAGGGTCTTGCAATTGGGGAAGTCATATTGGAATATTGGCCCTGAATACAATTGGATGTGTCCTTCCAAAAGGAAGATAGAGGCACATTTAATTAGACAGAAGGTGGCAAAGTGACCACGCATGCAACACGGCTCTGAAGGGACCACGAGCTGCAGAACACAAGGACTGGAATCTGTAAGAAATCGGAAAAGGCAAGGAAGCCATTCTTCCCCGGAGACTCTGGAGTGAGTGTGGGCCTGTGACGCTGATGCCAGACCACCAGCCTCCATACTGTAAGGGCAAAGGCGTGTTTTTGTTTGAAGCTACCAAGCTCGCAGTAATTTGTTACAACAATCAAAGGAAGTGAGCACACGAGTATCCTGGTTTTCGGGAATCTTGCCCAAGAGAGAGAAAGATTTCCCGAAGGATAGCGTGATAGATTTGTAAAGAATAACTGTGGGGCTTCTGCGGTAGCTCGGTGGTGAAGAATCCTCCTGCCAAGGCAGGAGGCGCAGTCCAGTCCTTGGGGCATCGGAGGATCCCCTGGAATAGGAAATGACACCCCACCCCAGTCTTCTTGCCCAGAGAATCCCATGGACAGAGGAGCCTGGTGGGCTATGTCCATGGGGTCACAAAGAGCCAGACACGACTGAGCACACACGCACGCATGCTGTCATGGTCGGGCTTGTGGCCACACCCCAGGGGCCTGCGGCTGCACTTTCCTGCTAGTTTCACCTTTTGTTTTGATGTGAGCACCTTGGCCAGAGGCTTGGTCAGGTCTGAAGGTCTTGGAGCTGCACTGTTAAGCTGGTTTTGCTCTCTGCTGTGTGTGCACGTGGAAGCCTGCACTGGCCTTGGCTGGCTCCTCCCTGGTCAGATTCCATTCTGCCTAAGCATGTGTGGAGGTGCTGTTGCAACGCACTCTGCCTTGGCGTGGAGCAGCACCAGCGTAAGAGGGTCCGGAGCAGAAGCCCGGTGCTGGGGTGGTCCTGGCCAGCTGGCCGGAGCAGCAGGCAGTTTGCAATCGGCCGCTTTCACGCTGTGACTTGCAGCAAGTGGTTCTTAGTTTCTTACAGCCCTCCAGTACACCCCCCTGGTTTTCACACGGGGTTGATGGGCTTTACTGGATGTCTGGCTCCAAGGCTGAGTTGCCTAATATGTGGTTCAGATCCCTTAATCCTCAGGGAGACTCCATGAGCCTGCGATACCCCTGCTTGTCTGGGTCACGCACTAGATGTGTGAGTCCCAACCAGATCACTTCTCTTCTCTTCCTACCAGACTCTGTGTGGATTTTTCTTTACAGCTGTGATTTTAGAAGAGTCATTTTATGAGCCTTCAGGCCAATTTGCATGAGAGTCATTCTACATGTCATTGTAGTTTTGCTGAGGGCATGTGAGCTTTGCGTCCTCCTACTCTGCTATCTTGCTCCCACGTCCAGACCAAAGGTGAAATTCATGAACTAAGTACAATTAATTGAGCATGAGATTAAAAAACAAGAGTGCCCCCTTTCTCTTCAGTTTCTCAATATAGTGAGTGCATTGCTTCTTTATTTTTTTGTCAAAATTAAGTCAAAAGCAGCATTTTCCCCCCAATTTTCCTCTTTAAATCTGGCCCTATGGCATAGTTGGTAGCTGAAAACATTCAGCGTTTGTGGACCTTATATTTACATTGGATAAAAACAAGTCTAAAATATTGTCTGTAAAAAATTATCTGAATTGAAACTTGTGTTAGAGATTCTCGGAGCACGCATGATGTCTCCTAATGTCTAAGAATCTCTTAGCAATAATTCTTTTTTTGTCTGTCCCAAGACTCCCTACATTTAGGTAATGAAAAAGAATATCAGCATACTGGGACAATGGACTTTCTAATGTCATGGCAAAAGCATTAAAAACAAACCTTTGTAACTAGAAGACTTTTACTTTTTAAATCTGGAGATCGAAGCACACTGAAGGTTTTGTTTTGAATGAGCTTGATTGTGACAACCTTTACTTTCATTTTGTTGTATACTAAGTTTTTATTTTTTTCATTAAGTGTCCCACCTATCATGCTGGATCCTTAGCAAACAAGGCCTATTAGAGAATGGTTTGGAATCAGCTCTGTGACAGTGATGGAGTGTTGCTGTGATTTCCTCTTCCCTGCACCTCCCACATCCTATCTTTGTGACTGTTTCCTTCTGATACTTCGTGACTGAGTCGAAGTTCTCCAGTTTAGATGAGACAGAACAGTCTTTTAGATCTCCACTTAATGTCTGCTCAGCAGAGTATGACAAAGAAGAATTTATAGAGTCCCACTGTTTGCAAAATTCAGATAAATCCTATGGATCTAGAACTCCGTTTCTTTTTTAAAAATGAACACATTTTCCTAAGTCAGTCAAGATTCTAAAGTTTCAAAGTTTTTATTTTTTCCATGAATCTTTCCAATACTAGGAAATCTAGAGTTCTTAATGACCATCACCTCATATGCATGAAGGGAATGTTTTGATTACACCCCTGAGTCTTTCACTCTAGTTTTTCATTTTGAGATGACTAGCAGGTCTAATCACTACAGTTAAGTGGATGTGGCCTACTTGGCTTGGCCAGATTGCAAAAGGAAAAATGGATTAAACAACAACCTGACTGGGAATTTGTAGTAATTCTTTAAAATTAAAATATAGCTGATTTGCAATACTATATTACTTTTAGGTATACAACATAGTGATTTTTACAGATTATACTTCATTAAAAGTTATTATAAGATAAGAACTACAATTCCCTGTGCTATATATTGTATCTTTACTGCTTATCTATTTTATACATGGTAATTTGTATCTCTTAATTCCATACCCCTAATCTCCCCCTGTTTCCCTCTCCTTTTGATAACCACTAGTTTGTTTTCTGTATCTGTGAGTCTCCTGTTTTGCTACCTACATTCATTTGTTTTATTTTTAGATTCCACATATAAGTGAGGTGGATAGTAAAATGTCATCTGAATTGATACTTGTGTGTGAGATTCCTAGAGCACGCATGACCTCTCCTAATGCCTAAGAATCTCTAATGATAATTCACTGACGGCTATATTTGTTTCTCTCTGACTTATCTCACTAAGCATAATATTCTCTAGGTCTATCTATGTGGCCAAAATGGCAGAATTTCAGTAATTTTTACAGCTGAGTAATATTCCATTATGTGTATGTGTATATATATGTGTGTGTGTGTTTGTGTGCGTATGTGTGGCTTCCCCAGTGGTTCCGTAGTAAAGATTTCACCTGTGACACAGGTTTGATCCCTGGGTTGGGAAGATTCTTGCCTAGAAAATCCCAGGGGCAGAGGAGCTTGGGCTCCAGTCCGTGGGGTCACAAAGATTCAGATACAACTGAGTGATCCATCACCACCACTACCAACATATATATGTAACACACTAAGCAGAAAGTTGGACCGTAGACCTTTGAGATCTCTTCCAGTATTGAGTCAATGAAAGCCATGTATTGAAACTGGATTATAAATCTGGTTGAATCCAATTGAAACTGCATTATAAGTATATTTCACCAAGACCACAGATTTTTTTCCTCAGATGAGAAGGAATGTGGAAATGTAGTCACAGATCGCAATTTGATCTCAAATGGCTTCAAGCTGGGGAAGAAAGAATATGTGAAAATGGCACGATGACAGTCAAGAATCCTGGAGAGCAGTCCCATGGTCCTCAGAAAGGCTGTGGACAGTCACTATTCTTGGCCTTCATGGGTTGGAGCAAGCTGGCAGGGCTGAGAGTCCCAAGCTGCAGGGCGTTGTGTGGGTATGAAAGACAAGGCTTGCTATTGTTGCAGGAAGGGGGACCCTTTCCAGGGCCCGGAAGTGGGCTCTTGTCTAACACTTGGAAAGGAATTGTCTGAGGAGACACATGTGCTGAGAAAGCAAGAGATTTTAGTGGAAAAGGGCGTCCAGGCAGAAAGCCATAGGAGAAGGGGACCCAGGAGGACTGCTCTGTCACATGGCTTGCAGTCTCGGGTTTTATGGTGATGGCATTAGTTTCTGGGTGGTCTTTAGCCAATCATTCTGACTCAGAGTCCTTCCTGGTGGTGCACGCCTTGTTCAGCCAAGACGGACGCCAGAGAGAAGGATTCTGGGAGGTGGTCGGGCATGTGGTGTCTCCTTTTGACCTTTCCCGAACTCTTCCAGTGGGTGGAGGCTTATTAGTTCCGTGTTGCTTACCAGAACCTCCTGTCTTAAAACCATGCATGCAAATGGTTACTATGGTGCCTGGCCAGGGTGGGCGGTTTCAGTCAGTGTGCTTCCCCTAACACTACGGTTTCCACAGTGACCAGAGGGTTTAATTGTGGATAGCTCTTCTTCTGATGTACAAATATCTGTTCTTTCTACGACCTAAGCAAGTTAATTTGCCTGGGTGTTCAAAACAGATTTTTACAATTGCTCTCCAGGGCCCCAGACCCCTCATTTACAGATTTTAGGGTTAATCCAGGGGAAGCTAATGGTCTTGTCTGCCTGTTTTCTTGATGTGGTTATCTTGGTTACGTATCTGTTATGTTTTCCTCTGATTCCTTCCTTCCTCCCTTCTCTCCTCCTCACTTTATTCTCTCCTCCCTTTTATCATTCTAGGAATCAGAGAAGGATCTTTCAAAGGAGGGAATAAATAAGAAGATTTAATCATTAAAGTAGAATGATTCTTGAGAGCAGGGGATTAGGTAACCACTTTTCAATTTCATATACCTCAGTGGTGAAATCATGGTGGAAGTGTCAGAAAGTGAAATGAGCAGGCACTATAAATTTCCTTGGTTGAATACATTTAGATGCCTTATCAAGAAGCCATGATTAAATATATATATATATATATGGAGGAGATATTGAGGAGAAACAGTTTTTAAACATCTTGAGAACAAAGGGAGCCTGACTTTGTCCCTCTTTGACACATGACTATTTGTTTGAGCTTGGGAGATGAGCTTCACAGATAGTACTCATTTCATAGGAATATTGTGAGGATGGCATGAATGTGGTGGTTAATTTTATGTGTAAAACTGAGTTGGCCATTGGGTGCCCAAATATTTGCTCAGACTTTATTCTGAATATTTCTGTAAGGATGTATTAGATGAGATTAACATTTAAATTGGTGGTTTTTGCATGAAACAGATTGTTCTCCATAAATGTGGGTGGGCTTCATTTAGTCAGTTGAAGGCTGAATAGAAAAAGAATTCCTTCTTGCTCTCCTCCCCTGAGCAAAAAGGAATTCTCCACCAGCCTGCCTTCAGACTTCACCTGCAGCATGAGCTCTTTAGTCACATTGGCTCTGCTGGCTCTCGCCTGCCAGTCCATCCTGTAGATTTTGGACTTGTCGGGCTCCACAATCACAGAAGTTAATTCCTTATAATTCCATTCTCTCTCTCTCTCCTGCACCCCCCCCCCCCCCCTCACCCCCCCCCCCCCCCACACACACACACACAGCCTGTTCATTCTGTTTCACTGGAGAACTCTAATACAGTGAGGTAATATTATTATCCAGATTTCACAGATATGGAAACCAAGGCTCAGAGAGGACAGACAGTTTGTGGCAGAGACAGGATTCAAGTCAGATATGTCTGACTTCAGAACTTCAGAAGGGCACTTATCCACTTTTCTACCTCATGGGAAAGGGAAACATCAGAGATGTGGTAGCTCCAGAATTATAGAGCCAATAAATCCAGGTTTCCAGTTCCGGCTTCCAGTCCCGGCTTAAACTCCATCACGCAGTCTCTATCATGTCTTGCTGCGTGTTCCTTTTCCTCCTTCCTTTTGGTTTGGAGAGAACAGGAGGTGCGGTTCAGTAAGGAAGTCCCAGGCGTAAGGCATCAGAGACAGTCCAGCCCCAACCTTATGGATAAGGATCATGTTTGTGATTGACTGCATCACCTGGGTCCTCTGTCACCTGTATAAACACACACAGCGGAAGTTCCTCTCAGGCATTTCCATGCGATTTGCGGCCGCTGTGAGGTTATCAGTCAAACAGTATATTTGGTTTACAAATCAAGACATCTGTGAAAGCCAATTTGTAAGTCCAATAAGTGCAATTCTGAGTCACAAAGCCTTTCGAGAGAATTGGAGCTTTGAATTATTTTTAAGTGCTTCATCTCCAGCCCCCAGAGGAAAAGCCCTTTCCTCCCCCTCAAGGGTAAGATTCATATTCCTGTGATTCATATTCATCTTTCAAGATACAAGGTTTTTTTTCACAGTTCTTTCCTTTTTGAAAGTGGGCGTCGTTTTATCTCAGATTTAAACAATAACTGCATATCTCCAGTTCTTGACTGTTTCTGGAAATCTATTTAATTTCACAAAACAAGTTACCAAAGCATACAGTCTTGCACAATTTCCATTTTAATAATATTAACTCTACCTGAAATTTAAATTTAGATGAATATAAGCCAATGCCTGGAACATTCTGTCTTTTGAACGCTGCTCCTTTGTGGGAGGAATACCTATTGGACTAAAATGCTTTTTTATTTAGGCTTATTTGGGGGAAATAGAAAGGGGAAAATATAAAACTTGAAAATCATTCCCACCCCTATTGCTTTGCGTTTGTTAGAGAAATAGATGAGTAGAATCAAAAAATGACTGAAACCACAAGAAATTCATTTTGGGTAAAGAGTTACGTGTTCTGTTAGATCTTAAGAAGGAGCTAAGAGCCAACAAATTACCTGAGGGTTCTACAGCTTTTTTTTTCCTGCCTTAATTGCCTTGCCTCAAATTCTTTCCAAAATCAACTATTTTTTTCAACTGTGTCTTAACCTAGATCACTTGTGTTCAGCCATTCACCTGTCTCTTACTCTTTTAAAGAAAAAGGATGCATTACTTGTCTATAAGTGCATTTCTTTTCTGTTAGTGAGCAAGTACCTTCTTAGAGAAGATATTTTAGTGAGTTTGAAAAAGCATTTTGCTTTTTACAGTGATGGGATCTCATGGATAACAGATGGATGATGGCATTTGCAATCAGTTCAAATTTTTGCTCTACAGCTTACTAATCAGGTACAGATTCAGTTCACCAATTCCAACTTTGCACCCAATTCCACCTATGGTAGTTTCCCCCACGCCATCAGGCAAGTCTCTGACATCAGCTGGGTACCCTACAGTTCAACACAATTCTGACATGACCTAACTGGAAATAGCATCAGACTTGGTAGGTGAAGGCTGCCCTCCATTTCAAATGTCGGCTGCAAATCCAGGTTGTCACTTGTACTTCTGACCATTGACTATAAATCAGAAGATCCCTTGACCCCCTCTGGGTTTGGTTAATTTACTGGAGTGGTTCACAGAACTCAGGAAATCCATTTATTTACTAAATTGAAGATTTATTACAAAGGATTGAAATATACAAAGCAGCAGCCTGATGAAGAGTTACATGGGATGAGGTCCAGAAGAGAAGAACTTTTGTCCTCATGGAGCATGGTCCAGCATGGTGGCACGTGGACACATTCTGATTCACCAGCCTGGAAGCTCTCCAAATCCAGGTTCTTGGGAGTTTTATATGGAGGCTTCATCACACAATTGACTAAATCACTGGCCATTGGCGACTGAGTCAACCTTCAGCCTTGCTCTCCTCCATGGAGGTCAGGAGAGTGGACTGAATGTTCCCACCCTCTAATCACATGGTTGGTTCTCCTGGCAACCAGCCCCCTTCCTTAGTGTTTTCCAAAATTCATCTAATATACATAAACTCAAAGGTCATTGAAAAGGGTTTATTATGAATATTGAGACACCTTTTTTGTTCTCATCACTTAGGAAATTCTAGGCATTTTAGGACCTCTGTGTCAGAAGCAGCGACAAATACCTAATATGCATATCTTACTATTAATCACAGCACCACACCAGGTAATTTCAAAATTAAGGTAATGAGTCCTCTGAACCTCAGCTTTCTCAATTGTACAGTAGGTGTAATAATACCTCCCAGGATAATTTTGAGGAATAGATGGACTTACAAAGTGCTTAGTACAGTGGGTCTTAAAGAGAGGTACTTGATACTCCACAAAACACATTCAGACACATCATCTCATTTTACCTTGACAATATTTCTGTAGCTAACTGCCTCTTCTCCCATCATTCTTTTTACAGAGATAGGAAACTGAGGCAGAGAGGGTTTGAATGCATTGCTCAAGGCCACAGTAACTAACAGGTCTAAGTATGATGTTCCAGCTTCTTCCTGGTTTATTTCTGTGGTTTCCTTCTGAGTCCTTTTAATTAGGAAAAGAGCCTGGTCTACTGAAAGAAAACCCATCACTGCGTCTTTATCTGGAAAGGTCTGTTGCAGGAAGGGGGACCCCTTCCAGGGTCTGAGAGTGGGCTCTTGGGTAACACTCTGAATTGAATTGTCTGCAGAGACACATTCTGATAAAGCAAGACTCTTTACTGGGAAAGGGTGCCAGAGCAGAGAAAATTCAGCTCAGGGAACCCAGGAGGACGCTCTGCCCTGTGGCTCACAGTCTTGGGTTTTATGGTGATGGGACTGGTTTCCAGGTTTTCTTTTGCCGATCACTCTGACTCAGGGTCCTTCCTGGCGGCTCACGCCTTGCTCAGCCAAGACTGATGCCAGCGAGGAGTACCTGGTGTTTCTTTTTGACCTTCCCTGAACTCTTCTGGTTGGTGGTGGCTTATTAGTTCCACGCTCCTTACTAGGACCTCCTGTCATAAAATAACCCATGCAATGGTTGCCATGGTGCCTGGCCAGTGGACAGTTTCATTCATTGTGCTTCCCCTAACAGGTCCAATGGACACAGGCTTGTGAAAGTGAAACTAGCTCTAAATGTCTGTTAGGATTATTTTGTAACTTTTCAAGATTTCACATTTAACCAATAAAGTGCTGCTTCTCAGTTTCTTGCCTTAGTTTCTATGATCGTGTGTGTTGTTCTGTTCCCCTTCCCCCCTGGATAACATTCCTAAGTAAAAGTTTCTTAGTTATTGACCTTCATCCTATCTTCCCAACTCATTCCCCCTGTGAGAAGAAAATTGTTTCTTTGACACACAAATAGGTACAAAATGTGGACTAAAGCAATGAATGGATTGATCATTTAAAAAAAATTACAGCTAGTTCAAGAGAAGAAGACTTGCAGAGGAAAATTGAGATGGAGAATGTGATGGTGTAAGAATGAGACATGAATACCATCATAAATATGATCTAGTTCTTGCCACCAATCAATTTACAGTTCGGTAGGTAGAAAAGTCATAAATATTTAACATCTTGAATACCTTTTGCATCTTTAGTTCTTCATTAAATACTCCTATATTAGACAGAGAAATCAAAAGAGATAGTTGTTATCCTTAAGGGGTTTATTTCTTGGGGCAGTATCTTGAAACAACAGTGAGTGTATTGAAAGTACTTGCAGCTTTCGAGAAACTGGGTTTTTTTGTTGTTGTTTATTCATTAATGAACATTCACATGACAGATACAGTGTTGGGTGCTCAGGATACTGGGTGATTTTTGGAGTTATAGTCTTGTGGTGGAGTTATAATCTTCTTGTAGTGGTGGGCTCCCACCCAACGTGGGTCATCTGGTGGGAATAACAGATATGGTATGGCAGAGGATATTTTTTTTCTTTTCTTTTTTTTTAAGGAAAGAAGCTTCAAGCTGCTTTAGATAAGAAAGAAGAGAAAAATCTGCTTAAATGGGTCTTTGTTCTGGGAAGAATCATTTGCATTGCCCTTCTTAGAAATGCAAATGTCAGGCAAGTAGGCCTTGGGAAAAGATGTAATGGTTATGTAATTGTCTTGATAAATACTGTTTGAAATAAAATCTCTTAGTAGGCAAAGGAAGTCTGAGAATTCAGCTGGTCAATTCACCTAATACCTGGGGCTCTTCTGAGATGGTGGGATGTAGAACCCAAACCCAGCGATTTGAAGTCAGTGAAAGCCAACTTCTTAGGTGACATGGTGTTAGCCAAGACACTGAAGGTAGAAAAGGACACTGAAGACCCCAAACAAAAGAAAGGGGAGTCTGGGTTGGTGATCCAGACGCACGCTGAAGGCCTGGGCTCCTGGAGGAGGAATGGTTTGGGTCCACGCGTGGCTGACACTGAAATCGCCTGAGAACCTCCCTTTTCTAACAGTGATAGTGCTTCGTGGGAAAATGGCTGAGATCAAGGGAATGTAAACTGAAATAATCCAGTGTTCCTATCATCAACTCTTTGTTGCAAAATTCAGACTTAAAGAAAGTAGGGAAAACCACTAGGCCATTCAGGTATAAACTAAAGCAAATCCCTTATGATAATACTGTGGAAGTGACAAACAGATTCAAGGGATTAGATCTGATAGACAGAGTGCCTGAGGAACTATGGTTTGTAACACTGTACAGGAGGAAGTGACCAAAACCACCCCAGAGATAAAGACATGCAAGAAGGCAAAGGGGTTGTCTGAGGAGGCCTCACAATAGCTGAGGAAAGAAGAGAAGTGAAAGGCAAGGGAGAAAGGGAACGATATACCCAACTGAAGGGAGAGTTCAGAGAATAGCAAGGGGAGATAAGAAGGCCTTAAATGAACAGTGCAAAGAAAGAGAGGAAATGTTAGAATAGGAAAGACTAGAGATCTCTGCAAGAAAATTGGAGATGTCAAAGGAACATTTTGTGCAAGGATGGGCACCATAAAGGACAGAAATGGAAAGTGCCTAACAGAAGCAGAGGAGATTAAAAAGAGGTGGCAAAAATACACAGAAGAACTATATAAGAGAGGTCTTAATGACCCAAATAACCATGACAGTGTGGTCACTTACTTCAGAGCCTGACATCCTGGAATGTGAAGTCAAGTGGGCCTCAGGAAGCATTACTATGAAAAAAGCTAGTGGAGGTCCTGGAATTCCAGCTTTGCTGTTTAAAATCCTGAAGGATGCTCCTGTAAGTGCTATACTTAATATGTCAGCAAATTTGGAAAAGTCAGCAGTAGCCACAAGACTAGAAAAGTTCAGCTTTCATTCCAATCCCGAAGAAGAGTAATGCCAAAGAATGTTCAAACTTCTGTACAATCTCGCTAATGAATACAGTCTTCGCATGCTAGTAAGGTTATGTTCAAAATTCTTCAAGCTAAGCTTCAGCGGTATGTGAACTGAGAACTTTTAGATATACAAGCTGGGTTTAGAATAGGCAGAGGAATCAGAGATCAAATTGCCAACATTCATTGGATCATAGAGAAAGCAAGGGAATTCCAGAAAAACATCTACTTCTGCATCATTGCCTACAAAAGCATTCAACTCTGTGGATCACAACAAACTGGGAAATTCACCTTTCCTGTGGTCTGGTATTCTCATCTCTTGAAGAACCTGTATTCAGGTCAAGAAGCAATAGTTCAAAACAGACATGGAACAACAGACTTGTTCAAAATTGGGAAAGGAGTATGACAAGTCTGTATATTGTCACCCTGCCTATTTAACTTCTACTCAGAGTACCTTATGCAAAATGCAGGGCTGGATGGAACACAAGCTGGTATCAAGATTGCCAGGAGAAATATAAAAAACCTGAGCTATGCAGATGATACCACTCTAATAGTAGAAAATGAAGAACTAAAGAGATTCTTGATGAGGGTGAAAGAAGAGAGTGAAAAAGCTGCCTTAAAACTCAGCATTCAAAAAGCTAAGGTCATGGTATCTGGTCCCATCACTTCATGGCAAATGGAAGAGGAAAACGTGGAAGCAGTGGCAGATTTTATTTTCTTGGGCTCCAATATCACTGCAGATGGTGACTGCAGCCATGAAATTAAAAGACTCTTGCTCTTTGGAAGGAAAGTTATGACAAAACTAGCCAACCTATTAAAAAGCAGAGACATCACTTTGCCGACAAAGGTCCGTATAATCAAAGCTATGGTTTTTCCAGTAGTCGTGTATGAATGTGAGAGTTGGACCATAAAGAAGGCTGAGCGCCAAAGAACTGATGCTTTTAAACTGTAGTGTTGGAGAAGATTCTTGAGAGTCCTTTGGACTGCAAGGAGAGCCAACCAGTCCATCCTAAAGGAGATCAGTCCTGAATATTCATTGGAAGGATTGACTGATGCTGAAGCTGAAACTCCAATACTTTGGCCACCTGAGGCAAAGAACTGACTCATTGGAAAAGACCCTGATGCTGGGAAAGATTGAGGGCAGGAGAGTGGGTGGTGACAGAGGATGAGATGGTTGGATGGCATCACTGACTCAATGGACATGAGTTTGAAGAAACTCTGGGAGATAATGAAGGACAGGGAAGCCTGGTGTGCTGCATGTAGTCCGTGGGCTCTCAGTGAGTTGGATATGACTTACTGACTGAACAAGAATTTGTCAAGTGTTGTCCTAGACAGAAGCTGAGGCTATTCATGCACTTATTCAACAAGTATTTACTCGACACCTACTTGGTAAGTGAAGATGGCAGAGTCCCAGCCGGCTGTGAACCCAGTTTGAACTTCCATCAGGAGGGAAGCTCCTTTCCTACTTATAGTCTCCCCTCTTCACAGTTCTCAAGTTGTACTTCCCGTGAACCACACATGTGGACCCGTGTGTACTTCCTGAACCTCCTGGAAAGCCACCTTTTCTCACCATGCAACCTGATTCTGACCTCACAAGTTCCTCATACCTATTGTGTAAAAATGAGTCTTTAGGCATTTTATCATCTTCCCAAATTTTTGTGCTTAAAATAGCTGTTCATGTAGTTTGGCCATACATGTGGTGCCAGTCATAGAAGATGACTAATATCCAAGAAAATAATAAAATAAGGTAAAGGAGTTAGACCATTTGTCAAGGAAGGAGAGACCAAAAAAAAAAAGAAAGCAAAAAACCACACTTGGTAACTTGTTCAAGGACCCACACACCCCTTTATTGCAGGTCCAAGTAGTGCTGACTTATTTTAAAGCATTTGTCAGGATGGGCTAGCTTGTGCTGCCATAACAACCAACCCTGAACTTCAGCAGCTTAATAGAGTGAATGTTTACTGCTGATGATTAAAGTGTAATCACCGTAATTATTCTGAAACACATCCAGAAAAAAATCCCGACAATTATTGACAGTGAAAGCAGCTGGGTATTGTTAGCATTACCAAAACAGCATTTGGCTCACTGTTTGTTAAAGCCCTGAAAAATAGAAGAGGTTCCTTCTAGGTTCCTGTTTGGCAGTTCACCTTTCTGCTGTCAGAAGGGACAGTTTTGGTTCCATAGGTTCTCTGTGTATTCATTTATTTCTTATGCACGTTTATGTCTAGTGTTTACACATCATGAAACAACAACAAAAAAGGTGAAACATTTGTTCCAAGGCTGAGTGGCTTCCCTGGTGTCTCAGATGGTGAAGAGTCTGCCTGCAGTGTGGCAGACCCAGGTTCAACCCCTGGGTTGGGAGATCCCCTGGAGAAGGCAATGGCACCCCACTCCAGTATCCTTACCTGGAAAATCCCATGGACGGAGGAGCCTGGTGGGCTGCAGTGCTGCTTCAGTTGTGTCCGACTCTGTGCGACCCCATAGACGGCAGCCGTCCCTGGGATTCTCCAGGCAAGAACACTGGAGGGGGTTGCCATGTCCTTCTCCAATGCATGAAAGTGAAAAGTGAAAGTGAAGTCGCTCAGTTGTGTCTGACTCTTTGTGACCCCATGGACTGCAGCCCACCAGGCTCCTCCATCCCTGGGATTTTCCAGGCGAGAGTACTGGAGTGGGGTGCCATTGCCTTCTCCAGGGCTACAGTGCATGGGGCCGCAAAGAGTCGGACACGACTGAGTGACCAGGCCCAGCACAGCACAGCCAAGCCTGAATACCAATCCCAGCTTGGCTGCTCTGACAGTCTGGGGTTATCTGAGGGGCCCTGCCTCCACGCCCAGCCTGTCTTTATCCCTCCACCCGACACTACCGCCTCTGGTAGTTTAGTTGCTGAGTCGTGTCCCACTCTTGCGAATCCTGGAACTGTAGTCTTCCAGGCTCCTCTGTCCATGGGATTTCCCAGGCAAGAACACTGGGGTGGGTGGCTGTTTCCTTCTGCAGGGGACCTTCCTGACCCAGGGATGGAACCCCGGACTCCTGCATTGCAGGCAGATTCTTTACCAACTCAGCTGCCAGAGACACACACCACCATCTGTACCCACACGTATACCAGGTACCATTGCTTCTTGCCGCAGGGCTTCTCCAATGGCTGTCTGCAGAAACCCGCTCTCATGTGGAGCCTGGATATGCAGGAGGAAACACCTCTGGGGGAATTCCCAACCAATGGGAGATAAGAACCAGTGGACAAAGGCACCTACCTCTTGTTCTGTGGTGGAAAATTCTGGAAGGAGGGCGGCAGGGCCTTCACACATACTCTTTTGTGAATCCTAGTGGCGTGAGCTCCTGTTGCCCACAGCAGCCACCTTAGCGAGGCCTCGTGCTGACTTTTCAATCATGGCCTCACTTACCCATTTCCTCTTCTGTTTACTGATATCACTTCCCAAATGAACAAGTCTCTCATTGTAAACTGCTCCATCTAACCCCCTGCCCCTGAATACCTAACATTCTTTTCTTACCTAACATTCTTCCATTTTAGGTCCTCCTTATAACTTGACCTCGCTGTTATGGCCGTGAGTTGAAGACAGGTCTATTTTCAGGGGACCCAAACTGAGGACTCCACTTCTCAGAAACATCGTCCCAACATAGTAATGAACGCCTGCATATTAAGTTGTGTAAACTCACACTCATCCTTCAAGTCAGCACACTGTACTTGAGTCTAGGGTGTTTGGGTATATTTTGGGAGGCCTCTGGACAAAACTACCCTCTCCCTGAAGGAAAATCCTTAGATAAAGATTTGTTAGCTCCCATGGGGCTGTAGTCTCCTTATAAGAAAATAAGTTTGGATTTTTTTTTGTCAGTTTTAACCATTATGAAAATCACAGCAGAGGCATGTGGTGAATCAAAAAGCCCAGAGAATAAAGGCAAGAACCATGGAAACAACGCCCACGAGATAGGACTGAGGCCTCCCCAGGGACCTGGCCACAGGGGCCCCACCGGATTTCAGACCTACGACGGACCAAGGCGTGCTGTGTGCTCATCCCATAGGGAATGGACCTGTCCACAGTGATAATTTGTCACTTGTTTCACTGTTGCCTGTGGAGTGTATCGGGAAAGGTAATTTGTCACAATGGTTTACAAGGACTCTCATCAAGAAGAAAGGAACTCAAAGAGCTGTACTCACAAAACTGCAGCTGAGAAGCCTCGTCTGCGTCTACCCTGATGACCTGATCCTGGACTTCGAGGCTGAGCCTGATGCCAGGATGGGAGGAGACGTGAACGTACATTTTTTGCCGCCAGAGGGTTGACTGTCAGATTATATTTTCTAAAGATGCCTGTGAGAATATCTTTGAAACTTGCCATTTCTGCGTCAAGAAGTGAAGTCTCCGGGCTTCCCTGGTGACTCAGTGGTAAAGAATCTGCCTGCCAACGTAGGAGACACAAGTTCGATCCCTGGTCCGGGAAGATCCCACAAGCTGTGGACCAACTAAGCTTGTGTGCCACGACAGTTGAATCTGTGCTCTTGAGCCCGGGAACCCCAACTACTGAAGCCCTCAGGACTGGGGCCCGTGCTCCACGAGAGAAGCCACTGCAATGAGAAATCTGTGGACCGCAACTAGAGGGTAGGCCCCCGCTCGTCACAACCAGAGAAAATCCTGAGTAGCAAGGAAGACCCAGCACAGTCAAAAATAAATGCATAAGAGAACTGAAGGGGAAAAAAAAAGGTCCTTGTCAAAAAGATCTTTAGGAAAAGAAAAGAAAGTGAAGTCTAGATCTTGTCCCTTGAATCCGGACGGTCTTGTGTCTTACTTATAACCAACAAAATGTGGCAATAAAAGATGCTATGTGACTTTGATGCTAGGTCATGACAGGGGATTTAAACTGCTCAACGTGTGTGGGGTTTTATTTGGGGGGAATGAAAATATTGTGAACTTAGATGAAGGTGGTGTTTGCCCAACATTGCGACTGTAGAGAAATTTCCCTTCACCTGAAAACAATCATTCTTTTTTAAAGGTGCTTTAATTTCTACCATATAAGCTAGAACCCTCATACCTAGCATTCCAAGTCCCTGGTTGAGAACTATGACTGCCCTGAGCCTCCCATGCTGCGAGGACGCCCAGACCACTTGCAGAGGCCACATGCAGCTTGACCCTTTGTGGGCCCAGCTCAGCAACACAGTGCCAGAGAAGGTGCTTCTACATGGTTCTAGCATGTGACCATCCAATAACCATGAGCCACTGGAGTTCTCTCAGCTGAGACGGGATATTGGAGAGCAGAAAAGAACCATTCCTCTGTGCCCTTCCTAAAGTACAGACTCACAGGATCTGTGAGCAAACTAAAATAATTGAAACCACTAAGCTTCAGGGCAATTTGTTAAGCAGCAGTAGTAACAGGATCAATAATCATTAATCCACAGAGAACACTCATTTAAATTTCCACTGGAGAGATGTTAACACTGCACAGAGAGAAAGGCACACCTGTTCTATCTGGAAGCTAAATTTTATATCCCTAAGTATCTTTCAACTATTTTGTCACCCCCACACCCCCCTGCCATGTCATCCAGGTATGCAAGGAAAAGCAAATGGGTTTCTGGTTGTGTGGATATGTTAGATCGTGTCCGACTCTTTGCGATCCCATGGACTGTAGCTCCTCTGTTCATGGGGTTCTCAGGGCAAAAATACTGGAGTGGTTTGCCGTTTTATCCTCCAGGGGATCTTCCTGACCCAGGGATCGAACCTGCGTCTCTTGTGTCTCCTGCTTTGGCAGGCCGGTTCCTTACCACTGAGCCACCTGGGAAGCCTGGGTTTCAGGATACTCATACAATATGACTTTGACTCATTTGTACAAAACTGCATCTTTTTTCTTGAGCCACAGTTTGATCTGGGTAATGTAACTTGCCACCATCTCCTCCCTTGGCATGGTCTTTTCAGAATGTGAGAAAACCCTTTCCGCCCAAGGGTACCAGGCATGACTGGCCCTGCTGCAAGATAAAGCGGGAGTTGAACAAGGCCCATCGGGAGGGAGGGAAGATGGTGCTCTAGGTCTGACACGTATTTATCCAGGCAGTGTCCCCGCTTTACCCCAAGGAATGGGAGCCGCAGGTTCATCAAGAGATTCACCCGGTGTCCACAGGATTGAACTCAGAACTACATACTTTGACGCACATAGTCTTTCTCTTACCACAAAGAGTAAAGGGAAGTAAAAGAATAGAACTGGGAGACAAGAAAGAGGATTCAATGAAGACTCTACTGCAAAAAAAAAAAAATAATAATAACCTAATTTTTCAAAAAAAAAAAAGCCTTTGAGACTGATATTATCTTGGCCAGTAACATTTTAATTTATTTTTCAACATCAAGATTTTACAGATAATACATATTTTTAGACTTTTAGTACTAGACAAAAATACCTAGTTCCAAAATTTGAAAATTCCAAATATCAGTGTTTGAAAAAAGGTATTAAGAAAAAAAAAAGTACATGAAGAAAGCTTACTTGAAGAAAAAAGAAAGTATTAATTTTAAGAAATTAATTAAAGAAAAAAGGTACATGAAGAACTGTGGTTGCGAAAAAGAGCCATGTAAGAAATTATTGGCTGTGTCAGTCTCTTGGTACTTATGTTAACAAGTATTGGTTTATGCTTTGTCTTGAGAACTATTAGGTTATTTGGAAGCAATATCATTTCTCATTTTTCTTGGTTGAATTATAATCCCATTATACATGTGGTATTTCTGCTCAAATTTGACATTGGATATACACTGGAAGAATTTAATGAAAATGATTTCCTCTATGTTCTAGTTACTGAATGATGGTTAAACATGTTCTATGAATTCAACATTCAACCAACATGCGAAGTTTTCTAGCATATATCACTTTTTCCTCAAGAAAACCATAGGCCATCATTAAATGTTTTAAATCTTTGCTATTACAAATTTGGAAAAGGCTCAGTTCAGTTCAGCCACTCAGTCCTGTCCGACTCTTTGTGACCCCATAGACTGTAGCACTCCTGGCTTCCCTGTCCATCACCAACTCAAACTCATATCCATATGAGTAGGCTCATATGAGCCTACTCAAACTCATATCCATCGCACTGATAATGCCATCCAACCATCCCATCCTCTGTTGTCTCCTTCTCCTCCTGCCTTCAATCTTTCCCAGCATCAGGGTCTTTTCCAATGAGTCTGTTCTTTGCATCAGGCAGCCAAAGTATTGGAGTTTCAACTTCAGCATCAGTCCTTCTAATGAATATTCAGGACTGATTTCCTTTAGGATGGACTGGTTGGATCTCCTTGCAGTCCAAAGGACTCTCAAGAATCTTCTCCAACACCACAGTTCAAAAGCATCAATTCTTTGGTGCTCAACTTTCTTTATAGTCCAACTCTCAAAAATTTTTTAAAAATGTTGTCTAATGATGCATGCTGACATTATTAAAGGGTGAAATGATCTGACGTCTATGATTTTCTTCAATAAAATATGGGCGTGTTGAGAAAATATGATAGATAGGCCTCTAGTTCCTAGTTGATGGACTGAGTGATAAATAAGTGGAGATTTATTATTTCATTCTCTCTACTTTTATAGACAGGCTTCCCTGGAGGCTTAGTGATAAAGAATCCATCTGTAATGTAGGAGAAACGGGTTTGATCCCTGGGCCAGGAAGATCCCCTGGAGAAGGAAATGGCAACCTACTCCAGTATTCTTGTCTCAGAAATCCCATGGACAGAGGATCCTGACAGGCTACAATCCATGGAGTTGCAAAAGAGTCAGACAAGACAGCGACAAAGCAAAAACAATAACAAAACAACTTTTATTGACATTTAAATTTTTTGTGATTAAAAAGTCACAGCACCAGCAGTAATCATGAGACCATTTTTATTGCTTCCTCTAAATGGTAAAAAATTTATCACCATGTTTGGGGACAAGCTTTTTCTCCAAGGAAATATTAAATATGTTTTTTAGATTTTCTTCTATTTCTTTCTCATTCAGTGTCTTAAACTCTACCAAATCTGTATTGTCCTTATAATTGAATCTCCTGTAGGTGAGGGTAAAACCCACTAAGCAATGAACACCTTCTGGGGTCTGCAAGGAGCAAAATGACTTGCTTGTAAACACAGATGCCGGAGATTCTTGAAGGTATGTGTTCACAGACTCAAAGTCTTTAATTGTTCGAGGTTCAAGAGTAAACGAGTAGATTTTCCGATGCTCATTCTTTTCCAAGAGGTCGGAATCCTGAAATTCTTGGTTTGGGATGTATTGCTCTCTTCTGATTTGGTCCAGGTACCAGGTTCCTCTGTCTTCGGTCAAGCGGAAGATGCAAGGTGTCTGGGGCTGGTGCTTCCCAGAGATTAGCTCTAGAGGCTGCCACATCTGATAAGACCGTCCAAATCCAGCATCGGCTATGTAGTCCCGGCCGTCGATGGTCACCTTCAGCAGGAGGTGAATCATGGCATTGCTGTATTTGTCAGTGAACGTGTTGAAAACATACCCTCCCAATATGGTGGTCTCAAAACCCATCGTGGTCAGAGCCCAGTACAGGAGGTGGTTGACTTGGAGACACCACCCACCCCGGTTCCTCCTCACAATTTGATCAAAAATGGCCTCTAAGTCCAATTCCATGGCGTCCCCACAGTGGATGTTAAGGTTCTCAAAGGGAATGGCTCGGATCTGGTGCTGAAGAATGTCGGTTAATGTTTCCAAGTCCAATTTGTCCCTCGAGTTCTTATAACCAATTCTTTCAAAATATGCTTCGATGTTCATGATTCCTTAAGGCAAGGAAAACAAAAGCAAATATATTACTTTTGTACTTGGATTTCTTTGATTAGCTTGATTATAGCAAATGTATTTTAAATATGTAAATACAATGGTTACAAATATCTATAATTATAAGCCTTTTGTGTGCGCTTTTGCTGTTTTAATGCCTTTTGCATGTACAAGTTCACAAATGGTGAAGAAAAGTATTACTTCTTCCACGTTTTGAGTATGAGAAGTTGGAAGTCCAGATGAAGTGATGAGTAAAATGATAGAGAGCTTACATGTGGTTTTCTTGATGATGAGTAAGGAGAGGTACAAATTGGCATCCATTAAAATAGAGTTTACAAACAAATTTCTAATGTAAACAGGAGAATGATATAATAAGGTACTTGACCCACTCTGTTTCCTCTTTAGCTGAACTTTACAGATATTTTCCTACTCAATGAGTCAGTTTGTTCACAAACTGATTTATTCACTTATTCAATAAATAGCTTGCTGAAATTTTATTATGTATACATTACTGCCCTAGTGGTTGCTTGTCTTAAAAAAATCTTACATTTTATGGGGGCTGGTATGACACAGATAATGAAATGAATGAATTAAAAAACACATGCAATTTCTTAGATTGTGATCAGTGCCCTGGAGAAAATAAAGCAAAGAAGGAAGATAAGACACGCAGAGAGAGCTTCAGTTTCCAGTAAGGCGGGCAGAGAAAGCTTCACTATAATTTTAAGGATGGGAGAGAAGGAGCCACGTCCATATGTGTGGGAGGATCACTCAGGAAGGACCAGAGAATTTTTAAGAAGTCTTAAGCCAGAACCTGCCTAGAGCGTATAAAGAACATTCAAGGAAGCCAGGAGGAGGGGAGCAGAGGGACAGAGAGGAAGCGTGGAACACGATGTGGCCCGGCCTTCGGGCTCTTCCTCTGAGATGAGGAGTCAGTGTGAGAAGGGCAAGGGGAAGCCTGCAGTTTGGGCAAAGGGCACCATCGTCCGGTTGATGCATATGGGCAGGGACCCGCACACACGGAGCTGAAAGAAGAGACACGTGGCCCAGCCAGGAGCACCTCAAAGCGCCTTTGCTCCAGAACCAGTGCTTTGCCAACAGATGGCGTGTGGCCCGAGTCAGCACTCTAAGATTCTGCTGCGGGGCTTCCACTGAAACCTAAGCAGGTGCTTTTCTTGTGGGGCCAGAAGCTGATAGGATATTTGCCCAAAGCTAGTCTTGCTGGAGAATGGCACCTACTAAGAATTTAACGAGTTGAGGAATGAAAAGCAGGAGAAAGAAAGATGAGAAAAGACATCAATCAAGTCTTAAGATATATCTTGTTTTTTATGGTGAGTCAAAAAAAAATTCTTATTTTGTAAAATCCCATGTCAAAAAGGTTTCTGTCCATTAATCACTGATTGTAACAGTGGTGTATTACCTTTGGTAAGATGACATGGCCTGAGGTGAGAGGCTTAAAAGGGCCTGCCCTAGGTTAATGGTGATAAGCTATGCATTTCTATTGTCTTTTCTTTCAGATTCGCCTAGTTCTCTTTTTTAATCTGTTATTTTTCCCATTTTGCTAGTGTTTCAACTTTATTTTTGGTATCTGTAAACTGATCTCCTAATCTCTTAAGCTTATTTCATTTCTTCTCAGCTTTACATCCATCAGTATCCTTTCTCAACATCTGTAGAAGCCAAAAACTCTACATCAGACACGGAGAGAACTGGTACTGAACCAGACCACCACAGACCCTCTTCCGCTTCTATATCCAATCAGTATTGGGTAAGTTAGGAGGGCAGGTGATGTAGAACCAAAGAAACATGATTTGGACCTGCCTAACCATTTCATTTCTGGGTGGGTTAATTCCCCTCGTTTTATTTGGAAATCAATGTATACTTTTTTAAGTTATATTTTGATTTAAAAATTTTTTTCCCTTTGTTCCTTCTTTTTTTAAAGGTATGATGCTAACTTAGAATTCAGTAACCTCAAGTCCATTGAGAAGAACCCAGTATTGGAACCTGAATGCAAGCACCATGTTATGACCAAATTATACCTGTATATTCCACAACTAAATATAAGGATGGTGTACTACTGAAGTTATGAAAGAAGGTGAAATATGGAGACACTAGAAAGTAGCTGTCAGGATAAAACTGGGTGAGAACACTGCAACATTTATACATTGACTTGTAACTTAGATGTGCGCTGATACATTGATTCATTTCACTTGATCATAAATACAAGAAAAGAATAAAAGGAGGCAGAAAGAACACACTTAGGGAGTCAGCTGAGATGTCTCAGAAAAGCAAACCTTTCTATGGAAGTTCGATGTAGATGGATTCTCAGTTTTAATTCAAAAGACTAGGAATGTTTCTTCTTCCTGGTTCACAGTCTAGAAATAATAGAAAAATAGTTTTAAATATATCATATTCTTCCTTGAAAACAAGAGCAGTAGTTCGGTTGGGACATGACTAGGAAGAATGTTTTAAAATCACAAAACAGAAGGAAAGAGAGTCAAATGGCCATCTGCATTGCACAGGGGATAGAGCTGGGCGTACAGTCACAGGCAACGGGAGCAGCATGGGTTGCCCTGAGCCCACTTCCTGGGGTTTAAGTCACAGGAGGACCCGAGCGCAATGGGCCAGGCAATCAACAAGGATGGGTGAACCCTGTGCCAGGCCCCCGATCGATACTACAAGTTTTACCAAACACATCAAAGACCAGCGTGTAAGGTAGCACCTTCCTTTAGCTATAAAGTATAATTGATGGCTTCCCAGGGGTGCGGTCGTGAAGATTCTGCCTGCCAGCGCAGGGCAGTCAGAAGACCCAGGCTCGATGCCTGGATCAGGAAGATCCCCTGGAGGAGGAAATGGCAACCCACTCCAGTATTCTTGCCTGGAGAATCCCGTGGACAGAGGAGCCTGGCGGGATACAGTCTGCTCAGTTCAGCCACTCAGGGGTGTCCGACTCTGCGACCCCTCGGACTGCAGCAGCCAGGCCTCCCTGTCCATCACCAACCCCCGGAGTTTACTCTCCCCGTAGCCTGTGGAGATGTAAGTCAAAATGAAGAACTGAGGAAGACTGAGGCAGAATTGATTCCTTTTATTATAGGACGGAGTAGAAAACTTGCAAGCATTGTGGCTGAAGTACTTTTAAAACATGTTTTAAAGGTGACTGAAGTGAAAGGCGTTAGACCTGTTGGCCTCCGCCTCGGGTGTGGAGGGTAAAGAACGGCCTGCTCGGAGCGCCCTGCCCGGGCTCGGGGCACTGCGGAGGACTCGGGACCGAGGCTGGCGTGGGGGGACGCGGTGTGTCGGCCACCCGGGTCCCCTCGGGTCCCCCTGACCGGCCTGGCTTCAGGACCGGCGCGCGGACTCCGGCAGACCTCCTTGGGGCTCCTGGAGCGGCTCGGCCCGCCCGTGCGAGAGTCAGCCATGTTGGGGGCTCCGTGTCCCGTCAGGGCCGCCCCGCCTGGGGACTTACTGGCCCGCTGTTCTGGACACGTCGCCGCCTTGCCTTGAATCGAGAAAAGACTCTGGCGTTGTGAGTCCCACCTGGGCCGGCACTGGGGCTTGCCCAGGCGCCCTTCCCTCGTGAGGCTCTTGCTCTCGGGCCGGACTCAGTGTCCGAACCTGGGGAACCAGACAAGTCACGTCAGCGGTCACCGGGGAGAGCGCTGTGGGAGAAAGCTAAGGTGAACAGGATGAGGCGACTTCTAGAGGGCCCTGAAAGTCAGGCCAGAGAGACTTCTTCTGTCACCGAACGAATGCCTGTTGTTTTGCCGAATGGAGGACAAAGTCCAACAGTCCAACCTGGCTGCCGTGATGTGTCCCTCAGTGACGCGGTTCTTCAGTTACCAATCACCTCTCTGATGTAGCCCCGGAGAGTGGGTTGAGATGAAGACCTCCTAGTTCAGCTCCCAGTCTGGGGGTGTCTACATCCTTCATGTCCAGCGGTGGTTTCAATTTTTTAAATTTTATTTTACTTTATCTTATATGTTATTTTTGAGCTACAGAAGTCCTGATTGTTTCCCCAAACAAAATTGTAAGCCAAAGTCTAAAATAGAATAATTGAAAACAGGTTGGTCCAGAGGCAGTCCGGCCCTGAGATGCTGCCCTTGCGGCTCAGGGGTGCAAGCCGCCGGGGTGGTCATGGACGGAGATGGCGTCTTCCATCCCAACTGCCCGCTCTTCAGGCACGAACGCCTGGAAGAGGCTGAGACGGAGCGAGTGGATTTTCTTTCTGTGTGTGTTTCACATCCTGTCTGTTTCCTTTTCTCTGTCTCAGTGATGGCATCCCATTGGATTGACACTAAGACTCACTCCCGACCCCAGGGCAGAGAGGCGTTGGCCTGACTCTGGGATGGAAGGGAACTGAGAGGCCAGCCCTGCTCAGAGGCTGTCGGACACCCCGCCTTAACGCACCGAAGGCCGGCGGCTCCGCCAGGCTCCGAGCTGGAGCCACAGAGTCAGGCAGGTACTGTGGGGACCGCCGAGCAGGCGCCCAGAGCCGGTCTGGATGGCAGAAGCCGAACAAAGCCAGACTCCGGGACAGAAGTACGAGGGAGTTGATGATTTAAAAAAACAACCCTCCTTTTGAGGGAAGGAATGGAGGAGGAACTAAAGTGAGGTCCTAGGGGCAGGGAGTGATGCAACGAAGTCACACTCTGGGCCACAAGCAGGGTCAGTATCTCCCACCAGCCTTTCTGCCCTGACTGAAAGTGTGAGTCATTCAGTCGTGTCCGACTCTTTGGACACCATGGACTGTAGCCTGCCAGGCTCCTCTGTCCATGAGATTCTCCAGGCAAGAATACTTGGAGTGGGTTGCCATGCCCTTCTCCAGGGGAGCTTCTGGACCCAGGGATCGAATCCCTGTCTCCTGAATTGCAGGCAGATTCTTAACCGTCTGAGCCACCAGGGAAGCCCGTCATGACTCAACAGATTATTAAAAATTGGTGTGACCATCTCACGACCTGACTAAACCATTCAAAGTGAACAGTTCAGTCCTTTGGCACCTTCACAACTTGGCGCAGACACCCTTCTGTTTAGTTCCGAACTCTCCTTCCCCGCCATGAGACGCCAGACTCGTGAGCAGTGACTCCCCAGCCCCTCCCGCCTCTGCACCCACCAGGCTCCTTCCTGTCTGAGTGCTTCCCGCTTCAGCCGCTGTGAACACTGCTGCAGACAGAATTTGTGCCCAAGTGCTTTTTCCTGTATCTGATTTCAATTCACTGGGTATATGCTTAGAGTAGAGCTGCTCGGCTGAAGAATAGGATCTAGAGATGCTTCTCAGCGGCTTTTCTTTCCCTGGGCTCTGAATTTCTCTTCCTCTCCTTCCCATCCCTTCCCTTTGGTGTTCAGTCACTCAGTCACGTCCGACTCTACGACCCTGTGGACTGTACCCCACCACACTTCTCTGCCATGGGATTCTCCAGGCAATAATACTGGAGTGGGTTGCCTTCTTCAGGGGATCTTCCTGACCCAGGAATCGAAACTGTGGCTCCTGCATCGCAGGCAGATTCTTTGCCATGAGCCACCAGGTGAGCCCTCCTTTCCCTTTTCTTACCTGTTTTTTTTGGTGTCGAAGCCTACTGCAAGGACCTGTGAACCGGCCCAGTCCTAGGGGGCAAGTGGCCAGCCCAGTGATCTTCTGGATGAAAAAAAAGAGAGGTTGCCTGGCAAGCCAAGCCCACAGACCCTCTTCACGATGCTGAGGGCACAGAAGGCCGGCAGAGCCTCCCGTCCAAGGAAAACAGCCAAAGGTCAGACTCTGTCAGCAGAAAGGTCTGAATGTTTGTTTCGCCTTTTATTCCCTTTCGAGGAGAAATAGAGAGTCAGATTTGTGGGTGTAATCTGCCTGTTTTTACAAGCGGCTCTGAACTATTGAAACCTGTAAAGGCCAAACAAAATAAGTCTCTGGGTGGGATGGAACTATATATATAGTTGGCAGGTAACAACTTCCTTCTGGTTGCAAGAGGGTGGGGTCAGCTATTGTGTGGTTGAGAACTAAACAGTGACTCAAGGAAAGGGGAAGTTCAGTGATCAGAGAGCAAGCGGGAGTGTGGTTTTTGTGGGTGCAGGGCAGGGCAGGGGAGCAAAGTCCAGGGCAGGGAGCTCCCAGGGCCCCCGGCTTCCGGGCCGTCCACCTCCACAGGCTCCTCTCTCCTGCGGACCTCAGCTCATCAGTGCCCAGGGAATGCTGTTGTTAGCCTGCCTGACAGTGAGAGAGTTGTTCCTGGCATGTGTGCCCCTGGAGACCCTTGGGGCCCTCCTTCTATCCAGAGAAAACCTCCCCACGAATTCTCTTACACATGCAGACAACGCAACCCAGCCTCCCTGGATGTCTTGGGACCAGTAGAGAATTTCTGATCCCTTAATGCCGGAGGAGCAGGGGTGGTCCTGAACTTGCTGTCTGCAGGACTGACTGAGCTCTTGGGGACACGCCCAGTTAGGTTCAGAGAAGGTGGACATCACTGTTGCAGTTATCCGAGAGGAGAACCCTGTCCCCTGAAACACGTGTTGTACACATTAGCTATCTTTCATACATTCCTTTACTCCTCACAACAGACTTTCTAAGTAAGCTCTCTTATTAGCTCCAGCGTTCTGAGGGATGAACTGACGTTTAGAGATGCTTCTCTGTCCTGCCGAATCCTCACAGCTGGGGTGTCGGGTGGCGATGACGCTAACCCTGCCAGGTGCAGTGGGGGTCTGTGACCCCTCCGCTATCCTGCACGGCAATCACAGCCTAAGCACGTGTCAGGCAAACGTCCTGAACTGTCCTGGGACCTGAAATTCAGGCTTGTGTAGTCTCCAGTCTCCTGGACTCACATTTGAAGTAGGATCAAAGCCCAGTTTCCAAGCATAAACAGGTCACTCACCGAGCTCTCTGGGGCCCACGACCAGGAACCAGGGCGACGGCCACCCTCCCACTTCCTGGCCCAGCCCGGGAAGAGCCCTCCCTCCAGTCTGCAAAGTGCTCCGCCCCCGAGTCCAGTCACCGGCACCCCGGAGCTCTGGGAAATGTAGTCGTGGGGACTTGGGTTGACCCTTGCCCCTCCCGTTCCAATGTACCCTGGTGAGCCAAGGCCCCGGGGTTAAAAGGGGAGGGACCTTGTAGGGCACACAGTTCTTACTCTTGGAGAGCCTGAATATGGATGTCCTGTGTGTGCTGTGGGAGGTTAGGGTTTTGAGAGGCTCCAGGAAGAGCAGATTCATTAGCCCAGAGAAGCAGGAGGACATGGATGTTTTAAATCACTCCTCCCGGTTTTGACAGCATTTCCTCATCAATTTCCAGGAAGCCTCTAACTTTCTATTCCTCATCCCCAAGAGGCACTGTGTAATGTGGTCTAAATTTGCCCACAAAGAAGTTATGAGTGACGTACGTAATATGCTTTTGTTTCTGTTTTTCTAATTTATGTTAACAATATTAGCCTATCACTCTTGCTCTCTCTAATGCATTTCTCTCTATGTTGTTGTTGCTTAGTTGATAAGTTATATCTGACTCTTTTGAGACCCCGTGGACTTGTAACCTGCCAGGCTCCTCCAGCCGTGGGATTTCCGAGGCAAGACTACTGGAGTGGGTTGCCATTTCCTTCTCCGGGGGATCTTCTCGATCCAGGGATCGAACCTGCATCTCCTCCATTGGCTGGCGGATTCTTTAGCACTGAGCCCCCCAGGAAGCTTCATTTCCCTCTGCGCTTTATTTCTGTGACTATCTTCATGACACAAGTGTTGCTTCTGCTCCCTCAAACACTGACAGTTCTAGTCCGTGCCTCTGGTAGGACTCAGCATGAACTTGGGACTCTCTGCCTGAAGGCTTTCTCTTGGCCTCTGCTTGGACAGGTCAGATTGGCCTGCAACTAACGGCCCTGGAACACCACTTGGCCCAGAAGTGGGAGTGGGAGCATTCGTTTCTAAGCATAAACAGGGGGCCTGGCACCAATATTTCCACTGCTCTAAGACGACTGCACGGATACTGTATCCAGAGTGTGTGTGTGTTAGTTGCTCAGTCGTGTCTGGCTCTTTGTGACCCCGTGGACTGTAGCCCACCAGGCTCGTCTGTCCATGGGATTCTCCAGGCAAGAACACTGGAGTAGGTTGCCATTTCCTTCTTCAATATCTATAGTATATGAGGGCAGACCCCATTACTTTTGGATACCTCATATCCATGGAGCATATGCATCAAGTATAGTAGTTAAAAAAAGAAAAAGAAAAAGTAGTAGCTTGAATGTGTTTGTTACTGACAAAACACTGTGATTAAAATGATTTATTTTATCCAGAGCAGAATCTCCTGAATTCTCAGCTTGTGTTGCTCAAAGTGTCGCAGACTCACCCGCATCATTATCACCTAGGGTTCCTGTTACAAGCGTAGGTAAGCAGTAATCACTTACAGCTGGTGAGCTAGAACTGGATCTGCAGTTTTAACAAGCTCACAAGCTGAAGCCGGTGCACACCGATATACTTTTGTGGTTTCCCTTTAAGATGTTCTAACGTTCAAGTTCAATCCAGATTAAGTGTAAAAAAAAAATACATCTTGAATTCTTTGGAACATATAAAAGGTTGGAGGGTTGACTGAAGACCTTCCACCTTCTAAGATCTGTTTTTTATTTCCCCCAGTATAATTAGCTTACCTTAATTCCATGATGAATAATGGCTTCAGTCTCTACTGCTGCTGCTGCTGCTGCTAAGTCACTTCAGTTGTGTTCGACTCTGTGCGACCCCTTAGATGGCAGCCTACCAGGCTCCACCATCCCTGGGATTCTCCAGGCAAGAACACTGGAGTGGGCTGCCATTTCCTTCTCCAATGCACGAACGTGAAAAGTGAAAGTGAAGTCGCTCAGTCGTTTCCGACTCTTCGAGACCCCATGGACTGCAGCCCACCAGGCTCCTCTGCCCATGGGATTTTCCAGGCAAGAGTCCTGGAGCGGGGTGCCATTGTCTTCTCTGTCAGTCTCTACTAGTAGAGCTGAGAGTATGCCGCTTCTGTCCTGTGTGAGTTAACACATGTGGAGTCAAAATTGTTATAAGTGAAATTCCTTGTATTCATTATGTTCAATGGGCTTTTCTCCAGTACACAGTCCTTGTTATTGACAAGGAAGAAGAGACCTTTGAAAAATCACTCACATGGTATTCATTCAGTCATTTCTCTACACGTGAATTCTAGGCAGCTCCTTCAGTGACGGTCTTCATTTGAAATCTCCCCATGTTAGTTTATATTCACAGGCAGTGTTGCTTTGCTAATTCACATAGATGGTCTATCCTGTAGCCCCTCAGTGGTCATAGCTTTCTGATTAAGTTTTAGGTCTTCTTTATGTTTCAAACTCTTTCATATCCATGATCTATGTTTAACCAATTACCCTTTTATTGAAACTCAGGTCGCACTTTGACAAGAGTCCTCAGATTGTTTCATCCTTCATTCAATTCAGTTCAGTTCAGTTGCTCAGTCTTGTCCGACTCTTCATGACCCCATGGACTGCAACATGCCAGGCCTCCCTGTCCATCACCAGCTCCCAGAGCTTGCTCAAACTCATGTCCATTGAGTTAGTGATGACAGCCAACCTCCTCATCCTCTGTCGTCCCCTTCTCCTCCGGCCTTCAATCTTTCCCAGCATCAGGGTCTTTTCAAATGAGTCAACTCTTTGCATCAGGTGGCCAAGGGAATAGAGTTTCAGCTTCAGCATCAGTCCTTCCAATGACTATTCAGGACTGATTTCCTTTAGGATTGACTGATTGGATCTCCTTGCAGTCCAAGGGACTCTCAAGAGTCTTCTCCAACACCACAGTTTGAAAGCATCAATTCTCTGATGCTCAGCTTTCTTTATAGTCCAACTTTCACATCCATATATGACTACTGGAAAAAGCATAGCTTTGACTAGATGGACCTTCATTGGCAAAGTGATGTCTCTGCTTTTTAATATGTTGTCTAGGTTGGTCATAACTTTTCTTCCAAGGAGCAAGTGTCTTTTAATTTCATGGCTGCAGTCACCATCTGCAGTGATTTTGGAACCCCCCAAAATAAAGTCTGTCAGTGTTTCCACTGTTTCCCCATCTATTTGCCATGAAGTGATGGAACCAGACACCATGATCTTAGTTTTCTGAATGTTGAGTTTTAAGCCAACTTTTTCACTCTCCTCTTTCACTTTCATCAAGAGGCTCTTGAGTTCTTCTTCGCTTTCTGCCATAAGTGTGGTGTTATCTGCATATCTGAGGTTATTGATATTTCTCCTGGAAATCTTGATTCCAGCTTATGTTTCCTCCAGCCCAGCGTTTCTCATGATGTACTGGATTATTTCTAGGAAGCCATTTTCCTTATTTTCTTGGTAAGTCAGTGGATCCTTGAAAGCGCCCTTTGAAAACGTGCAACCAAAATGTTTCATGAACCACCATAAGCCACATTATGGTCACCACAGCTAGGCTGAGTTTGCAAACAGCTGGTTCAGAAAGACTTAAAGGGCACATCCCAGCTCTATTGGTGTCAACCAAGTGACTGGGGTCTAATTTTAAGACAATGACACTGCTGCTTGCTGATTGCTATTATGGTATCCGCGTCTCTTGGGTAACTGTTTCTCTGTGATTCATTTCATCTAAACACATGTCTTCTCTCATCTAACCTGTGTCTGCTCTGAGAGTACTTCTGGATTCTCTCTTTAGGGTCTTTGAACCTAATATTTAGGTCTTCCCTGTAGCTCAAATGATAAAGAGTTTGCCTGCAATGCAGGAGACCTGGGTTCGATCCCTGGATGTTGGGAAGATCCCCTGGAGGAGGGAACGGTAATCCACTCCACTATTCTTGCCTGGAGAACCATGGATGGAGGAGACTGGTGGGCCATAAAGGGGTGGCAAAGAGTCAGACATGACTGAGCAACTAACACTAACCTAATGTTCATCAAGAGCATCCTGTCCTACACCCTAAAGGGAGTCAATGTGAATTCAATTTCCTGACCCTGACACACGGGCCTCAGGAAAATTTGAGAACTAAAAATTCTTCTGTTTTTAGAGGTGGGAGGTGAGCCGTTGCGGTCTATAGGAAAAATTATTGGGCTGGGGATAAGCAGCTGTCTCCTACCTAAATCATTGTAGTTTTTTCCTTCTCTTAAAACCAACTTCCGATGTTCCTGTAGATCTTATTTTAACAACCTCAATACTAGAGTGATGAGTGATGTTACCCACCCTGGTGATGTGTGGAGACAAGTTCCCATGGGCTGGTGTTATTTATCACGAACATCCAAAGTGAGCCTGGCTGACGTCACCTGCATTGATCTAACCAGCTGTGTCCTCCCATTGACACAGGTTGTTTGGCCTCTAAATCCGCTGTGATAAAACCACTGGCCCAGGTCAACAAGGTGAATTTTAAAATGTTGTGTAACAGCCCACGTGGTTTGTCTTCAGTCAAGGTTGGACCCACTGGGGTTCAGACCATGCTTTCTTGTCAAGGTGTCCTTGCCTGTGGGGTAGGCCCAGGCAGTTACCAACCCAAAGGGAACATTATCTTCTGTGTAGCCAACGCTTTTCACCTTCTGCTTGAACAGCCCTGTCTTCAGCTGCTGCTATATGTCCAGCCTGGGTGCAGTGTGGGAGGAATCCTTTTAGACAACAGTAATAGTTTGCATGAAGTGCATAAAATAAAGAATCTGTTCCTTTTGTTAAAAATGCAACATTTTTTTCCTGTATAATTGTCATTTTACAGTGGTTTTTAGTTGTAGTCTTTGAACCAGGCGGACAGTTTGTAGGTCAGTCTTCCTTACATAGTTTTAATTTAAAAATCCTCCCCTTGCCACTGTTTCCTCCTCTCCCAATAAACACACAGAAATAGGGCTAGGGCGTTCATTTTACAGAGAGTTGTGGGTAAAAAATTCTGTCGTGTCAGTAGCTCAGTAGTGTCTGTTTGCAACCCCATGGACTGTAGCCCACCAGGCTCCTCTTGCCAATGGGATTCGCCTGGCAAATATAGGAAGGGGATTGGAATTTCTTTCTCCAGAGGATCTTCCTGACCCAGGGATCAAACCTGGGTCTCCCGCCACTGCAGGCAAGATTCTTTACCATCTCAACCACCAGGGAAGCCCAACATTTTGTCACAGATTAAAGCTTTTTAAAATTGCTTTATTGTGCTGGGTTTTTTGTTTTTTTTTTCCATAAAATGAATGACGAAAATAGTGTTTCAACCTTTGGAACTATAAATTCATATACTTAGTCTTTCTGTTTGAATTTCAGCTGGTTTGAATCTAGCAGGAGGAGAAAGTTGCAGACTGGTGGGACCTACTGTCACTCAGGTCCCACAGCTCATACCTGAGACTCCTCCTGGACGACCCCGCCCAGACTCCTCACGCCCAAACACTGAGTCCTATTGATGTGTCCCGTCCATTCACCCAGACAGTTTGCCTTCTGGGTTTGTTGTCCTGAAGCCCCTTCTCCTCCTTCCTTCTCTCTCATGCTCCCCTCCCGCCTTATCTCACACTCCTGTCTCCAATGTTGACCCTATTCTGGGCACTGCCTTTTCTTACAGCGCTTGTTATCAAAAGCATAGATGATGTTTGTGGAAATGGTGCCAGGCAGGAGACCAAAGTTTTGATTAAGTTCCTTCACCCCCAGCTTTGGTTTGCTCTGTGACCTTGAAAAAGCAAACACCTTACTAGATAAGATGCTTTTGTATTCATTGGCCATTTCCGTAACTTAGCCACAGGTCTGGGCCTTCCCAAGATGCTCTAGTGGTAAAGAAGCTGCCTACCAATGGAGGAGACATTAAAGATGCAGGTTCAATCCCTGGGTCGGGGAAGATGCGCCGGAGGAGGAAATGACAACTCAGTCTGGTGTTCTTGCCTGGAGAATCCCAAGGATGGAGGAGTGGGCTACATACAGTCCACGGGGTTGCAAAGAGTTCAGACACCACTGAAGGGACTTAGAATGCATGCGCAGTGTAGGTCTAACTGTTGACTGAAGTTGGCTGATCTAAACCGGACTTGGCTGGATTTGTGCATCTGCAGGCCAGCTCATCCAGGCCAGGCTCAGCTGAAGCATCTCTCCTCCTCCTGTCTTTGTCCTCCGGACAAGATTCCTTGGTCAGGAATCAAGTTTTCAGGATTGATCTCTATTGTCTCACTTGTCGAATCCCTGACCTGGATGACAATGTCTCATCTTCCACCTCTGCCCACCCCCCAAAGTTGCTCTCTCTGTGTCCCCCTCCTAATCTAACTTTCCGACCATAGAAAATGTTACTTTTATAAATGAAAACCTCACCCTTAGTTTCTCCTTACCATCAGGATCAAGGTTCCTGTCCTTCCATAAATCTGTTTGCATCTCCTCACTCACCTCCCAGCCATCCAGGGCTTTTTTTTTTTTTTTTTTAGCTCCTTGCCAGTATGTGTTTTCCCTGGATCCCAGGGCTTTGCATATGCTCCTGCCTGTAGAGCTCATCATCTCCCTATCCCTCATTCAGCCGCCTCCCCATCATATTTCTTCAAGTTCAATAATACCCTTTCTTCAGGGGAGGCTTCACTGACCTTTCCCCTTGAAAGGTTGCTGCTGCGAGCCGTGTGTTCCGCTGGGATTCGAGACCTCCACAAGAGAGGAGTTAGATCTGGGGTCAGAGGTGAGGCTGACATAGGCATCAGAAGGGGAGAGAAAGCGTGTCCGCTTCTAGTTTTTAGCAAGGCATTTTATGTCTGTTGGTGAGCTGCTATTCCGATGAGAGAGACTGCAAAGCTGAGGGAATTTCACCTGGCCCTCTCCCACAAAATGCATTTTTGAGTTAGGATGGCACAAGATGTCCCCCAGCCGTAAACAATTGACATGAATACTGGTTTGTTGAGCCATTATCAGACCAAGGTTTGAGAAAAGAAAAAAGTTTAGTCTTAGGCAGAACCAGTTTCATCAACAGAGAAGGAAATAAAACGTCCGCCACTTGCTATTTATTTCCTCCTGCCACCTGGGGACCTCTGGCCTTCCTGCCCGTTACCCTCTCACCATCAGCTCCCAGAGCACCTCTGTAATTCACGCTCTTCACATTCATCAGGCTTCCTAGGCGGCTCAGCAGTGAAAAGTCTGTCTGCCCCTGCAGGAGAGGTGGGTTTCAATCCTCTGGAGAAGGGAAGGCCATCCACTCCGTATTCTTGTCTGGAGAACCCAGGGATAGAGGAGTGTGGCAGGCTACAGTCTGTGGGGTTGCAAGAGAGTCGACGTGACTCAGCAACTGAACAACAACATTTATCAGATTATCAGTTCCTATTTGATTTCTCTGATGGACTGAACACTTCATGAAAGCAGGGTTGGTGTCGGGCTCATGGTTCTTTCCTAGTACCAAGTGCTAAGTTGGTTTCCAGTCACTATTGAATGGATGATTGAAAGGTGGTAGAAGGGGCCTGGCTCTGTGATAATCCCAAGATGCCGATACTTCCTCAGGATTTGGAGAAGGTCTGGACTGCAAGGAGATCCAACCAGTCCATCCTAAAGGAAATCACTCCTGAGTGTTCCTTGGAAGGGCTAATGCTGAAGCTGAAACTCCAATACTTTGGCCACCTGATGCGAAGAATTGACTCATTGGAAAAGACCCTGATTCTGGAAAAGGTTGGAAGCAGGAGGAGAAGGGAGTGACAGAGGACAAGAGGGGTTGGATAGCATCACTGACTTGATGGACATGAGTTTGAGCAAGCTCCATCCGGGAGATGGTGAAGGACAGAGAAGCCTGGTGTGCTGCAGTCCATGGTCATAGAGTTGGACCTGACTTAGCAACTGAACAACAATCTCTAATGTTCATCAGCTCTGACTGATGTGTTTAGTTAGCCTGTAATGATGTTCATGTGGGCTTTCCAGGTGGCTCAGTGGTAAAGATCTGCCTGTCAATGCAGGAGACATGGTTCATTCCTGGGTGGGGAAGATCCCCTTGTAGGAGGAAATGGCAACCTATTCCAGGATTCTTGCCTGGAAAATCCCATGGGCGGAAGAGGAGCCCAGGGGCTACAGTCGTATGGGGTTGCAGGAAGTCAGACATAACTATTGCTTGAAGTTTTAAGGAATTTGAGACAGGATTATAGAATATATTAAGAAACCACAAAAAGTGCTTGATGGACTGGGCTTTACACATCCACTTTAAAGAAAATTTATCTCTGAGAAAATAGAAGCTTTTAAATTATACATAAGTGATTGAGGAACGTAAGGTAGAAATGAAATATGAACCTGGATATGGTTATGCAGAATCAGGAGGTTCTAAAGAAAGCTTTTTATATACTATTATCAAATAGCAGTGGAAAACCACCCCTCACACAGGACACAGTGACACCTCAAAGTCATACTATCATTTAATAGAAGCTAAATATGAAACTGTGTGTAAATAAATGTGTATGTGAGAATGTTTTTTAAAAAGTTGGAGGAATAATGAACCACATAACGTGATGGGTGTGAAAGAAAAACTTTCCTTTCGCTCTAAATTATCCAGTTTTTTGCGTACTTTTAATGCAGCATGAACTTGATCAGGAGTGTATGTTGTTTGTATTTAAAAAATCACTTTCCATATAGATGGCACAGAACCAGCTCATCATAAAGACTAAACAGTATATTTCAGAGTCAAACAAATGGTAAGTTATGTGGGAGAGAAGAGCAGATCTCCATTTAAGGATTAAAGACAAACACACATGCCCCACAAATGATGAAACCCTATCTGCACACTGTAGTCTACTCCAGTCACTAGATCATTCCTTGAGCGCTCTCTGGGTTTAAGCCAGTCTGGAAATCAATCTGTCCAAAGCAAGTCATAATTTATGCCAAACTCATAGAAAAGACATGTTTTAATCAACTTGGCTGACAGTATTCTCTCAGGAGAAGAAAATGTGCATTTTATTCTCAAAAATCGGTCTGGGCCTGTTCTATCATGGATGTTCCATGAAAAACAAAACACTAAAACCATATAAAAAAAATGAAACAGTTTTTGCATACCTGAAAGCTTCCACTATTTCAGAGCTTCCTCTTTTTCTGTCACTGTTCAACAGGCTGCAAAATAAATACAGTCAAGTCCGCAGTAGGAGCTGGTGCTCCACGTGCTTCGGGCTTCGGACATTACTAGGAGTTGAAGTGGCAAAGAGCATTTTTGCTCCAGAACCCTGAAGGCATTTTGGCATTGGGTAATCAGGGTCTAATGGACAGCACGTTAACCTGATACTGTCTTATAATTTTAAATAATTTTCAGTGTCTTATTCTGTAACCAGAGATTGAAGAATGCCAGGGAGAGAGCATAAAATACAAGTACATAACTCATTATAGACAGACTATAACTCGGAAGATAATTAGATGTGAAGACAATTAGGGTCTAACTTGCCATAATACCCTGGTTCCTCTGGCTGTCAGTCAATGAGGCCGGCTACATTCCCTGGGCGTTTTCTACAGGTGGGGCAGTAGATGGCACCTTCAGCCTGTTTGAAAAACAGTTCACTGGCTGGCTGGCTGGTCTGCTTGCTTTTTAAACCAGACACGACTTAGTGACTAAACAGCCAACAGCAGCAAACCACACTTGGGCAGAAGACGAAATTGCTGCTATTTAGTTGTGTCTAAATAGACTGTAGCCCACCAGGCTCCTCTCTGTACCCGGGATTCTCCAGGCAAGAACACTGGAGTGGGTTGCTGTTTCCTCCTTCAGGGGATCTTCCCAAATCCGGAGACTGAGCCAGTGTCTCCTGCATTGGCAGGCGGACTCTACCACTGAGCCACCAGGGAAGCCCTAGAAAACAAAATAGTTTGGTGCATAAGTTCATGAAGCGAGGCCATTGTCATCAGAGAGTCATTTTAGAAGAGCACAAAGCCATTTAACTCGGGCTGTATAAAGAAGTATTTACAAATAACAACAGAAAGAGACTTTGCCTCTCTGTAGATCCAAATTATTCAGTAATAAAATACTTTTGGGCTTCCCAGATAGCTCAGGAGATGCAAGAGATGCAAGTTTGATCCCTGGGTGGGAAAGATCCCCTGGAGGAGGAAATGGCAACCCACTCCAGTATTCTTACCTGGAAAATTCCACGGATAGAGGAGCCTGGCCTACAGAGTCCATGGGTTGCAAAGAGCTGGACACTCAGCAATTGAGCACATAAAATGCTTTTAGGGTTTTACAGAAGTCTGCCTGGGACTAGCCTTAAAGGAATTTGTCCAGTGACCCTGGCTGGACACACAGATTTTGTAAAGTTGGGTTTGATTGCCTGGAAACTACTTTACCTAGCTTCTCACAAGCGGAACACAAACTGTGGCTGTTCAGTTGCTCAGTCGTGTCTGACTCTTTGCAGCCTCATGGACTGCAGCACACCGGACTCCTCTGCCGTCCACTGTCTCCCGGAGTTACTCATGTCCACTGAGTCAGTGATGCTATCGAACCACGCCATCCTTTGCCTCCTGTTTCTCCCCCTGGGCTCAATCTTTCTCAGCATCAGGGGCTTTTACAATGAGTTGGCTCTTAACATCAGGTGGCCAAAGTTTATCAAAGCTTCAGCTTGAACAATGGACCTTGCAATATATAGTCCAGGTTAATTTCCTCCAGGATTGACTAGTTGGATCTCCTTGCAGTCCAAGGGACTCTCCAGAATCTTCTTGGGCACTCAGTCTTCTTTATGGTCCAACTCTCACATCCATACATGACTACTGGAAAAACCATAGCTTTGACTAGATGGACCTTTGTGGGCAAAGTGATGTCTCTGCTTTTTAATACATTGTGTAGATTTGTCATAGCTTTCCTTCCAAGGAACAAAAGACATCTTTTAAAACAAACTACTGGATCTTAAAATGTTCCCGTAGAGTGCAGGTCAAATTCTCCTGATTCTAGATACTTGATGCTGGATACTTGATGGGATCTTTTAATTATTTTATTTTATTTTATTTTTTTTATTAGTTGGAGGCTAATTACTTCACAACATTTCAGTGGGTTTTGTCATACATTGACATTTAAACCTTTTCAGCCATCAGACTCTCTTGATTCCGAAGGCCGTTTGCTAACCGCTTTGGGCATGAGGAAATCCTGCCACCCTGTGGCCACACCCTAAAACAGCAACCATAAAGCTTTTTGCTCATCAGTACTTCATATTCTGAAAAATCGTTGAGCTCTAAATGACACTACCTGAAGAATTAGACATAGGAAAATCAAAATGACAAAATGATATATATCACCATAGAGAAGCCAAAAACATCACTCTCAAAAAATTTACGAACATGCTAGTAAAAAATGCTAGTAAGGTGAAGGAAAAAGACACTTCAGGTGCTGGTTATTGTTAAACAGTTTCCCACTCATGAGAGGATATGTAGAGGAAACCAGATTTTCAAAAACGTATGCACCCAAGCATGCACTACAGCCGTGCGTAAACAGTAGCCAAGACGTGGACCAAGTAAGCACAGTGTACTTGGACTGATGAATGGATGAAGAGAAAGTAATATGTGTGTACAGCAAAATATGACTGACTAAAAAAATGAAGTCATGCCATTTGCAGGGACTTAAATAAATGAAGGAAAAAGTGAAAGTGTTAGCTGCTTAGCCAACCCTTTGAGACCCCATGGACTGTAGCCCACCAGGCTTCTCTGTCCGTGGGATTCTCCCGGTGAGTATACTGGAGTGGGTTGCCATTCCCTTCTCCAGGGGATCCTCCTGACCCAGAGGCTGAACCCAGGTCTCCTGCATTGCAGGCCAATTCTTTACCATCTGAGCCGCCAGGAAAATGTAAAGTCAGTCAGACTGAGAGAAAATATTGTGCGATGTCATGTACAGGTGGGAAAGAGGTATTCATTATTTGAAGCTTATTTTTATGTGAAATAAATACACAGTCTAAGGCAACAGACTTTTGGTCACCAAAGGTAGGTGGTGGAGAGAAAGGGGGGTAGATTAGGAAGAAGAAATTAACTCATACCCACAAATACATAAAAAATAATCAATATGGACCTACTTTGGAAAGGGGTGTACTAAACATTCTATTTTTTCACCTACATATGAAAAAACTCCAAGCATCAATAAAAATATAAATAAAACTGAATAAGATTTGGCTACCTACAAAAAAAAAACAACCTTGTAAGTCTTTTATTTTAATAAAAAATACTCATTACTTTGGAGGAAAAAAGTATGAAAGCGTTGGGTGGCTTCTGCTCACACAGTTCACTCTAGTTTACAACCAGTAGCACCGCCCCTCAAGCCCCAGACACCAGAGCAACAAGAGCATGGAGACCTTCTGTCGCCCTGGGCCCATCCCCGAAAAAGCAACATCAAAACCATTGTTCACGGTGACGTCATATTCCAAGGACCGCTGGGCTCTAAATGATACCTGTGCCTCAACAAATTTTAAGGGAAATAAATTGAAAAGCATAAAAAACTGGGCTGACAATCCAAAAGAAAATTTCTAAAGTAATTCAACTCATGCTATTTTTAAAAAAAGAGTCCATGAAAAGTTGTAAACTTTGTGAATTATGACAGACATGCAAGTCACACCTTCCAGGAAGCATGACTTGGCACCACTGTGAAAGGCCGTCATGAAGAACCTACAAAGAATAAATGTCCGCAAAGGAATCCTGTGATGGTGTCTGTGACATGGAAGAGGTGAAGGCCACTGGAGAGAAGTGTGGAACTGCCTTCAGGTGATAAAAACAGACCCACGTAAAAATCCTGCAGAACCACACTGAAGAGTGTTTGAGGAGAAAGCAGGACTTGGAAGAGGCACATGCAGCCAAGTGTGAATTCACAATATCCAACCAACGGAGGCACACAAAATACTCTTGGAGCGGTGAATGGATAAAGAAGACGTGACACATGTAATGTAATACGATTCAGCCACAAAAAAGAATGAAATAATGAAATTTTCAGGCACAGACAAAACTAGGGATAATCAAAGTGAGGTCAGAATCAGAAAAAGACAAATGTCATATTACATAGTTAGAACCTAAAAACGCACACCAGTGAACTAACTGAGAAAACAAAAGCAGGTTCAGAGACTTAAAAAACAAGCTCATGCTTTCTAAAGGAGGAAGAATTGGGCAAGGAATAAAGTCAAAACCGTATATGTAACAAATATGACCATTCCATATAAAATCAATACTCAACAAGGACCTATCAATAGAGTTCTATGGACAATTTATAATAACCAATATGAGGAAAAGTCTGAATGTGAATAGATATATGTATATTTAAAGTAAAAAAACATTTTGAAAACCTATAACTCACAGCACCTTACATTATAGAATGAGTATTTAAATATATTTAATGAAAATTACAGTGAGAATTTAAAGTATATTTATTTTAAAAAATTGAAAAAAGGACACAACTTTTGGGTGTTTGTTCTGATAGACTCCACTCTATTAATACAACCCCAATGTCGTCCTTTCACTAAGGCTCTTGTTGACAAAATTTGCTGGGCTCTAAAGGATAATTGCATTAAAAAAAAAAAAAAACAGGGGTAACTATTAAAAGAATGTAAAATATGGCAAACTATCAGAACAAAATATCAAAAGGTAAATAAATTTACAACATTTTTTAAAAATAAAGAGCACATGAAAACTTACTCAGGGAGGCAAATTATTAGAGAAAATCAAGACAACGAGAAGATCAATATCAAAAGAAGATCACAAAGACCAATATCAAAAACATCTACATTCAAGAAACTCTGGAGTCGGTTTGAGAAAAGAGGACATGTTTATGAACCTGGTGGGATGCAGTTGGTAACAGCCATTATAAAAACCAACTTTTAAAGGTAAAACTAGAGCTGCCTCATGATCTGGCAGTCCCATCTTTATGAATATAGGCAGAGATATCAGAATTCGAATAAGTTATGCCCCCAAAAGTACACTCACAGGATATCCACTTGTCAAGGCAAGAAAGGAATCAAAATGTACATGAAGAGAGGAGTGGATAAAGACCAAGTCATACATGTACACAATGGAATAATAACTCTGCCAGGACAAAATGAACTGATGTCATTTGCAATCATAGAGATTAACCTAGAGATAATCACAGTAAGCGAAGTCAGAGCGAGAAAAAGAAATATCATATGATATCACTTGTAGGTGGGAATTAGAAATTCTTCCCGAAGAACTCATTTACATGTGAAATAACCAGACAGTCTTAGGAAACAAACTTACCAGGTCGGGGCAGGTGGCTTCCTTGCTGGCTCAGACAGTAAAGAATCTGCCTGCAATGCAGGAGACCTGGGTTTGATCCTTGGGTCAGGAAGATCCCCTGGAGAAGGATACAGCTACCCACTCCAGTATCCTTGCCTGGGAAAACCCATGGGCAGAGAAGCCTGGCGGGCCACAGTTCAAGGGGTCGCGAAGAGTCAGACACAACTGAGTGACTAATACACACACACAGGACGGGTGGAGGTCTCCCACTACTCGGTAACGCTAGCAGTAAAGAGCCCGCCTGCCAGTGCAGGAGACATGAAAAGATGTGGGCTCCACCCCTGCATCGGGAAGGTCCCCTGGAGGAGGGCATGGTAACCCAGTCCAGTATTCTTGCCTAGAGGAGCCTGGTGGGCTACAGCCCATGGGGTCACAAAGAGCTGGACATGACTGAAGCAACTTAGCACAATGGTGGGTGGAAGGATTAAGAGGTTGGGATTAAGTTGTAACAATGAGATATATAAATTATCAACATGGATCCACCTTTCCAAGGGTGTTTTACTAAATACTCTAATAACCTCGTTGGGAAAAACAAAAATACAAACCTACAGGAATATAAGTGAAAAAGACTCCATACCACTAGGGAAACGCAATATTGTAAGTCAAGTTTACTGCAATAAAGAATACATATTACTAAATAAAAGACAAAGAAGTAATGAGACCCAAGGTTTGGTGGATTCTACTCTCACATTCCACTCCGGTTTACAATGAGAAGCCAGGACTTACCCAAGGCTCCGGTTACCATAGTAACAAGAGGACATCATGAAGTAATTCTGCCACTCTGTGGCCCTTTCCAAAACAGCAAACTTAAAACTATTGCTCATGAGCACTTCATATTCACAAAATGCTGGGCTCTAAACGATACCTGCACTTAAATCTTCTTGGGAAACAAATCGACAATAATAAAAAACAGGACAGGCTATCAGGAAGAAATTTTTCTACCATAAATTCTACTCACAGTGCTTAAAAAAAACAGCCCATGGAAATCTGCCTAACACTATGAATTATGCCAGACATAAAATCAAAATCACAACAGGAGAGCATTCTGCACCAATGTGAGAGGCCATGATGATAAATTTAAAAGAAGGAAATGGTAGAAAAGGCATGAAGGAAAGGGGACCGTGTCCTGGTGCTGGTGGCGTGTAAAGGATGAGTTGCTAGAGAGAAGTATGGACCTGCGCTTAGGAGAAGAAAGTAGATGTCCCATAGATGCCTGCAGAACCACTCCAAACGGGCGTCTGAAGAGGAAACGAGATTTCTAAAAGGCTCATGCAGCCAAGTGTGCTATGGACCACACTTCATAGTATATAACAAATGGAAGCATACAAAATGTTTATGGAGAGATAAATGCATAAAGAAGAAATGATGCATGTACACAGTGCAGCGTAACTCAGCCAGAAATAAGAATGAAATAACTCAGTTTTCAGGAACACAGACAAAACTCAGGATGATCAAGCTAAGTAAAAGCCAGAATGAGAAAAAAAAATGATCGTATCACTTATAGGTGGAACCTGAACTTACACACCAATGAATTAGTTCAGGAAAACGTAAGACTCAGAGACATAAGAGATATGCTTAAAAAAGAAAAATGTAGAGGGTAAGATATAAACTCAAAAATTTAGATGTAACTAATATAATCATTCCACATAAAATAGATAATCCACAAGGAATTAGGTATACCAAGGGAATATTCCATCAACACTGTGTAATAATTTAGAAAAAAATCCAAATGTGGATACATATATGTATTTTTAAAATTAAAAGAAGAAAACATTTTGCACATCTGCAACCTATATCAACTTGTATATCAAGCTTACTACAATGAGAAATAAAGTTATACTTAGTTTTAAAAAAGTGGGAAGGCGACACAGCCTTTGGTTGTCTGTTCTAGTATCCGCATGCTTGCTAAGTCGCATCCGACTCTTTGCAATCCCATGGACTGCAGCCCGCCAGGCTCCTCTCTCCATTGGATTCTCCAGGCAAGAATACTGGAGTGGGTTGCCATGCCCTCCTCCAGGGGATCTTCCCGACCCAGGGATGGAACCCACGTCTCTTATGTCTCTTGTATTGGCAGGAGGGTTTTGTATCACTAGGGCCACCTGGGACACTCCATACTGACAATACGTATAAAATACGTAATCGACATGACCTACATTGCCAATGGTGGGTACAAACCACTCTAATAACCTATATGAGAAAGAAACCAAACATGAATAGACATGGGCATGGGTAAACGTGAGCAAGATTCTGAACTTCTCGGGGAGGCACAGCATTGTAAGTCAAGCTTACTCTAATAAAAAGTACGCATTAATTAAAAGAAAACAAGTATTAAAGAGACAAGCGTTTTTGGCTTCTGCTCTCACAATCCACTCTAATTTACAACCAGGAACTAGGGCTAACGGTAAGACTCCAGTTACAATAGTGATAAGTGGGGAGATAGAAGACTTGCTGTGGCCCTTTAAACAGCAACAAGGATCGAGTAATGCCATCTCCAGGTGGACAGAAAAAGACAAGAATCATATGATATCACTTCTAGTGAAAGTTGCTCAGTTGTGTCCAACTCTTTGCGACCCCATGGACTGGACAGTCCATGGAATTCTGGTTAGAATACTGGAGTGGGTAGCCTTTCCCTTCTCCAGGGATCTTCCCAACCCAGGTCTCCCACATTGCAGGTAGATTCTTTACCAGTTAAGTCACAGCGGAAGCCCACTTCTAGGTGGAATATAAAAAAGTGGATACAAATGAACTTCTTTACCAAAGAGGAACAGCCTCACAGATTTAGAAATTTATAATTCCCAAGAGGAAAGGATGGGGGCAGGGAGAAATTAGCTGTTTAGGTTAACATAAAAAAGGTTAAAGTCGCTCAGTCGTGCCCGACTCTTTGTGACCCCACAGACTAGGGACCACCAGGCTCCTCTGTCCATGGGATTCTCCAGGCAAGAATACTGGAGGCGTAGCCATTCGCTTCTCCAGGGGATCTTCCCAACCAAGGGATCGAACCCAGGTCTCCCACATTGCAGGCGGATTCTTTATCATCTGAGCCACCAGGGAAGTCCAGATTAACATATACAAACTACAATTTATAAAATCATCCACAAGGATCCACTGTATAGCACAAGGAACCCTACTCAACTCTCTGTAATAACCTAATTTGGCTAAAAAAAGAAAAAAAAAAACCCCACAACAGTCACAACCTGAAATTAGAAATAGAATAGAATAAGAATAGAATAGAAAAAATGTCTATTTTCTGTGGGAATGTTCAGGAATTCAGGCCCGGGGGGCAGCGTCTCAGATGGCCCTGAGAAACTGCTCCAAGCTGGTGGGAAATGGGTCAGGGTATATAGAAGTTGGTAGCAAAGGGGGGCAGGCCGTCTGAACAAAGATTATTGTTGATAGGGCCTCCGTGGGGGCTCATGGTTGAAATGGCTCATGACGCTGGCCTTGCAAACAAGGAATAAAATCACAGTGACCCTTGAGACTGACCAGATTGCCCAAACAACCTTCTGTCTTCCAGCTGGTGCCTACTTTCTCAAGGTGACCATTGGATTCCAAACCTCCGGCTACCTGACTTCAGGACTCAGCCACAGGCTAAAAATTAACCATGCCTTCAGAGAACTTTTCATTGGCGGGGTATAAGAAAGACCCCATCAGAAAGGGAGGACGCTGGCTCTCCTTAAGGGCCAGTCATGAGAGTTGGTGATGGACATGGAAGCCTGGCGTGCTGCAGTCCATGGGCTTGCAAAGAGTTGGACACGACTGAGCGACTGAACTGAACTGAACCCTCCCGTATCCCTCTCTCCCAGCTCCCAACCCCCATCCCTGCCTGTTCCGGAGGCAAGCTCTGAGACCTCAGCCCCACCCTCTACCCCAAGGGTCCCAAGGCTTTACCCTGACCTCCCTAGATCCCTTCCCTGTGCCCAGTCAGAACAACTTTAAAGCAGGAAACTTCACTGCAGGACCCCTTCCTTTCCCAGCTCCCCTCCTCCCTTTAGGGAACAGAAGGCATCATTCGGGTCAAGTCCCATTCTCCCTCACTGGTCCATCTCAGATTGAAAAGCATCTTGGTTCCTTCTCCTCGGACCCTGATAGATATCTAAAAGAATTCAAGTGTCTTACCCAGTCTTGGGACTTAACCTGGCATGATAGTTACATCATCCTTTCCTCCACTCCTCTCCCAGAAGAGAAGGAATGAGTATGGCAACCCTCTCGGTTGCACGCTGATGAGATACACAGGACCCACTATACTGAGCCTGTCGGGGCCACGCTATCCCCCGAGATGATCCCAGCTGGGATTTTCAGGCAGGGAGACTGGGATGGGCAGCCCAGATTCCTCATCTGGTCACTTGCCTCATTGTGGGCCTTCAAAAGGCAGCACACACAGCCGTCGACTTTGATAAGCTCCGGCTAATAACTTAAGTACTAGACAAAAACCCGGCACGATTTCTAGCCAGGTTAACGGAAGACCTACAAAAATATACATTAGACCCCACTTCAGCAGAGGGCACCATTGTCCTTAACACCCATTTTATCTCCCAATCATCCCCAGACATCCAAAAGAAAGTAAAAAAGGCAGAAGAAAGCCTTCAAACCCCAACAAGACCTTTCAAATTTAGCCTTTAAGATTTTCAATAACCAGGAAGAGAAGGCAAAGCTAGAGAAGGCCCAATAAGATCAAGCCAAATACCACCTTTAAGCCGCTGCCCATGGAGAAGGCAATGGCAACCCACTCCAGTACTCTTGTCTGGAAAATCCCATGGACGGAGTAGCCTGGTGGGCTGCAGTCCGTGGGGTTGCGAAGAGTGGGACATGACTGAGCGACTTCACTTTCACTTTTCACTCTCATGCATTGGAGAAGGAAATGGCAACCCACTCCAGTGTTCTTGCCTGGAGAATCCCAGGGACAGAGGAGCTTGGCTGCCGTCTATGGGGTCACACAGGGTCGGACATGACTGAAGCGACGCAGCAGCAGCAGCAGCTACATGGCTACAAACCTCCCATCAACCAACACAGACAGGAAGGCCCCTGGGCCCTGCTTCAAAGGTGGCAAAGAAGGCCCTTGGGCCTGCTCATGCCTAATGCCGAGGCCGCCTCCAGGCCTGTGTCCCAGCTCTGGCATAAAGGGACATGGGAAGATCCACTGCCCAAAGCCCCCTCCAGGGATCCGGATATCTCCTCCTGGTCCCGAGCAGGAGTCCTCTGACCCGGCTCTGCCCAGTCTCCTCGGAGTCGCTGCTGAAGGCTGAAGGTGCCCAGGGCCCCTGGCCCCGACTCTCATCACCTCTACAGAGCCCAGGGTAACTCTCACGGGGGCAGGTAAGCCGATCTCCTTTCTCATTGACACGGGGCCACTTACTCTGCTATGCCTGCCTGCTCCGGAAAAACCAAGGTCTCCCAAGTCTCTGCTATGGGGGTTGATGGTTTAATATCTATACCATGAATAACCGAGCCTCTGCCTTGCACACTTCAAGATACCCCATTTTCCCATTCTTTTCTCATACTCCCCAAGTGCCCCACTCCTATTCTTAGGAGAGACCTTCTCTCAAAATTCAAAGCCTCTGTTACTATCCCAAGCCCACCCTCTGAGCTAGCCTGGCTACTGCTCCTCAATCCCACCTCCTCTTTCCCACCCCACTGTCCTCCTCTTCCATAAACACCATAGTCTGGGATACAGACAACTCATCTGTTGCCTCTCACCATGCTCCAATTCATATCCATCTCAAAGACCCCTCTAAACTCCCCAATCAACCACGATACCCCATCTCCCAAAAACATCAACAAGGGTTAAAGCCTATCGTCACTAACTCCTACATCAGGGCCTCTTGTGCCCAACTCACTCTCCCTATAACATCCCTATCCTACCCGTCAAAAAGCCAAATGGCTCCTATCACCTGGTCCAGGACCTGAGACTTATCAATGTGGCTGTTTTCCCCACACACCCAGTAGTTCCAAATCCCTATATTCTCTCTCTCATTCTCTCTTCACTGACTTCAAAGATGCCTTCTTTACCATCCCTTTACACCTAGACTCTCAAGACCTCTTTGCCTTTACCTGGACTGATCCAGATAATCATCACTCCCAATGGCTGACATGGACAGTCCTCCCACAAGGCTCTCGTGAAAGCCCTCATTTCTTTGGTCAAGCTCTAGCATCAGACCTAACCTCTCTTGACCTTACTCCCAGTACTGTCCTCCAACATGTGGATGATCTTCTCCTTTGTAGTCCTTCGCTTACACAATCTCATCAACACATTATAAAACTCCTCAATTTTCTAGCTGATCGAGGCTATCGAGTATCTCCACCAAGGTTCAGCTCTCTCTTCCTAGAGTCACCTATCTCAGAGTCCTTTTAACACCAACAAAAAGGTGTATTACTAGTGATAGAAAGTCCCTTATATCCACCCTACCACTTCCTACATCAAGAACAGAGTTCCTGTCCTTCTGGGGGTTAGCTGGATATCTACACCTCTGGATTCCTAATTTCACTGTCTTGGCATAACCCCTATATCAAGCCACCCAAGGAGGTCTTTCAGACCCTCTAGAGCTAAAGTCAAATGTCCGTTCAGCCTTTACCACCCTTAAGCAAGCCCTTCTCTCAGCCCCAGCTCTCACACTTCCTGACCTTTCCCACCCCTCTATACTCTGCACTACTGTGAGACACAAAATTGCCCTAGGAGTTTGGGGACAAAATCAGGGCCCTTCCTTCACCCCTGTCGCTTACCTCTCACAGCAACTAGCTTCCACAGTTTGAGGACGGCCAGCCTGCCCACGTGCTCTGGCAGCAGGGTGCTCCTCGCTCAGGAAAGTAAAAAACTCACTTTTGGAGCACCCACTGTCATTCGTTCCCTGCGTGACTTTAAGGACTTACTTTCTCACGAATCCATGACCCTTCTAGCTCCTTCACACATCCAACTAATTCATGTCGCCCTTCTCGAATCTCCCGAGTTCTCCTTTGAACGCTGTTCTACTCTCAACCCTGCCACCCTTATCCCTAATTCTTCCGAGCCCCACATCCATACATGCAAAGAGGCACTAGAAGACCTAATGCCCCATTTCTCCCACATTTCCTCAACCCCTTTAAATAACCCTGACTTTACTTGGTATATTGATGGCAGCTCCTCTATGACATCAGAAGGAAAAAAAGTAGCTGGATGTGCAATTGTCTCTGTCACGGAAATTATAGAATCCCAGCCTCTCCCCTCAGGAACCTCTTCCCCAAAGGCAGAACTTATTGCACTAACTAGACCCTTATCCTTGCAGCTAACAAGAGAGCAAACATATACACTGATTTTAAATATACTTTCCACATCATACACTCACATGCTGCCATTTGGAAGTGTTAGGTATTTAGAATAGGAAAAAGGAGTCCAGAACGGCAGTGGCTAAAAGACAAAAAAAGGGAAAAGCCCATGAATATAGGACAAACCAAGGTCCCAGGACCGGAGTGAGGACCTCAGGTAAAACAAACAGCCCTCCTGGCTAGCCCAATTTACATAGCACAGACTCAGGGGGAGCGGAAAAAAAACATATAAAAAGAAGGGCCAAAATTGATCTGGGGGCTCCCTTCTCTTCGAGTCTTTTGGGTTAGCCCACCCTCATGCCTTGAGGATGTGTTTTCCTCTACTTTCTAAATAAAACTGAGCTGTAACATAGAGCTGTAACACTGGTCCATCCAAGGAAATTACACGGGGTTGTAACACTGGTCCGTCTGTCACTTCACATTTCTGTTGCATTGGCACAGAACCAAGGAAATTACAAACTCCCCCGACAGAAGGAGCGAGGGCTCCTAACTACTAAAGGCTCTCCCATAACTAACATCCCACTTATACTCCAACTTTTAAAAGCAGCTAACATGCCAACTGCAGTAGGTATCATACATTGCCGAGGTCACCAGGTGGCCTCAGACCCCATTTCACAGGGCAACAACACTGCAGACAGAAGCAAAACAAACCTCACTCTGATCAGCAGCTCAACAACTCACAGTAATCCCCAACCTAAAGCTGCTTGGAAGAAAAGCTATGACCAACCTAGACAGCATATTAGAAAGCAGAGACATTACTTTGTCAACAAAGGTCTGTCTAGTCAAGGCTATGGTTTTTCCAGTAGTCACGTATGGATGTGAGAGTTGGACTATAAAGAAAGCTGAGTGCCAAAGAATAGATGCTTTTGAACTGTGGTGTTGGAGAAGACTCTTGAGAGTCCCTTGGATTGCAAGGAGCTCCAACCAGTCCATCTTAAAGGAGATCAGTCCTGGGTGTTCATTGGAAGGACTGATGCTGAAGCTGAAGCTCCAATCCTTTGGCTACCTGATGCAAAGAACTGACACACTGGAAAAGACCCTGATGCTGGGAGAGATTGAAGGCAGGAGGAGAAGGGGACGACAGAGGATGCGATGGTTGGATGGCATCACTGACTTAATGGACAGTTTGAGTAAACTCTGGGAGTTGGTGATGGACAGGGAGGCCTGGCGTGCTGCAGTCCATGGGGTCGCAGAGTCGGACACGACTGAGCGACTGAACAACAACCCACTCCACTATTCTTATCTGGAGAATTCCATGGACAGAGGAGCCTGGTGGGCTACAGCCCATGGGGTCACAAAGAGTAGGACGTGACGGGGCGATTAACACACTTTCACTGTTTAAGAAGTCATCCTCAAGGAAACACCGAATAGAACCAGAATACCTATTCAACACATTGTAATAGCATATACAGGGGAAAGAACATGTATATGTCTATGTATACGTGAATCAAGTTGCTCTACATCAATAAGAAAGAAAAAATAAGATTATACTAGTAAACAACAACAAAAAAAGAGGTCAGGAAATCCTTACTCTATTCCCCTCAGGCCTTCGTGTCCTGGGCTGGTGTCACACCCCTGGAGCCTGAGCAGGCTTGGGTCCCGAGGCTGGAGTGTTGTGGGGCTGGGGAGGGTGCCCGCCAACGTGTCTCCCCACCCCCGTGGGCCTGGAGTATCCGCTGCCCTCCGCATGGGTCCATGACATCCCGATCCAGGCGGGCACGCCTGCAGTGAAAGGAGACTTACTGCTCCCCATGGTGGAGCCTGTGGGCTGGAAGAGCTTTGAAAAGTCCCCAAAGCTCTCTGGCTCCTGATGGTGGGGTTCCCACCTCCAGCCTCCTTCCTTAGGGTCACCCCACATATGGATCGTGTTGCAGGAATAAAGGGTAAGGGGGAAGAAGGAATGAGACACAAGCCTTGGGTGTTGCTTTGGGCACATTCCATTCCTGTCGGCAATCCAGGAACAGGCTTTCCCCCAGGCTCTGATTGCCAGGGGAACCAGACTTGGGCCTGAAGAAAGGCTGTCGCCATGTGACCATTTCCTGTAACAACAACTTTAAAACTAGTACTCATGGGCTCTTAATATTCACAAGGACTGTGAGGCTGTGAGTACAAAACACCTGCCCTTAATTAATGCCTGGGGTAACATCCGAAAAGAATGCAAAACAGCCGACTTTCAAGAGGCCAATTTCAAGAGGCATATTTTACTCACTGTACGGCATCGGAAAGTCCCCTGGAAAGTGACTCCACCTAACTCAATGTTATGTTCTCAGTCACTTCAACAGTCGTCTTTGCGACGCTACAGACTGTACCCCGCCAGGCTCCTCTGTCCATGGCATTCTCCAGGCAAGGATGCTGGAGTGGGTTGCCATGCCCTTCTCCAGGGGATCTTTCGGACCCAGGGGTTAAACTTGAGTCTTCTGCGTCTCCTGCATTGCAGGTGATTCTTTACCCACTGAGCCACCTGGGATCAATGCAAATCAAACCTACAATGAGGAATCACGTCTCACTGGTCGGAATGGCGATCATCACAAAGATCTCCAAAGAAAAAACGCTGCAGAGGGTGCAGGGCAAAGGGAACCCTCCTACATGCTGGGTGGGGGTGTAAATAGGTGCAGCCACTATGGACAACGGAGGATCCTAATCACCTAAACACCGAGAAACCATATGACCCAGCAATTCCACTTCTGGGCTGAGATTCAGAGAAACTAATAATTGGAATGACATGTGTCCCCCATGTTTTCAGGGCAGCCCTGTTTATAATAGCCAAGACATACAATCAACCAAAATGTCCAGTGGCTGAAAAATGAAGACTAACTGGTACATCTATACATCGGAATACTAATCAGCCAGGAAAGAGAATGAAATAATGTCTATGGCAGCAGTATGGATGGACTGAGAGATTATCATACTAAGTGAAGTAAGTCAGAAAGGTAAATTTCATAAGATATCACTTCCAGGTGGAATCTAGAAATTCATACACGTGAACTCATTTAACAAAACAGAAGCATACTCACAGACTTGGAAAAGTAGCTTATGATTGTCCAAGAAAAGAGAAAGAAATTGTGGGGAGAGATAATTTAAGAGTTTGTAATTATGGGATTAATATAGACACACTCTGTCTGTTCAGTCACTCAGTCGTGCCCAACTCTTTGTGGCCCATGGACTATAGCCCGCCAGGCTTCTCTTTCCGTGGGATTTCCCAGGCAAGAATACTGGAGTGGGTTGCCATTTCCTTATATCAAATAGATAATCAAAAAGGACCTACTGAACACACTGTAATAACCTATATGCTTAAAAAAGCCATACAAAGAATATTCAGACATCTATGTATAACTGAATCAAGTTCCTATACACCTAAAACACAACATCTGAAATAAAATCTGCTCCAACATAAAGTAAAAATTAAATTAAAAAAGAAGCGTTGGAGAAGGGAGTAAAGGAAAGAGGGCCAATAATATTTAAACTTACTTTAACCACGACTGCTCTGCCACTTTCGTTTGACCTGATCTATGAAGTGAAGTGAAGTGGAAGTCGCTCAGTTGTGCTTTGCGACCCCCATGGACTATCCAGTCCATGGAACTCTCCAGGCGAGAATGCTGGAGTGGGTAGCCTTTCCCTTCTCCAGGGGATCTTCCCAACCTAGATCGAACCCAGGTCTCCCACATTGCAGG